>NC_091353.1:13329828-13404828 GCF_038502225.1 Cherax quadricarinatus
TCTTCTGACTAATGCTTCCTGAGCCGTCTTAGTTTCTTGGGGTTTAAGCCAAAAATTCGCCTGTAATCTTGCTTTTATCTCCCGATTGAAGGATTAAGGTCAACTCCAGTTGAAAATACAATATATACACACCTCTGGAAGTATATATGTGACAGAACATGCATACTTGTCGGGGTATATGCACTCAGATACCTCTAAGTATATATTCTATTAGAGATCCACCCCATTTAATATATATCCTGTAAGAACCTTATAAATCTGTATATACACCGATACATCAATGTATATACAATAAGAAATACCACTTTGCATATATATATATATATATATATATATATATATATATATATATATATATATATATATATATATATATATATATATATATATAACACTACAATATATGTGTATTTGTGTTTTGTTTAAGCAGCGTTAATCAAAAACTCATGTACCATTACAAGCAGGCTGTGATGGATACGAGTCAGCGGACCACCAGTAGCAACAGGCTGGTTAACCAATCTAGCACCAGACAAGCCTGGTCCAAGACCGGGCTCTGAAACTAGACAAACTCGTGAGAACTCATCAGAGGTATATTAAACACAGGTTCTCAATCGTTTTGTCTACTCTCCAAGGCTGATCAACCAGGTTGTTGCTGCTAACGGTCCGCTGGTCCACATAAATTTCTCTCAATATACCAATAAAAAGTCTTGTAAAACTTATTTACAAATTTATTTAACAAAATTCCTTAGTTTTAAACATTGTGGTGGTGCACGTTGAACATTGTGGTGGTGCACGTTGAACATTGTGGTGGTGCACGTTGAACATTGTGGTGGTGCACACGTTGAACATTGTGGTGGTGCACGTTGAACATTGTGGTGGTGCACGTTGAACATTGTGGTGGTGCACACGTTGAACATTGTGGTGGTGCACGTTGAACATTGTGGTGGTGCACGTTGAACATTGTGGTGGTGCACGTTGAACATTGTGGTGGTGCACGTTGAACATTGTGGTGGTGCACGTTGAACATTGTGGTGGTGCACGTTGAACATTGTGGTGGTGCACGTTGAACATTGTGGTGGTGCACGTTGAACATTGTGGTGGTGCACGTTGAACATTGTGGTGGTGCACGTTGAACATTGTGGTGGTGCACGTTGAACATTGTGGTGGTGCACGTTGAACATTGTGGTGGTGCACGTTGAACATTGTGGTGGTGCACGTTAAACATTGTGGTGGTGCACGTTGAACATTGTGGTGGTGCACGTTGAACATTGTGGTGGTGCACGTTGAACATTGTGGTGGTGCACGTTGAACATTGTGGTGGTGCACGTTGAACATTGTGGTGGTGCACGTTAAACATTGTGGTGGTGCACGTTGAACATTGTGGTGGTGCACGTTGAACATTGTGGTGGTGCACGTTGAACATTGTGGTGGTGCACGTTGAACATTGTGGTGGTGCACGTTGAACATTGTGGTGGTGCACGTTGAACATTGTGGTGGTGCACGTTGAACATTGTGGTGGTGCACGTTGAACATTGTGGTGGTGCACGTTGAACATTGTGGTGGAGCACGTTGAACAGTGTGGTGGTGCACGTTAAACAATGTGGTGGTGCACGTTAAACATTGTGGTGGTGCACGTTGAACATTGTGGTGGTGCACGTTGAACATTGTGGTGGTGCACGTTGAACATTGTGGTGGTGCACGTTAAACATTGTGGTGGTGCACGTTGAACACTGTGGTGGTGCACGTTGAACATTGTGGTGGTGCACGTTGAACATTGTGGTGGTGCACGTTGAACATTGTGGTGGTGCAGACGTTGAACATTGTGGTTGTGCACACGCTGAACATTGTGGTGGTGCACACGTTGAACATTGTGGTGGTGCACACGTTGAACATTGTGGTGGTGCACACGTTGAACATTGTGCTGGTGCACACGTTGAACATTGTGGTGGTGCACACGTTGAACATTGTGCTGGTGCACACGTTGAACATTGTGGTGGTGCACACGTTGAACAGTGTGGTGGTGCACACGTTGAACATTGTGGTGGCGCACACGTTGAACATTGTGGTGGTGCACACGTTGAACATTGTGGTGGTGCACACGTTGAACATTGTGGTGGTGCACACGTTGAACATTGTGCTGGTGCACACGTTGAACATTGTGCTGGTGCACACGTTGAACATTGTGGTGGTGCACACGTTGAACATTGTGGTGGTGCACACGTTGAACATTGTGGTGGTGCACATGTTGAACATTGTGGTGGTGCACACGTTGAACATTGTGGTGGTGCACACGTTGAACATTGTGGTGGTGCACACGTTGAACATTGTGGTGGTGCACATGTTGAACACTGTGCTGGTGCACACGTTGAACATTGTGGTGGTGAACACGTTGAACATTGTGGTGCTGCACACGTTGAACATTGTGGTGGCGCACACGTTGAAGATTGTAGTGGTGCACACGTTGAACATTGTGGTGGTGCACACGTTGAACATTGTGGTGGTGCACACGTTGAACATTGTGGTGCACACGTTGAACATTGTGGTGGTGCACACGTTGAACATTGTGGTGGTGCACACGTTGAACATTGTGGTGGTGCACACGTTGAACATTGTGGTGGTGCACGTTGAACATTGTGGTGGTGCACACGTTGAAAATTGTGCTGGTGCACACGTTGAACATTGTGGTGGTGCACACGTTGAACATTGTGGTGGTACACACGTTGAACATTGTGCTGGTGCACACGTTGAACATTGTGCTGGTGCACACGTTGAACATTGTGCTGGTGCACACGTTGAATATTGTGCTGGTGCACACGTTGAACATTGTGCTGGTGCACACGTTGAACATCGTGCTGGTGCACACGTTGAACATTGTGGTGGTGCACACGTTGAACATTGTGGTGGTGCACACGTTGAACATTGTGGTGGTGCACACGTTGAACATTGTGGTGGTGCACACGTTGAACATTGTGCTGGTGCACACGTTGAACATTGTGGTGGTGCACATGTTGAACATTGTGGTGGTGCACATGTTGAACATTGTGGTGGTGCACACGTTGAACATTGTGGTGGTGCACACGTTGAAGATTGTGCTGGTGCACACGTTGAACATTGTGGTGGTGCACGTTGAACATTGTGGTGGTGCACACGTTGAACATTGTGGTGGTGCACACGTTGAACATTGTGGTGGTGCACACGTTGAACATTGTGGTGGTGCACACGTTGAACATTGTGGTGGTGCACGTTAAACATTGTGGTGGTGCACGTTGAACATTGTGGTGGTGCACGTTGAACATTGTGGTGGTGCACGTTGAACATTGTGGTGGTGCACGTTGAACATTGTGGTGGTGCACGTTGAACATTGTGGTGGTGCACGTTAAACATTGTGGTGGTGCACGTTGAACATTGTGGTGGTGCACGTTGAACATTGTGGTGGTGCACGTTGAACATTGTGGTGGTGCACGTTGAACATTGTGGTGGTGCACGTTGAACATTGTGGTGGTGCACGTTGAACATTGTGGTGGTGCACGTTGAACATTGTGGTGGTGCACGTTGAACATTGTGGTGGTGCACGTTGAACATTGTGGTGGTGCACGTTGAACATTGTGGTGGTGCACGTTGAACATTGTGGTGGTGCACGTTGAACATTGTGGTGGTGCACGTTAAACATTGTGGTGGTGCACGTTGAACATTGTGGTGGTGCACGTTGAACATTGTGGTGGTGCACGTTGAACATTGTGGTGGTGCACGTTGAACATTGTGGTGGTGCACGTTAAACATTGTGGTGGTGCACGTTGAACACTGTGGTGGTGCACGTTGAACATTGTGGTGGTGCACGTTGAACATTGTGGTGGTGCACGTTGAACATTGTGGTGGTGCAGACGTTGAACATTGTGGTTGTGCACACGCTGAACATTGTGGTGGTGCACACGTTGAACATTGTGGTGGTGCACACGTTGAACATTGTGGTGGTGCACACGTTGAACATTGTGCTGGTGCACACGTTGAACATTGTGGTGGTGCACACGTTGAACATTGTGCTGGTGCACACGTTGAACATTGTGGTGGTGCACACGTTGAACAGTGTGGTGGTGCACACGTTGAACATTGTGGTGGCGCACACGTTGAACATTGTGGTGGTGCACACGTTGAACATTGTGGTGGTGCACACGTTGAACATTGTGGTGGTGCACACGTTGAACATTGTGCTGGTGCACACGTTGAACATTGTGCTGGTGCACACGTTGAACATTGTGGTGGTGCACACGTTGAACATTGTGGTGGTGCACACGTTGAACATTGTGGTGGTGCACATGTTGAACATTGTGGTGGTGCACACGTTGAACATTGTGGTGGTGCACACGTTGAACATTGTGGTGGTGCACACGTTGAACATTGTGGTGGTGCACATGTTGAACACTGTGCTGGTGCACACGTTGAACATTGTGGTGGTGAACACGTTGAACATTGTGGTGCTGCACACGTTGAACATTGTGGTGGCGCACACGTTGAAGATTGTAGTGGTGCACACGTTGAACATTGTGGTGGTGCACACGTTGAACATTGTGGTGGTGCACACGTTGAACATTGTGGTGCACACGTTGAACATTGTGGTGGTGCACACGTTGAACATTGTGGTGGTGCACACGTTGAACATTGTGGTGGTGCACACGTTGAACATTGTGGTGGTGCACGTTGAACATTGTGGTGGTGCACACGTTGAACATTGTGGTGGTGCACACGTTGAACATTGTGGTGGTGCACACGTTGAACATTGTGGTGGTGCACACGTTGAACATTGTGGTGGTGCACACGTTGAACATTGTGCTGGTGCACACGTTGAACATTGTGCTGGTGCACACGTTGAACATTGTGCTGGTGCACACGTTGAACATTGTGCTGGTGCACACGTTGAACATTGTGCTGGTGCACACGTTGAACATTGTGGTGGTGCACACGTTGAACATTGTGGTGGTGCACACGTTGAACATTGTGGTGGTGCACACGTTGAACATTGTGGTGGTGCACACGTTGAACATTGTGCTGGTGCACACGTTGAACATTGTGGTGGTGCACATGTTGAACATTGTGGTGGTGCACATGTTGAACATTGTGGTGGTGCACACGTTGAACATTGTGGTGGTGCACACGTTGAAGATTGTGCTGGTGCACACGTTGAACATTGTGGTGGTGCACGTTGAACATTGTGGTGGTGCACACGTTGAACATTGTGGTGGTGCACACGTTGAACATTGTGGTGGTGCACATGTTGAACATTGTGGTGGTGCACACGTTGAACATTGTGGTGGTGCACACGTTGAACATTGTGGTGGTGCACATGTTGAACATTGTGGTGGTGCACACGTTGAACATTGTGGTGGTGCACATGTTGAACATTGTGGTGGTGCACACGTTGAACATTGTGGTGGTGCACACGTTGAACATTGTGGTGGTGCACACGTTGAACATTGTGGTGGTGCACATGTTGAACATTGTGGTGGTGCACACATTGAACATTGTGGTGGTGCACGTTGAACATTGTGGTGGTGCACATGTTGAACACTGTGGTGGTGCACATGTTGAACATTGTGGTGGTGCACATGTTGAACGTTGTGGTGGTGCACATGTTGAACATTGTGGTGGTGCACACGTTGAACATTGTGGTGGTGCACAAGTTGAACATTGTGGTGGTGCACATGTTGAACATTGTGGTGGTGCACATGTTGAACATTGTGGTGGTGCACATGTTGAACATTGTGGTGGTGCACATGTTGAACATTGTGGTGGTGCACATGTTGAACATTGTGGTGGTGCACATGTTGAACATTGTGGTGGTGCACATGTTGAACATTGTGGTGGTGCACATGTTGAACATTGTGGTGGTGCACACGTTGAACATTGTGGTGGTGCACATGTTGAACATTGTGGTGGTACACACGTTGAACATTGTGGTGGTGCACATGTTGAACACTGTGGTGGTGCACACGTTGAACATTGTGGTGGTACACACGTTGAACATTGTAATGGTGCACACGTTGAACATTGTGGTGGTGCACACGTTGAACAATGTAGTGGTACACACGCTGAACATTGTGGTGGTGCACACGTTGAACATTGTGGTGCTGCACACGTTGAACATTGTGGTGGTACACACGTTGAACATTGTGGTGGTACACACGTTGAACATTGTGGTGGTACACACGTTGAACATTGTGGTGCTGCACAGGTCGAACATTGTGGTGCTGCACACGTTAAACATTATGGTGGTGCACGTTGAACATTGTGGTGGTGCACACGTTGAACATTGTGGTGGTACACACGTTGAACATTGTAGTGGTACACACGTTGAACATTGTGGTGGTGCACACGTTGAACATTGTAGTGGTGCACACGTTGAACATTGTGGTGGTGCACACGTTGAACAATGTAGTGGTACACACGCTGAACATTGTGGTGGAGCACACGCTGAACATTGTGGTGGTGCCCACGTTGAACATTGTGGTGCTGCACACGTTGAACATTGTGGTGGTGCACACGTTGAACATTGTGGTGCTGCACACGTTGAACATTGTGGTGGTACACACGTTGAACATTGTGGTGGTACACACGTTGAACATTGTGGTGGTGCACACGTTCAACATTGGTGGTGCACACGTTGAACATTGTGGTGGTGCACACGTTGACCATTGTGGTGGTGCACACGTTGAACATTGTGGTGGTGCACACGTTGAACATTGTGGTGGTGCACACGTTGAACATTGTGGTGATGCACACGTTAAACATTGTGGTGGTGCACGTTGAACATTGTGGTGGTGCACACGTTGAACATTGTGGTGGTGCACGCTGAACATTGTGGTGGACACGTTGAACATTGTGGTGGTACACACGTTGAACATTGTGGTGGTGCACACGTTGAACATTGTGGTGGTGCACACGTTGAACATTGTGGTGATGCACACGTTGAACACTGTGGTGCTGCACGTCGAACATTGTGGGGGTGTACACGATGAACATTGTGGTGGTGCGCGTTGAACATTGTGGTGGTACACACGTTGAAAATTGTGGTGGTGCACACGTTGAACATTGTGGTGGTGCACACGTTGAACATTGTGGTGATGCACACGTTGAACATTGTGGTGGTGCACACGTTGAACATTGTGGTGGTGCACACGTTGAACACTGTGGTGCTGCATGTCGAACATTGTGGTGGTGCACACGTTGAACATTGTGGTGGTGCACGTTGAACATTGTGGTGATGCCCACGTTGAACACTGTGGTGCTGCATGTCAAACATTGTGGTGGTGCACACGTTGAACATTGTGGTGGTGCACGTTGAACATTGCGGTGCTGCACGTCGAACATTGTGGTGGTGCACACGTTGAACATTCTTCTGGTGGTGCACACGTTGAACATTCTGGTGGTGCACGTTGAACACTGTGGTGGTGCACAGGTTGAACATTGTGGTGGTGCACGTTGAACACTGTGGTTGTGCACACGTTGAACATTCTGGTGGTGCACGTTGAACACTGTGGTGGTGCACACGTTGAACATTCTGGTTGTGCACGTTGAACACTGTAGTGGTGCACACGTTGAACATTCTGGTGGTGCACGTTGAACACTGTGGTGGTGCACACGTTGAACATTGTGGTGGTGCACACGTTGAACATTGTGATGGTGCACACGTTGAACACTGCTGGTGCAGACGTTGAACATTGTGGTGGTGCACACGTTGAACATTGCGGTGGTGCACACGTTGGACATTGTGGTGGTACACAAGTTGAACATTGTGGTGGTACACACGTTGAACATTGTGATGGTGCACACGTTGAACATTGTGCTGGTGCAGACGTTGAACATTGTGGTGGTGCACACGTTGAACTTTGTGGTGGTATACACGTTGAACATTGTGGTGCACACGTTGAACACTTGCTGGTGCACACGTTGAACATTGCGGTGGTGCACACGTTGAGCATTGTGGTGGTGTACACGTTGAACATTGTGGTGGTATACACGTTGAACAGTGTGGTGCTGCACACGTTGAACATTGTGGTGCTGCACACGTTGAACATTGTGGTGGTGCATACGTTGAACATTGTGGTGGTGCACAAGTTGAAGATTGTGCTGGTGCACACGTTGAACACTGTGCTGGTGCAGACGTTGAACATTGTGGTGTTGCACACGTTGAACATTGTGGTGGTGCACACGTTGAACATTGTGGTGGTGCACACGTTGAACATTGTGGTGGTGCACACGTTGAACATTGTGGTGGTATACACGTTGAACATTGTGGTGGTGCACACGTTGAACATTGTGGTGGTATACGCCTTGAACATTGTGGTGCTGCACACGTTGAACATTGTGGTGGTATACACCTTGAACATTGTGGTGCTGCACACGTTGAACATTGTGGTGGTATACACCTTGAACATTGTGGTGCTGCACACGTTGAACATTGTGGTGGTGCACACGTTGAACATTGTGGTGGTGCACACGTTGAACATTGTGGTGCTGCACACGTTGAACATTGTGGTGGTGCATACGTTGAACATTGTGGTGGTGCACACGTTGAACATTGTGGTGGTGCACACGTTGAACATTGTGGTGGTATACACGTTGAACATTGTGGTGCTGTACACGTTGAACATTGTGGTGGTGCACACGTTGAACATTGTGGTGCACGTTGAACATTGTGGTGCTGCACACGTTGAACATTGTGGTGGTGCATACGTTGAACATTGTGGTGGTGCACACGTTGAACATTGTGGTGCTGCACACGTTGAACATTGTGGTGGTGCATACGTTGAACATTGTGGTGCTGCACACGTTGAACATTGTGGTGCTGCACACGTTGAACATTGTGGTGGTGCATACGTTGAACATTGTGGTGGTGCACACGTTGAACATTGTGGTGCTGCACACGTTGAACATTGTGGTGGTGCACACGTTGAACATTGTGGTGGTGCACACGTTGAACATTGTGGTGGTGCACACGTTGAACATTGTGGTGGTGCACACGTTGAACATTGTGGTGGTGCACACGTTGAACATTGTGGTGTTATTAACGCCAGGTCCAGACATATGGACAAGTCCCCTTACAACACCTACCCAGGCTCACCTACTGCCCAAGATCACCTACTGCCCAGGCTCACCTACTGCCCAGGCTCACCTACTGCCCAAGATCACCTACTGCCCAAGATCACCTACTGCCCAAGATCACCTACTGCCCAGGCTCACCTACTGCCCAGGCTCACCTACTGCCCAGGCTCACCTACTGCCCAGGCTCACCTACTGCCCAGGCTCACCTACTGCCCAGGCTCACCTACTGCCCAGGCTCACCTACTGCCCAAGATCACCTACTGCCCAGGCTCACCTACTGCCCAGGCTCACCTACTGCCCAAGATCACCTACTGCCCAAGATCACCTACTGCCCAGGCTCACCTACTGCCCAGGCTCACCTACTGCCCAGGCTCACCTACTGCCCAGGCTCACCTACTGCCCAGGCTCACCTACTGCCCAGGCTCACCTACTGCCCAGGCTCACCTACTGCCCAAGATCACCTACTGCCCAGGCTCACCTACTGCCCAGGCTCACCTACTGCCCAAGATCACCTACTGCCCAAGATCACCTACTGCCCAGGCTCACCTACTGCCCAGGCTCACCTACTGCCCAGGCTCACCTACTGCCCAGGCTCACCTACTGCCCAGGCTCACCTACTGCCCAGGCTCACCTACTGCCCAGGCTCACCTACTGCCCAGGCTCACCTACTGCCCAGGCTCACCTACTGCCCAGGCTCACCTACTGCCCAAGATCACCTACTGCCCAGGCTCACCTACTGCCCAAGATCACCTACTGCCCAAGATCACCTACTGCCCAGGCTCACCTACTGCCCAGGCTCACCTACTGCCCAGGCTCACCTACTGCCCAGGCTCACCTACTGCCCAGGCTCACCTACTGCCCAGGCTCACCTACTGCCCAAGATCACCTACTGCCCAGGCTCACCTACTGCCCAGGCTCACCTACTGCCCAAGATCACCTACTGCCCAAGATCACCTACTGCCCAGGCTCACCTACTGCCACCTATCAAGACCCTCGAGTCTTGCAGATAAGATTATTTTCATGAAAACTAGGCGCTAAACCCACAAGAGTCATGTTGCCTCAAATGAGAAACAGCCTAATTAATGCTTCTATAAATCAAGATAACGAGACATGTCTTGAAGACACAGATGCAACAGTTAGGCATCTTAATCCCAAACTTCCCGTCTACGTAGTAGGCTTCTTGAGTCGAGTAAATAATGTAGGGAGCAGGAGCAGTAGAGACTGGAGAAGCCTACTGTGAGGGCGAAACGTTTCCTCAATGAAGATGTCCAAATGTTACACACGTGTCTCATCCCATACAAACCAAGACGATTGGTCTGGGACCGAGCCGCGGGGGCGGTGGCCCCCATGAATCAACCTAGATGAGCTTCGAAAGTTTTTCCACTCCCAGAGCCCAGCCTTGGGCCAGGCTCGTCTGGTGCTTGCCTGGTCAACCAGGCTACAGCCAGACTACAGCTACAAGAAAGCATTACCAGCTGATCTACCTGTCTATCCAAACAAGAGTCTTGGCAGACGGTGTACAACACTCCCAGTGACAGGCACGGGTGCCATGGACACACTAACATATAACTAAATAATCGTAAAGAAACCAAGACTTTTCAACATACTCTCCTCACATAATAATAATAATAATAATAATAATAATAATAATAATAATAATAATAATAATAATAATAATAATAATAATAATAATAATAATAATTAATAATATAATCTTTATTTCTACAAATACACGATACAACTTACACAGACTACAGCTGACATCTATGACATATACAAAAAGTCTCTGGTTATGTAGAGCATTTCCCGTAACTTAGGTTAATTTCGTCCCCAGGATGTCACCCACACCAGTCCATTAACACCCCGGTACCTAGTTACTGCTAGGTGAACAGGGACAACAGGTATCTTAAGGAAACACGTCCTATTGTTTTCAACCGTACCGGGAATCGAACCACGGACCTCAGAGTGAGCTGAGTGCGCTACCAACCTAGCTACGGGACACACTGACGAAGTCATTAACTGGAGAAACGTCTCCACAGTAAAGACTGACAAATATCTTTCTTCAGGAAAAAACTGGGTAAGTACCCTCAGGTCTAACACCAGACAAGCCTGGGCCATGGCCGGGCTCCGAGAATAGTAACTCTCTCGAAACTCATCAAAGGTATATCAAAGGTATAAGGGGATGTCAATGTTCACCAAGCAGTAAGTAGGTATCCGAGCATTAGTCTACTGGTGTGGGTGGCATCCTGGGAACAAAATTAACCTAAGTTGTGGGAAATGCTCTACATAACCAGGGACTTTCTATATAGTGTGTCACTGATGTCAGCTATGGTCTGTATAAGTTGTATCATGTACTTGCTGAAATAAAGATTATTATTATATCTGGCCACAAGCATCTAGCAACAACAGCTTGATTGATCAGGTTGCTAACAGGGAGGCCTGGTCCGTGACTAGGCTGGAGAGACGGGGACGACAATTTCCAAAGGGAGGGGGGTGGCACTTTTTAGAGGCTTCAGTTGGTATCCAGGATGACGTTCTATCTGGCGGGTACCATAAAGAATGTTTTTAGGGGGGTCAACGCCCCCGTAGCCCGGCTCCCGACCAGACCTCACATAGAGGATCAGCCAAGCTGTTACGCGCGCAGTCCAACGTATGAACCACAGCCCGGCCAATCAGGAATTGATTTGAGGAACTTGTCCAGTTCCCTCTTAAGACAGCCGGAGGTTTGTTGGTAATTCCCCTTATGCACGGAGGGAGGACGCTGAAGAGTCGGGGACCTCTGACACTCATCGAGTTCTCTCTCAATGAAGAACTCAAAGAGGAACACTGTATACAAAACTCAAGAGGATCGTCAAAAAGAACGGAAGGAACACGTGAAAGACTTGGGAATAATTATGTCAGCTGACCTTCCAAAGAACACAGTAAGATAAAGATCACGACAGCCTGGAGGATGACGTGGTGGATAATGAGAACCTTCAAAACAAGGGAAATAATGAAAATGATGACACTCTTCACATACACAGTTAGCGCTCCCTCATCGGGAATATTACTCAGCATTCACGGCCCCGTTCAGGGCAGGAGAAATATGAGATGTTCAACAAATACAGAGATCGTTTACTGCCGCAGTGACAATAAAGAATTAAAATTACTGGGAACGCCTTTACGTCTTGAATATGTACTCACTGGAACGAAGGAGAGAGAGATATACATGATAATATATACTTGGAAAGTAATTGAGGTCCTGGTCCCAAATCTGCACACTGCCATAACAACATACTGGAGTGAGAGATGCGGTAGTGCAAATAAACACTAAGGAAACACTATATCAACATTCGTGGTCCCAAATTATTCAACATCTTAACAGAAGATATCAGAACACTGCTGGAACAAGTGTATCTCTTGTCTATCATTTTCCAGGTGGCAGCAATAACAACACCGTTGTGATCACTGAACGTCAGACAGACGGGATCAAGACTGTAAACCTGACTACACAAACTTGCCACCAGCTTCCAGAGTTTTTCTACTCCTGCAGCCCGGCTCTGCGCCATGTTTGGCCGGCGCTGGCCTGGTCAACCAGGCTGTTGCTGCTGCTAGTCCGCTGACTCACATATCCATCACAGCCTGGTTGATCTAGCACTTTGCGGAGGTACACGTCTTATTTCCTCTTGAAGACTTCTACACATACATAATTATACACAAGTTGAGTTCACTTTATGAATATTAAAAGTATTTCCTTATGAAGGAGAGGGTCCTTTCAGGCTCCCAGGGGCCCTTGGGGGCCTCAGCGGCCCTTTGCGCCCTGAGGGGCGTTACCCCATCTACTTAAACGTGAGAAAACGCTGAAGAAAGAACACACAAAGTAGTTGTTCAGATATGGGGTCAGATGTGTGTGTCAGGTGTTGAGTGTGTCAGGTGTGGAGTGTGTCAGGTGTGGAGTGTGTCAGGTGTGGAGTGTGTCAGGTGTGGAGTGTGTCAGGTGTGGAGTGTGTCAGGTGTGGAGTGTGTCAGGTGTGGAGTGTGTCAGGTGTGGAGTGTGTCAGGTGTGGAGTGTGTCAGGTGTGGAGTGTGTCAGGTGTGGAGTGTGTCAGGTGTTGAGTGTGTCAGGTGTTGAGTGTGTCAGGTGTTGAGTGTGTCAGGTGTGGAGTGTGTCAGGTGTGGAGTGTGTCAGGTGTTGAGTGTGTCAGGTGTGGAGTGTGTCAGGTGTGGAGTGTGTCAGGTGTTGAGTGTGTCAGGTGTGGAGTGTGTCAGGTGTGGAGTGTGTCAGGTGTGGAGTGTGTCAGGTGTGGAGTGTGTCAGGTGTTGAGTGTGTCAGGTGTTGAGTGTGTCAGGTGTTGAGTGTGTCAGGTGTTGAGTGTGTCAGGTGTGGAGTGTGTCAGGTGTGGAGTGTGTCAGGTGTTGAGTGTGTCAGGTGTTGAGTGTGTCAGGTGTGGAGTGTGTCAGGTGTGGAGTGTGTCAGGTGTTGAGTGTGTCAGGTGTTGAGTGTGTCAGGTGTGGAGTGTGTCAGGTGTTGAGTGTGTCAGGTGTTGAGTGTGTCAGGTGTGGAGTGTGTCAGGTGTTGAGTGTGTCAGGTGTGGAGTGTGTCAGGTGTTGAGTGTGTCAGGTGTGGAGTGTGTCAGGTGTGGAGTGTGTCAGGTGTTGAGTGTGTCAGGTGTTGAGTGTGTCAGGTGTGGAGTGTGTCAGGTGTTGAGTGTGTCAGGTGTTGAGTGTGTCAGGTGTGGAGTGTGTCAGGTGTTGAGTGTGTCAGGTGTGGAGTGTGTCAGGTGTTGAGTGTGTCAGGTGTTGAGTGTGTCAGGTGTTGAGTGTGTCAGGTGTGGAGTGTGTCAGGTGTTGAGTGTGTCAGGTGTGGAGTGTGTCAGGTGTTGAGTGTGTCAGGTGTGGAGTGTGTCAGGTGTGGAGTGTGTCAGGTGTTGAGTGTGTCAGGTGTTGAGTGTGTCAGGTGTTGAGTGTGTCAGGTGTTGAGTGTGTCAGGTGTTGAGTGTGTCAGGTGTTGAGTGTGTCAGGTGTTGAGTGTGTCAGGTGTTGAGTGTGTCAGGTGTGGAGTGTGTCAGGTGTTGAGTGTGTCAGGTGTTGAGTGTGTCAGGTGTTGAGTGTGTCAGGTGTTGAGTGTGTCAGGTGTTGAGTGTGTCAGGTGTTGAGTGTGTCAGGTGTTGAGTGTGTCAGGTGTTGAGTGTGTCAGGTGTTGAGTGTGTCAGGTGTTGAGTGTGTCAGGTGTTGAGTGTGTCAGGTGTGGAGTGTGTCAGGTGTTGAGTGTGTCAGGTGTTGAGTGTGTCAGGTGTTGAGTGTGTCAGGTGTTGAGTGTGTCAGGTGTGGAGTGTGTCAGGTGTTGAGTGTGTCAGGTGTTGAGTGTGTCAGGTGTTGAGTGTGTCAGGTGTTGAGTGTGTCAGGTGTTGAGTGTGTCAGGTGTTGAGTGTGTCAGGTGTTGAGTGTGTCAGGTGTGGAGTGTGTCAGGTGTTGAGTGTGTCAGGTGTTGAGTGTGTCAGGTGTTGAGTGTGTCAGGTGTTGAGTGTGTCAGGTGTTGAGTGTGTCAGGTGTTGAGTGTGTCAGGTGTTGAGTGTGTCAGGTGTTGAGTGTGTCAGGTGTTGAGTGTGTCAGGTGTTGAGTGTGTCAGGTGTTGAGTGTGTCAGGTGTTGAGTGTGTCAGGTGTTGAGTGTGTCAGGTGTTGAGTGTGTTAGGTGTGGTGTCAGTGTGTCAGGTGTGTGTGTCAGGTGTGGAGTGTGTCAGGTGTTGAGTGTGTCAGGTGTGGAGTGTGTCAGGTGTGGAGTGTGTCAGGTGTTGAGTGTGTCAGGTGTTGAGTGTGTCAGGTGTTGAGTGTGTCAGGTGTGGAGTGTGTCAGGTGTGTGTGTCAGGTGTGGAGTGTGTCAGGTGTTGAGTGTGTCAGGTGTTGAGTGTGTCAGGTGTTGAGTGTGTCAGGTGTTGAGTGTGTCAGGTGTTGAGTGTGTCAGGTGTTGAGTGTGTCAGGTGTGGAGTGTGTCAGGTGTGGAGTGTGTCAGGCGTTGAGTGTGTCAGGTGTTGAGTGTGTCAGGTGTGGAGTGTGTCAGGTGTTGAGTGTGTCAGGTGTGGAGTGTGTCAGGTGTTGAGTGTGTCAGGTGTGGAGTGTGTCAGGTGTGGAGTGTGTCAGGTGTGGAGTGTGTCAGGTGTGGAGTGTGTCAGGTGTTGAGTGGGCTACATCAAACCCAACACTATACATATATTCACACACCACTTAAGGACCTCAGAGAGTACATTAGCCTGTTCCAGGGGCGTAATCAGTTGTGTGTTCCAGTACATACACACAACTTTACAAGTACTACAGAAAGAACACTGAACTGAGGACACATAAGCCAGTTTCAGAGGCTGGATCAGCAGTATGTACTCCCATACACGCACATTTGAGAATACCTACATGATAAACACCGAACTGAGGACACATAAGCCAGTGTCTGAGGCTGGATCCCTTGTGAGGGCACTCTCGCAGACCGAACTTCCTCGGCACGCACTCTCACAGACCGAACTTCCTCAACACGCACTCTCACAGACCGAACTTCCTCAGCACGCACTCTCACAGACCGAACTTCCTCAAAACGCACTCTCACAGACCGAACTTCCTCAACACGCACTCTCACAGACCGAACTTCCTCAACACGCACTCTCACAGACCGAACTTCCTCAAAACGCACTCTCACAGACCTAACTTCCTCAGCACGCACTCTCACAGACCGAACTTCCTCAGCACGCACTCTCACAGACCGAACTTCCTCGGCACGCACTCTCACAGACCGAACTTCCTCAGCACGCACTCTCAGAGACCTGACTTTCTCAACACGCACTCTCACAGACCTGACTTTCTCAACACGCACTCTCACAGACCTGACTTTCTCAACACGCACTCTCACAGACCTTTCTCAACACGCACTCTCACAGACTTGACTTCCTCAACACGCACTCTCACAGACCTGACTTTCTCAACACGCACTCTCACAGACCTGACTTTCTCAACACGCACTCTCACAGACCTGACTTTCTCAACACGCACTCTCACAGACCTGACTTTCTCAACACGCACTCTCACAGACTTGACTTCCTCAACACGCACTCTCACAGACCTGACTTTCTCAACACGCACTCTCACAGACCTGACTTTCTCAACACGCACTCTCACAGACCTGACTTTCTCAACACGCACTCTCACAGACCTGACTTTCTCAACACGCACTCTCACAGACCTGACTTTCTCAACACGCACTCTCACAGACCTGACTTTCTCAACACGCACTCTCACAGACTTGACTTCCTCAACACGCACTCTCACAGACCTGACTTTCTCAACACGCACTCTCACAGACCTGACTTTCTCAACACGCACTCTCACAGACCTGACTTTCTCAACACGCACTCTCACAGACCTGACTTTCTCAACACGCACTCTCACAGACCTGACTTTCTCAACACGCACTCTCACAGACCTGACTTTCTCAACACGCACTCTCACAGACCTGACTTTCTCAACACGCACTCTCACAGACCTGACTTTCTCAACACGCACTCTCACAGACCTGACTTCCTCAACACGCACTCTCACAGACCTGACTTCCTCAACACGCACTCTCACAGACCCGACTTTCTCAACACGCACTCTCACAGACCCGACTTTCTCAACACGCACTCTCACAGACCTGACTTCCTCAACACGCACTCTCACAGACCTGACTTCCTCAACACGCACTCTCACAGACCTGACTTCCTCAACACGCACTCTCACAGACCTGACTTCCTCAACACGCACTCTCACAGACCTGACTTCCTCAACACGCTAAGACACCTTGAGTACACACGAGGGACATCCATAGCTAAGACACCTTGAGTACACACGAGGGTCATCCATAGCTAAGACACCTTGAGTACACACGAGGGTCATCCATAGCTAAGACACCTTGAGTACACACGAGGGTCATCCATAGCTAAGACACCTTGAGTACACACGAGGGACATTCATAGCTAAGACACCTTGAGTACACACGAGGGTCATCCATAGCTAAGACACCTTGAGTACACACGAGGGTCATCCATAGCTAAGACACCTTGAGTACACACGAGGGTCATCCATAGCTAAGACACCTTGAGTACACACGAGGGACATTCATAGCTAAGACACCTTGAGTACACACGAGGGTCATCCATAGCTAAGACACCTTGAGTACACACGAGGGTCATCCATAGCTAAGACACCTTGAGTACACACGAGGGTCATCCATAGCTAAGACACCTTGAGTACACACGAGGGTCATCCATAGCTAAGACACCTTGAGTACACACGAGGGACATTCATAGCTAAGACACCTTGAGTACACACGAGGGTCATCCATAGCTAAGACACCTTGAGTACACACGAGGGTCATCCATAGCTAAGACACCTTGAGTACACACGAGGGTCATCCATAGCTAAGACACCTTGAGTACACACGAGGGTCATCCATAGCTAAGACACCTTGAGTACACACGAGGGTCATCCATAGCTAAGACACCTTGAGTACACACGAGGGTCATCCATAGCTAAGACACCTTGAGTACACACGAGGGACATTCATAGCTAAGACACCTTGAGTACACACGAGGGTCATCCATAGCTAAGACACCTTGAGTACACACGAGGGTCATCCATAGCTAAGACACCTTGAGTACACACGAGGGTCATCCATAGCTAAGACACCTTGAGTACACACGAGGGACATTCATAGCTAAGACACCTTGAGTACACACGAGGGTCATCCATAGCTAAGACACCTTGAGTACACACGAGGGACATTCATAGCTAAGACACCTTGAGTACACACGAGGGTCATCCATAGCTAAGACACCTTGAGTACACACGAGGGTCATCCATAGCTAAGACACCATGAGTACACACGAGGGTCATCCATAGCTAAGACACCATGAGTACACACGAGGGTCATCCATAGCTAAGACACCATGAGTACACACGAGGGTCATCCATAGCTAAGACACCATGAGTACACACGAGGGACATCCACAGCTAAGACACCATGAGTACACACGAGGGACATCCACAGCTAAGACACCATGAGTACACACGAGGGACATCCACAGCTAAGACACCATGAGTACACACGAGGGACATCCACAGCTAAGACACCATGAGTACACACGAGGGTCATCCACAGCTAAGACACCATGAGTACACACGAGGGACATCCACAGCCTCCCGAGGTTCAGAGATTGCACTGCGATGTTGAAAAGACACTAGGCAGACTGTGTGCCACCACCAGCAGTAAGCAGACTAGGTGCCACCAGCAGCAGCCGCACTAGGCAGGGTGCCACGCCAGGGATCAACACTCACTCACCTCCACCAACGACCAAAATAAAATCAACACTACCAAGGCTTCCTCCCGCGCGCATACACGCACGCACACACCACAGCGGCCACCCATACACCGCCCCCATACACCGCCCCCATACACCGCCCCCATACACCCAGAGGCTCAGTGCCAGGTGTTGGCTCTCTTTCACATGAGATAAAAGCAGTGTGTGTGTGTGTGTGTGTGTGTGTGTGTGTGTGTGTGTGTGTGTGTGTGTGTGTGTGTGTGTGTGTGTGTGTGTGTGTGTGTGCGTGCGTGTGTGTGCGTGTGTGAGAGTGAGACACAGAGAGACAGAGAAACAGATAGAGAGAGACAGAGACAGAGATATAAATGGCTTACAAACCCCACATGTTCAGGAATAAGACACCTGGTGGAACATTTGGCAATCTTTAGTGAGGAAACGTTTCGCCAGCCATTGACTTCTTCAGTCCAGTACTGAGAAGAACAGTGAAAGGTGAGTGTGAGGTAATTAGTCCCTCAGTCTGGAGTCGATCTGATTACCCATAACTTGTTTAGAGAGTTTTTATATTCCGGTGACCCGGTCGTGGGCCAGGATGTGGACAAAAAGAATGCAGATGTAATATATACAGACTTTGCAAAAGCCTTCGACAAGTGTGACCATGGCGTAATAGCGCACAAAATGCGTGCTAAAGGAATAACAGGGAAAGTCGGTCGATGGATCTATAATTTCCTCACTAACAGAACACAGAGAGTAGTCGTCAACAGAGTAAAGTCCGAGGCAGCTACGGTGAAAAGCTCTGTTCCACAAGGCACAGTACTCGCTCCCATCTTGTTCCTCATCCTCATATCTGACATAGACAAGGATGTCAGCCACAGCACCGTGTCTTCCTTTGCAGATGACACCCGAATCTGCATGACAGTGTCTTCCATTGCAGACACTGCAAGGCTCCAGGCGGACATCAACCAAATCTTTCAGTGGGCTGCAGAAAACAATATGAAGTTCAACGATGAGAAATTTCAATTACTCAGATATGGTAAACATGAGGAAATTAAATCTTCATCAGAGTACAAAACAAACTCTGGCCACAAAATAGAGCGAAACACCAACGTCAAAGACCTGGGAGTGATCATGTCGGAGGATCTCACCTTCAAGGACCATAACATTGTATCAATCGCATCTGCTAGAAAAATGACAGGATGGATAATGAGAACCTTCAAAACTAGGGAGGCCAAGCCCATGATGACACTCTTCAGGTCACTTGTTCTATCTAGGCTGGAATATTGCTGCACACTAACAGCACCTTTCAAGGCAGGTGAAATTGCCGACCTAGAAAATGTACAGAGAACTTTCACGGCGCGCATAACGGAGATAAAACACCTCAATTATTGGGAGCGCTTGAGGTTCCTAAACCTGTATTCCCTGGAACGCAGGCGGGAGAGATACATGATTATATACACCTGGAAAATCCTAGAGGGACTAGTACCGAACTTGCACACGAAAATCACTCACTACGAAAGCAAAAGACTTGGCAGACGATGCACCATCCCCCCAATGAAAAGCAGGGGTGTCACTAGCACGTTAAGAGACCATACAATAAGTGTCAGGGGCCCGAGACTGTTCAACTGCCTCCCAGCACACATAAGGGGGATTACCAACAGACCCCTGGCAGTCTTCAAGCTGGCACTGGACAAGCACCTAAAGTCAGTTCCTGATCAGCCGGGCTGTGGCTCGTACGTTGGTTTGCGTGCATCCAGCAGCAACAGCCTGGTTGATCAGGCTCTGATCCACCAGGAGGCCTGGTCACAGACCGGGCCGCGGGGGCGTTGACCCCCGGAACTCTCTCCAGGTAACCAACAGTCAGGATGTGACCAGCAGCCAGAATGTGACCAGCAGTCAGGATGTGACCAGCAGCCAGAATGTGACCAGCAGTCAGGATGTGACCAGCAGCCAGGATGTGACCAACAGTCAGGATGTGACCAACAGTCAGAATGTGACCAGCAGTCAGGATGTGACCAGCAGTCAGGATGTGACCAGCAGCCAGGATGTGACCAGCAGTCAGGATGTGACCAGCAGCCAGGATGTGACCAGCAGCCAGAATGTGACCAGCAGTCAAGATGTGACCAGCAGCCAGAATGTGACCAGCAGTCAGGATGTGACCAACAGACAGGATGTGACCAGCAGTCAGGATGTGACCAGCAGTCACGATGTGACCAGCAGCCAGGATGTGACCAGCAGCCAGAATGTGACCAGCAGTCAGGATGTGACCAACAGCCAGGATGTGACCAGCAGCCAGAATGTGACCAGCAGCCAGAATGTGACCAACAGCCAGGATGTGACCAGCAGTCAGGATGTGACCAACAGCCAGGATGTGACCAGTAGTCAGGATGTGACCAGCAGCCAGAATGTGACCAGCAGTCAGGATGTGATCAGCAGCCAGAATGTGACCAGCAGTCAGGATGTGACTAGCAGTCAGGATGTGACCAGCAGCCAGGATGTGACTAGCAGTCAGGATGTGACCAGCAGCCAGAATGTGACCAGCAGTCAGGATGTGACCAGCAGTCAGGATGTGACCAGCAGCCAGGATGTGACCAGCAGCCAGAATGTGACCAGCAGTCAGGATGTGACCAGCAGCCAGGATGTGACCAGCAGCCAGAATGTGACCAGCAGTCAGGATGTGACCAGCAGCCAGGATGTGACCAGCAGCCAGAATGTGACCAGCAGTCAGGATGTGACCAGCAGCCAGAATGTGACCAGCAGTCAGGATGTGACCAGCAGCCAGAATGTGACCAGCAGTCAGAATGTGACCAGCAGCCAGAATGTGACCAGCCTGGACTTTATCGTCCAGGGTTGGACTTTATCGTCCAGGGTTGGACTTTATCGTCCAGGGCTGGACTTCGTCCTGCGGGCTGGACTTGATCGTCCAGGGCTGGGCTGTATTGTCCTGGGCTATACGTTATCATCCAGGGCTACATTTTATCGTTCAGGGCTATATAAGAACAAGGAACACTGCAGCAGGTCTACTGGCCCATGCGAGGCAGGTCCAAGTCTCCTACAGGCTTAAGCCAACCTAGTCAAGTCAGTTCACATTCACTTAAGGAAGGAACACGGCAACTGACCTAGTAGCACAAGCTAATCAGGTCCAACTCAAACCCACTCGTGTATGTGTTATCTTCCAGGGCTATACTTCATCATCCAGGGCTATACTTCATCATCCAGGGCTATACTTCATCATCCAGGGCTATACTTCATCATCCAGGGCTATACTTCATCATCCAGGGCTATACTTCATCATCCAGGGCTATACTTCATCATCCAGGGCTATACTTCATCATCCAGGACTATACTTCATCATCCAGGGCTATACTTCATCATCCAGGGCTATACTTCATCATCCAGGGCTATACTTCATCATCCAGGGCTATACTTCATCATCCAGGGCTATACTTCATCATCCAGGGCTATACTTCATCATCCAGGGCTATACTTCATCATCCAGGGCTATACTTCATCATCCAGGGCTATACTTCATCATCCAGGGCTATACTTCATCTTCCAGGGCTATACTTCATCATCCGGGACTATACTTCATCATCCAGGACTATACTTCATCATCCAGGACTATACTTCATCATCCAGGACTATACTTCATCATCCAGGACTATACTTCATCATCCAGGGCTATACTTCATCATCCAGGACTATACTTTATCATCCAGGACTATACTTCATCATCCAGGACTATACTTCATCATCCAGGGCTATCCTTCATCATCCAGGGCTATCCTTCATCATCCAGGGCCATACCTCATCATCCAGGGCTATACTTCATCATCCAGGGCCATACTTCATCATCCAGGACTATACTTCATCATCCAGGACTATACTTCATCATCCAGGGCTATACTTCATCATCCAGAGCTATACTTCATCATCCAGGGCTATACTTCATCATCCAGGGCCATACTTCATCATCCAGGACTATACTTCATCATCCAGGACTATACTTCATCATCCAGGGCTATACTTCATCATCCAGGGCTATACTTCATCCAGGACTATACTTCATCCAGGGCTATACTTCATCATCCAGGGCTATACTTCATCATCCAGGGCTATACTTCATCATCCAGGGCTATACTTCATCATCCAGGGCTATACTTCATCCGGGGCTATACTTCATCATCCGGGGCTATACTTCATCATCCACGGCCATATTTCATCATCCAGGGCTATACTTCATCATCCAGGGCTATACTTCATCATCCAGGGCTATACTTCATCATCCAGGGCTATACTTCATCCAGGACTATACTTCATCCAGGGCTATACTTCATCATCCAGGGCTATACTTCATCATCCAGGGCTATACTTCATCATCCAGGGCTATACTTCATCATCCAGGGCTATACTTCATCGTTCAGGGCTATACTTCATCGTTCAGGGCTATACTTCATCATCCAGGGCTACACTATCATCATTTGCAGATGACACTAAAATAAGCATGAAAGTCAGTACGGTAGAGGACACTGAAAAAGTACAGGAAGACATAAACAGAGTTTTCCAGTGGGCAGTGGAAAACAACTTGACGTTCAATGGTGACAAGTTCCAGCTGCTTAGGTATGGAAAGAATGAAGAACTCAAAAGGAACACTATATGCAAAACTCAAGAGGGTCACCAAATAGAACGTAAGGAACACGTAAAAGACCTGGGAATAATTATGTCAGCTGACCTTTCTTTTAAAGACCATAACAAGACAAAGATCACGACAACCAGGAAGATGACTGGGTGGGTATTGAGAACTCTTTAAACAAGGGAAACAATGCCGATGGTGACACTCTTCAAATCGCTAGTGCTCCCTCACTTAGAATATTGCTCAGTGCTGACGGCCCCGTTCAGGGCAGGAGAAATATCTGAGCAGGAACAAATACAGAGATCGTTTACGGCCGCATAGAGCCAGTAAAGCACCTAAACTACTGGGAACGCCTGCAAGTCTTGAACATGTACTCATTGGAGCGGAGGAGAGAGAGGTACATGATAATATATACCTGGAAGGTACTCGAGGGCTTGGTCCCAAATCTGCACACTGCCATAACAACATATTGGAGTGAGAGATATGGGAGGAAGTGTAAAACCCAGTGGAAAGCTGGGGCGCAGTGGGAACAATAAGGGAACACTGTATCAACATCCGTGGTCCCAGATTGCGCAGTGGGAACAATAAGGGAACACTGTATCAACATCCGTGGTCCCAGATTGCGCAGTGGGAACAATAAGGGAACACTGTATCAACATCCGTGGTCCCAGATTGCGCAGTGGGAACAATAAGGGAACACTGTATCAACATCCGTGGTCCCAGATTGCGCAGTGGGAACAATAAGGGAACACTGTATCAACATCCGTGGTCCCAGATTATTCAACATCAAAGTTTATTCTCAATAAGGATTACAATGCTGAGTTTACAGAATTTGGTTATTGTGTGGTTTACATGTAGTAAAATAATAATTACAGAGTGTACCACTAGAACACCTAGCATGGCTAGGCATTTCGGGCAGACTTAAATTAAATCTTAAGTTTAAAATATTACAAAATTATGAGGTAAGTTGGTATTATGGCTAAGTGACTAAATACTAGTTGTGAGTTTAGCAATGTGAATGCTTTTGTTTTGGCACTATACATAGTTTCAGTATTGGAGTATCACAGGCCAACTTATGACTAGTTAAGATTCATTATTTTGAGATTGAGATTGATATTTCTGTTTATGGTCAAATGGGTGAGTGAGTGTAAGTGTGAACCACCAGGTGGTATCCGTATTATTAGTTGACAGGGTGTTTCAGGGAGATAAGATGTTTTCTAATGGTAGTTTTGAAGGTGATGAATGTGTCTGCAGTTTTAGAATTTTCAGGTAGGGTATTCCAGATTTTAGGGCCTTTGACATACATTGAATTTTTGTAAAGGTTTAGTCGGACACGGGGAATGTTGTAGAGATGTTAGTGTCTGGTGTTATGCCTGTGGGTTCTGTCACAACTATCAAGAAAGCGTTTTAGGTCAAGGTTAATATTGGAGTTTAAGGTCCTGTAGATGTAGATTGCACAGTAGTAAGTGTGGATGTACTGAACAGGGAGTAAGTTTAGATCTATGATCAGAAGAAAGATCAGAAGATATCAGAAACACTGCTGGAACAAGTGTAGAAGTCTTCAAGAGGAAACTGGACAAGTATCTTCACCAGGTGCCAGGTCAACCAGGCTGTGATGGATATGTGGGCCAGCGGACCACCAGCAGCAACAACCTGGTTGACCAGGTTAACACCAGACGAGCCTGGCTCATGGCCGGGCTCCGAGAGTAGAAAGACTCTCGAAACTTATAAAAGGTAAAGGTGTATATCCTTGCAAAGTGATGAGAGTTGCTCTGTTTGTTGTATTAATGATAAATACGACACCCACAGTGATATCACTCTTACTGTGTTCACTGTTAATATTTAATAATAAATTGTATGTCTATTGGTTCGTACGCTGGTTTACGTGCGGCGAGCACTAACAGCATGGTTGATCAGGTCCTGATCCACCACGAAGCCTAGTCACGGACCGAGCCGCGGGGGCATTAACCCCGGAAACCCGCTCCAGGTATACTTCTGTAAGGCCCTCATTTTATTGCAGGTAACACCTAACTGATCTGGTCATCTATATTTTTGGCCGAGTGTTGGACCGGGTCGCGGGTCGCTGACCCTCGGGACGCTCCTCCAGGTAGGCAGTGCACTTAACTGAAGTGCGTCCTCACTGAGTATCACGTTATCAGTAGCTCACTGGAAGACACTAGGCAGTGCACTTAACTGAACTGCGTCCTCACTGAGTATCACGTTATCAGTAGCTCACTGGAAGACACTAGGCAGTGCACTTAACTGAAGTGCGTCCTCACTGAGTATCACGTTATCAGTAGCTCACTGGAAGACACTGCAGATGACCTTATAGGTTTGTCAAGTAAGCGCTGAAGGCCAGTCTTTAGGCTGGATTTTTTGGCAGCTCTAACATCCGACTTTACATATTCCAAGTATTGTACAGGATAATAAAATATAGCCCTGGATGATGAAGTATAGTCCTGGATGATGAAGTATAGCCCTGGATGATGAAGTATAGCCCTGGATGATGAAGTATAGCCCTGGATGATGAAGTATAGTCCTGGATGATGAAGTATAGCCCTGGATGATGAAGTATAGCCCTGGATGATGAAGTATAGCCCTGGATGATGAAGTATAGTCCTGGATGATGAAGTATAGCCCTGGATGATGAAGTATAGCCCTGGATGATGAAGTATAGCCCTGGATGATGAAGTATAGCCCTGGATGATGAAGTATAGTCCTGGATGATGAAGAATAGTCCTGGATGATGAAGAATAGCCCTGGATGATGAAGTATAGCCCTGGATGATGAAGTATAGCCCTGGATGATGAAGTATAGCCCTGGATGATGAAGTATAGTCCTGGATGATGAAGTATAGTCCTGGATGATGAAGTATAGTCCTGGATGATGAAGTATAGTCCTGGATGATGAAGTATAGTCCTGGATGATGAAGTATAGTCCTGGATGATGAAGTATAGCCCTGGATGATGAAGTATAGTCCTGGATGATGAAGTATAGCCCTGGATGATGAAGTATAGTCCTGGATGATGAAGTATAGTCCTGGATGATGAAGTATAGCCCTGGATGATGAAGTATAGCCCTGGATGATGAAGTATAGTCCTGGATGATGAAGTATAGCCCTGGATGATGAAGTATAGCCCTGGATGATGAAGTATATTCCTGGATGATGAAGTATAGTCCTGGATGATGAAGTATAGCCCTGGATGATGAAGTATAGCCCTGGATGATGAAGTATAGTCCCGGATGATGAAGTATAGCCCTAGATGATGAAGTATAGTCCTGGATGATGAAGTATAGCCCTGGATGATGAAGTATAGCCCTGGATGAAGTATAGCCCTGGATGATGAAGTATAGTCCTGGATGATGAAGTATAGTCCTGGATGATGAAGTATAGTCCTGGATGATGAAGTATAGTCCTGGATGATGAAGTATAGCCCTGGATGATGAAGTATAGCCCTGGATGATGAAGTATAGCCCTGGATGATGAAGTATAGCCCTGGATGATGAAGTATAGTCCTGGATGATGAAGTATAGTCCCGGATGATGAAGTATAGTCCTGGATGATGAAGTATAGTCCTGGATGATGAAGTATAGCCCTGGATGATGAAGTATAGCCCTGGATGATGAAGTATAGCCCTGGATGATGAAGTATAGTCCCGGATGATGAAGTATAGCCCTGGATGATGAAGTATAGTCCTGGATGATGAAGTATAGCCCTGGATGATGAAGTATAGCCCTGGATGAAGTATAGCCCTGGATGATGAAGTATAGTCCCGGATGATGAAGTATAGCCCTGGATGATGAAGTATAGCCCTGGATGATGAAGTATAGCCCTGGATGATGAAGTATAGCCCTGGATGATGAAGTATAGCCCTGGATGATGAAGTATAGTCCTGGATGATGAAGTATAGCCCTGGATGATGAAGTATAGTCCTGGATGATGAAGTATAGCCCTGGATGATGAAGTATAGTCCTGGATGATGAAGTATAGCCCTGGATGATGAAGTATAGTCCTGGATGATGAAGTATAGCCCTGGATGATGAAGTATAGCCCTGGATGATGAAGTATAGCCCTGGATGATGAAGTATAGTCCTGGATGATGAAGTATAGTCCTGGATGATGAAGTATAGTCCTGGATGATGAAGTATAGCCCTGGATGATGAAGTATAGTCCTGGATGATGAAGTATAGTCCTGGATGATGAAGTATAGCCCTGGATGATGAAGTATAGCCCTGGATGATGAAGTATAGTCCTGGATGATGAAGTATAGCCCTGGATGATGAAGTATAGTCCTGGATGATGAAGTATAGCCCTGGATGATGAAGTATAGCCCTGGATGATGAAGTATAGCCCTGGATGATGAAGTATAGTCCTGGATGATGAAGTATAGTCCTGGATGATGAAGTATAGTCCTGGATGATGAAGTATAGCCCTGGATGATGAAGTATAGTCCTGGATGATGAAGTATAGCCCTGGATGATGAAGTATAGTCCTGGATGATGAAGTATAGCCCTGGATGATGAAGTATAGTCCTGGATGATGAAGTATAGCCCTGGATGATGAAGTATAGCCCTGGATGATGAAGTATAGCCCTGGATGATGAAGTATAGTCCTGGATGATGAAGTATAGTCCTGGATGATGAAGTATAGCCCTGGATGATGAAGTATAGCCCTGGATGATGAAGTATAGTCCTGGATGATGAAGTATAGCCCTGGATGATGAAGTATAGCCCTGGATGATGAAGTATAGCCCTGGATGATGAAGTATAGTCCTGGATGATGAAGTATAGTCCTGGATGATGAAGTATAGCCCTGGATGATGAAGTATAGCCCTGGATGATGAAGTATAGCCCTGGATGATGAAGTATAGATGATGAAGAATAGCCCTGGATGATGAAGTATAGCCCTGGATGATGAAGTATAGCCCTGGATGATGAAGTATAGTGGATGATGAAGTATAGCCCTGGATGATGAAGTATAGCCCTGGATGATGAAGTATAGCCCTGGATGATGAAGTATAGCCCTGGATGATGAAGTATAGCCCTGGATGATGAAGTATAGCCCTGGATGATGAAGTATAGCCCTGGATGAAGTATAGCCCTGGATGATGAAGTATAGCCCTGGAGGATGAAGTATAGTCCTGGATGATGAAGTATAGTCCTGGATGATGAAGTATAGCCCTGGATGATGAAGTATAGCCCTGGATGATGAAGTATAGCCCTGGATGATGAAGTATAGCCCTGGATGATGAAGTATAGCCCTGGATGATGAAGTATAGCCCTGGATGATGAAGTATAGTCCTGGATGATGAAGTATAGATGATGAAGTATAGTCCTGGATGATGAAGTATAGCCCTGGATGATGAAGTATAGCCCTGGATGATGAAGTATAGCCCTGGATGATGAAGTATAGCCCTGGATGATGAAGTATAGCCCTGGATGATGAAGTATAGCCCTGGATGATGAAGTATAGCCCTGGATGATGAAGTATAGCCCCCTGGATGATGAAGTATAGTCCTGGATGATGAAGTATAGCCCTGGATGATGAAGTATAGTCCTGGATGATGAAGTATAGCCCTGGATGATGAAGTATAGCCCTGGATGATGAAGTATAGCCCTGGATGATGAAGTATAGTCCTGGATGATGAAGTATAGCCCTGGATGATGAAGTATAGTCCTGGATGATGAAGTATAGCCCTGGATGATGAAGTATAGTCCTGGATGATGAAAGTATAGCCCTGGATGATGAAGTATAGTCCTGGATGATGAAGTATAGCCCTGGATGATGAAGTATAGGATGATGAAGTATAGTCCTGGATGATGAAGTATAGCCCTGGATGATGAAGTATAGCCCTGGATGATGAAGTATAGCCCTGGATGATGAAGTATAGCCCTGGATGATGAAGTATAGCCCTGGATGATGAAGTATAGCCCTGGATGATGAAGTATAGCCCTGGATGATGAAGCATACCACTGGATGATGAAGTATAGCCCTGGATGATGACGTATAGTGGATGATGAAGTATAGCCCTGGATGATGAAGTATATGATGAAGTATAGCCCTGGATGATGAAGCATACCCCTGGATGATGAAGTATAGCCCTGGATGATGAAGTATAGTCCTGGATGATGAAGTATAGCCCTGGATGATGAAGTATAGCCCTGGATGATGAAGTGTAGCCCTGGATGATGAAGTATAGTCCTGGATGATGAAGTATAGTCCTGGATGATGAAGTATAGTCCTGGATGATGAAGTATAGTCCTGGATGATGAAGTATAGCCCTGGATGATGAAGTATAGTCCTGGATGATGAAGTATAGCCCTGGATGATGAAGTATAGCCCTGGATGATGAAGTGTAGCATTGGATGATGAAGTGTAGCCCTGGATGATGAAGTATAGCCCTGGATGATGAAGTGTAGCATTGGATGATGAAGTATAGCCCTGGATGATGAAGTATAGCCCTGGATGATGAAGTGTAGCCCTGGATGATGAAGTATAGCCCTGGATGATGAAGTATAGCCCTGGATGATGAAGTATAGTCCTGGATGATGAAGTATAGTCCTGGATGATGAAGTATAGTCCTGGATGATGAAGTATAGTCCTGGATGATGAAGTATAGCCCTGGATGATGAAGTATAGTCCTGGATGATGAAGTATAGCCCTGGATGATGAAGTATAGCCCTGGATGATGAAGTATAGCCCTGGATGATGAAGTATAGCCCTGGATGATGAAGTATAGTTCTGGATGATGAAGTGTAGCCCTGGATGATGAAGTATAGCCCTGGATGATGAAGTATAGTCCTGGATGATGAAGTATAGCCTTGGATGATGAAGTATAGCCCTGGATGATGAAGTATAGTTCTGGATGATGAAGTGTAGCCCTGGATGATGAAGTATAGCCCTGGATGATGAAGTATAGTCCTGGATGATGAAGTATAGCCTTGGATGATGAAGTATAGTCCTGGATGATGAAGTATAGCCCTGGATGATGAAGTATAGTCCTGGATGATGAAGTATAGCCCTGGATGATGAAGTATAGTCCTGGATGATGAAGTATAGCCCTGGATGATGAAGTGTAGCCCTGGATGATGAAGTATAGCCCTGGATCATGAAGTATAGCCCTGGATGATGAAGTGTAGCCCTGGATGATGAAGTATAGCCCTGGATGATGAAGTATAGCCCTGGATGATGAAGTATAGTCCTGGATGATGAAGTATAGTCCTGGATGATGAAGTGTAGCCCTGGATGATGAAGTATAGTCCTGGATGGTGAAGTATAGTCCTGGATGATGAAGTATAGTCCTGGATGATGAAGTATAGTCCTGGATGATGAAGTATAGCCCTGGATGATGAAGTATAGTCCTGGATGATGAAGTATAGCCCTGGATGATGAAGTATAGCCCTGGATGATGAAGTATAGTCCTGGATGATGAAGTATAGCCCTGGATGATGAAGTATAGTCCTGGATGATGAAGTATAGCCCTGGATGATGAAGTATAGTCCTGGATGATGAAGTATAGTCCTGGATGATGAAGTATAGTCCTGGATGATGAAGTATAGTCCTGGATGATGAAGTATAGCCCTGGATGATGAAGTGTAGTCCTGGATGATGAAGTATAGCCCTGGATGATGAAGTATAGTCCTGGATGATGAAGTATAGCCCTGGATGATGAAGTGTAGTCCTGGATGATGAAGTATAGCCCTGGATGATGAAGTATAGTCCTGGATGATGAAGTGTAGTCCTGGATGATGAAGTATAGCCCTGGATGATGAAGTATAGTCATGGATGAAGTATAGCCCTGGATGATGAAGTATAGCCCTGGATGATGAAGTATAGTCCTGGATGATGAAGTATAGCCCTGGATGATGAAGTATAGTCCTGGATGATGAAGTATAGCCCTGGATGATGAAGTATAGCCCTGGATGATGAAGTATAGTCCTGGATGATGAAGTATAGCCCTGGATGATGAAGTATAGTCCTGGATGATGAAGTATAGCCCTGGATGATGAAGTATAGCCCTGGATGATGAAGTATAGCCCTGGATGATGAAGTATAGCCCTGGATGATGAAGTATAGTCCTGGATGATGAAGTATAGCCCTGGATGATGAAGTATAGTCCTGGATGATGAAGTATAGCCCTGGATGATGAAGTATAGCCCTGGATGATGAAGTATAGCCCTGGATGATGAAGTATAGTCCTGGATGATGAAGTATAGTCCTGGATGATGAAGTATAGTCCTGGATGATGAAGTATAGCCCTGGATGATGAAGTATAGCCCTGGATGATGAAGTATAGTCCCCTGGATGAAGTGAATGTATAGCCCTGGATGATGAAGTATAGCCCTGGATGATGAAGTATAGCCCTGGATGATGAAGTATAGCCCTGGATGATGAAGTATAGCCCTGGATGATGAAGTATAGCCCTGGATGATGAAGTATAGCCCTGGATGATGAAGTATAGCCCTGGATGATGAAGTATAGCCCTGGATGATGAAGTATAGCCCTGGATGATGAAGTATAGCCCTGGATGATGAAGTATAGCCCTGGATGATGAAGTATAGCCCTGGATGATGAAGTATAGCCCTGGATGATGAAGTATAGTCCTGGATGATGAAGTATAGTCCTGGATGATGAAGTATAGTCCTGGATGATGAAGTATAGCCCTGGATGATGAAGTATAGCCCTGGATGATGAAGTATAGCCCTGGATGATGAAGTATAGTCCTGGATGATGAAGTATAGCCCTGGATGATGAAGTATAGTCCTGGATGATGAAGTATAGTCCTGGATGATGAAGTATAGCCCTGGATGATGAAGTATAGTCCTGGATGATGAAGTATAGTCCTGGATGATGAAGTATAGCCCTGGATGATGAAGTATAGCCCTGGATGATGAAGTATAGCCCTGGATGATGAAGTATAGCCCTGGATGATGAAGTATAGTCCTGGATGATGAAGTATAGCCCTGGATGATGAAGTATAGTCCTGGATGATGAAGTATAGCCCTGGATGATGAAGTATAGCCCTGGATGATGAAGTATAGTCCTGGATGATGAAGTATAGTCCTGGATGATGAAGTATAGTCCTGGATGATGAAGTATAGTCCTGGATGATGAAGTATAGTCCTGGATGATGAAGTATAGCCCTGGATGATGAAGTATAGTCCTGGATGATGAAGTATAGTCCTGGATGATGAAGTATAGCCCTGGATGATGAAGTATAGTCCTGGATGATGAAGTATAGCCCTGGATGATGAAGTATAGTCCTGGATGATGAAGTATAGTCCTGGATGATGAAGTATAGCCCTGGATGATGAAGTATAGTCCTGGATGATGAAGTATAGCCCTGGATGATGAAGTATAGTCCTGGATGATGAAGTATAGTCCTGGATGATGAAGTATAGTCCTGGATGATGAAGTATAGTCCTGGATGATGAAGTATAGCCCTGGATGATGAAGTATAGCCCTGGATGATGAAGTATAGTCCTGGATGATGAAGTATAGCCCTGGATGATGAAGTATAGTCCTGGATGATGAAGTATAGCCCTGGATGATGAAGTATAGTCCTGGATGATGAAGTATAGTCCTGGATGATGAAGTATAGCCCTGGATGATGAAGTATAGTCCTGGATGATGAAGTATAGTCCTGGATGATGAAGTATAGCCCTGGATGATGAAGTATAGCCCTGGATGATGAAGTATAGCCCTGGATGATGAAGTATAGCCCCTGGATGATGAAGTATAGCCCTGGATGATGAAGTATAGCCCTGGATGATGAAGTATAGTCCTGGATGATGAAGTATAGCCCTGGATGATGAAGTATAGCCCTGGATGATGAAGTATAGTGGATGATGAAGTATAGTCCTGGATGATGAAGTATAGTCCTGGATGATGAAGTATAGCCCTGGATGATGAAGTATAGCCCTGGATGATGAAGTATAGTGGATGATGAAGTATAGTCCTGGATGATGAAGTATAGCCCTGGATGATGAAGTATAGTCCTGGATGATGAAGTATAGTCCTGGATGATGAAGTATAGCCCTGGATGATGAAGTATAGCCTGGATGATGAAGTATAGCCCTGGATGATGAAGTATAGTCCTGGATGATGAAGTATAGTCCCTGGATGATGAAGTATAGATGAAGTATAGCCTGGATGATGAAGTATAGTCCTGGATGATGAAGTATAGCCCTGGATGATGAAGTATAGCCCTGGATGATGAAGTATAGCCCTGGATGATGAAGTATAGTCCCTGGATGATGAAGTATAGTAGCCCCTGGATGATGAAGTGTAGCCCTGGATGATGAAGTATAGCCCTGGATGATGAAGTATAGACCTGGATGATGAAGTATAGCCCTGGATGATGAAGTATAGTCCTGGATGATGAAGTATAGCTCTGGATGATGAAGTATAGTCCTGGATGATGAAGTATAGCTCTGGATGATGAAGTGTAGCCCTGGATGATGAAGTATAGTCCTGGATGATGAAGTATAGCCCTGGATGATGAAGTATAGTCCTGGATGATGAAGTATAGCCCTGGATGATGAAGTATAGCCCTGGATGATGAAGTATAGCCCTGAATGATGAAGTATAGTCCTGGATGATGAAGTATAGCCCTGGATGATGAAGTATAGCTCTGGATGATGAAGTGTAGCCCTGGATGATGAAGTATAGTCCTGGATGATGAAGTATAGCCCTGTAGGATGAAGTATAGTCCTGGATGATGAAGTATAGCCCTGGATGATGAAGTATAGCCCTGGATGATGAAGTATAGCCCTGGATGATGAAGCAGAGCCCTGGATGATGAAGTATAGCCCTGTAGGATGAAGTATAGCCCTGGATGATGAAGTGTAGTCCTGGATGATGAAGTATAGCCCTGTAGGATGAAGTATAGCCCTGGATGATGAAGTGTAGTCCTGGATGATGAAGTATAGCCCTGGATGATGAAGTGTAGTCCTGGATGATGAAGTATAGCCCTGGATGATGAAGTATAGCCCTGGATGATGAAGTATAGCCCTGGATGATGAAGTATAGCCCTGGATGATGAAGTATAGCCCTGGATGATGAAGTGTAGTCCTGGATGATGAAGTATAGCCCTGGATGATGAAGTATAGCCCTGGATGATGAAGTATAGCCCTGGATGATGAAGTGTAGTCCTGGATGATGAAGTATAGCCCTGGATGATGAAGTATAGCCCTCTATGATGAAGTATAGCCCTGGATGATGAAGTATAGCCCTGAATAATGAACGTCATGTTGTTTTCCACTGCCCACTGGAAAACTCTGTTTATGTCTTCCTGTACTTTTTCAGTGTCTTCTACCGTAGTGACTTTCATGCTTATTTTAGTGTCATCTGCAAATGATGATACAAAACTGTGACGGGTGTTTTTGTCTGTCTGCTATGAGGATGAAGAACAGCAGAGGTGCCAGGACAGTGCCTTGGTGAACTGAACTTTTGACCTCGCTGATGCTGGATCTTGCCATGTTCATTACTACTTTTTGTGTTCTAAGAACATAAGAAAGGAGGAACACTGCAGGAGGCCTGTTGGCCCATACTAGGCAGGTCCTTTACAATTCATCTCACTAACAAGCATTTGCCCAACCCAATTTTCAATGCCACCCAAGAAATAAGCTCTGGTATGAAAGTCCCACTCAATTCCAACCCCTCCCACTCATGTACTTATCCAACCTAAATTTGAAACTACCCAAAGTCCTAGCCTCAATAACCCAACTAGGTAGACTGTTCCACTCATCAACTACCTATTTCCAAACCAATACTTTCCTATGTCCTTTCTAAATCTAAACTTATCCAATTTAAATCCATTACTGAGGGTTCTCTCTTGGAGAGATATCCTCACGACCTTGTTAATATCAACATCATGAGAGGTAATGGGAGCAATCCTATTATCTGTCTCAGTGCTGGAGGCAACGATGTTGGCAGACGTAGGAGTGAGGACCTGATTAGCAGGTATAGGTCAGCAATAGAGATAATTAGGAAGAAGGGTGGGAAACCTGTCATATGTGGCATTTTGCCAAGGAGAGGAGTTGGAAATGAATGGTTGTCCAGAGCAATTGGTGTCAATTGCTGGCTGGACAAATACTGTAAGGAAAATGCGGTAACATTCATTGACAACTGGGACCTCTTCTATGGCAGAAATGACATGTATGCCAGGGATGGGGTTCACTTGTCTAGGAGTGGGGTGGGAGCACTGGCCAACGCAGTGGAGGGAGCTGTTAGGTCTTTAAACTAAGAATAGTTAGTGGTATGGGTTTTGGCGGGAAAACTGTGAAGTCGCAGGGTAGTAACATGAGTACTAGGAGAACTAGTAATAGGCAAAATGAGGAGGATATTGGAAAGCCAGTGGCACTAATTGACAATGACAGTAATAGGTTTAGTGGAATAACAGAAAGGAGCAGAAAGGGTAAAGAGATAGGAGGGTCATTAAATATTTATTACACAAATAGTCGCAGTGCTAGGAATAAGATGGACGAGTTGAGACTAGTTGCTAGTGCAGGTAACATAGATGTATTTGCCATTACTGAGACGTGGTTTAATTCAAAAAGTCGGGACATGCCTGCAGAATGTCACATTCAGGGTTTTAAATTGTTCCAAGTAGATAGAAGTATCGGGAAGGGGGGTGGGGTGGCATTGTATGTCCGAGATCGCTTGAACTGTTGCATAAAAACGGGTATTAAGTCTGAAGTAACACATACAGAGTCTGTTTGGATAGAATTTTCAGAGGGACATGAAAAATTAATTTTAGGTGTGATATACCGCCCCCCAAATTTAGATAGGGACCAGGGGAGACTACTATGGGAGGAAATTGTTAGGGCCACAAGGCACGATAATGTAGTAATTCTAGGAGACTTTAACTTTAGTCATATTGATTGCAATTTCTTGACTGGGAATTTAGAATCATACGATTTCTTAGAAGTAGTTCAGGATTGTTTTTTGAAGCAGTTTGTGACAGAACCTACAAGGGGTAATAACCTGCTTGACTTAGTTCTGGCAAACAATGAATCCCTTGTTAATAATTTAGAAGTTTCAGAGGAACTGGGTGCTAGCGACCACAAATCAATTACATGTAGAATTGAATGGAAGTATGATAGTAGGGATAACTCAGTAACAGTCCCAGATTTTCGCTTAGCAGATTACGATGGGCTTAGAGAACACTTATCATCTGTTGACTGGGGTAACGAAGAGAGCTATCAATATGCCAGTTTTCTGAACACAATACATGCTGCTCAAACAACGTTTATCCCTTATAAGGAAATTAGATCAAATAGAAATGACCCAAAATGGATGAATAATAGGCTGAAATATCTACTAGGGCATAAGAAAGGAATTTATAGGCGTATCAAAAGAGGCGAGGGTCATCTTATGAATCAGTATATTGACATTAAGAGGGACATTAAAAAGGGGATAAGAAAAGCTAAAAGGGACTATGAAATTAAAGTTGCTAGGGATTCTAAAACTAACCCAAAAAGTTTTTTCCAGGTCTATAGAACAAAAGTCAGAGATAAGATAGGTCCCCTTAAAAATAACTATGGGCATCTTACTGACAAAGAGAATGAAATGTGCTCGATTTTAAATAATTATTTTCTCTCGGTTTTTACACAGGAAGACACTAATAATATTCCGGTAATTAATTTTTATAGTGGATCAGAAGAAGATAAATTATGTAACATCACAGTCACTAGTGAAATGGTTGTGAAGCAGATAGACAGACTGAAGCAAAATAAGTCACCGGGTCCTGATGAGGTTTTTTCAAGGGTTCTAAAGGAATGCAAAATGGAAGTCTGTGAACCATTAACTAATATTTTTAATTTATCTCTTCAAACAGGTGCAGTGTCTGATATGTGGAAGATGGCTAATGTAATTCCTATTTTTAAAACAGGGGACAAGTCGTTACCGTCAAATTACCGCCCAATAAGATTGACCTCAATTGTAGGCAAATTACTAGAGTCAATTATAGCTGAGATTATAAGAAGCCATCTCGATAAGCATAGCTTGATTAATGATACTCAGCATGGATTCACAAGAGGCCGGTCTTGTCTAACTAATTTATTAATTTTCTTCAGTAAAGCTTTTGAGGCTGTTGACCACGATAAAGAATTTGATATTATTTACTTAGATTTTAGTAAGGCATTTGATAGAGTTCCGCACCAAAGACTGTTGAAGAAAGTAGCAGCTCATGGCATTGGGGGAAGGGTGCTCTCGTGGATCGAATCATGGCTCACAGACAGGAAGCAAAGAGTGTCCATAAATGGGGTTAAATCCGAGTGGGGATCAGTAACAAGTGGCGTTCCACAGGGATCAGTCTTGGGCCCGTTGTTGTTTATAATATATATCAATGATCTTGATGAAGGAATTACTAGTGATATGAGCAAATTCGCCGATGACACGAAGATAGGTAGGATAATTGATTCAAACGTAGATGTTAGGGAACTTCAGGAGGATTTAGACAAACTCTACTCTTGGTCAGAAAAGTGGCAGATGCAGTTCAATGTAGATAAATGCAAGGTTCTGAAGCTCGGGAGTGTCCATAACCCTAGCACTTATAAGTTAAATAATGTAGAACTTAACCATACAGATTGCGAAAAGGACTTGGGGGTTATGGTAAGCAGCAACCTTAAACCAAGACAGCAATGCCTAAGCGTACGTAATAAGGCAAATAGATTACTGGGATTTATATCAAGAAGTGTAAGCAACAGAAGTCCAGAGGTCATACTGCAGCTTTATACATCATTAGTAAGGCCTCACCTAGATTATGCAGCTCAATTCTGGTCTCCATATTACAGAATGGACATAAATTCGTTAGAAAACATTCAGCGTAGGATGACTACATTAATACATAGCATTAGAAATCTTCCTTATGAAGAAAGATTGAAGACTCTTAAGTTACATTCACTTGTTAGACGAAGAATGAGGGGAGACCTGATCGAAGTGTATAAGTGGAAGATAGGTATTAATAAAGGGGATATTAACAAGGTCTTGAGGATATCTCTCCAAGAGAGAACCCGCAGTAATGGATTTAAATTAGATAAGTTTAGATTTAGAAAGGACATAGGAAAGTATTGGTTTGGAAATAGGGTAGTAGATGAGTGGAACAGTCTACCTAGTTGGGTTATTGAGGCTAGGACTTTGGGTAGTTTCAAATTTAGGTTGGATAAATACATGAGTGGGATGGGTTGGATTTGAGTGGGACTTGCACATCAGACCTTATTTCTTGGGTAGCATTGAAAATTGGGTAGGTCAAATGTTTGTTAGTGGGATGAATTGTAAAGGACCTGCCTAGTATGGGCCAACAGGCCTGCTGCAGTGTTCCTCCTTTCTTATGTTCTTATACCTATCTTCCACTTATACACTTCGATCAGGTCTCCCCTCATTCTTCGTCTAACAAGTGAATGTAACTTAAGAGTCTTCAATCTTTCTTCATAAGGAAGATTTCTAATGCTATGTATTAATTTAGTCATCCTACGCTGAATCTTTTCTAACGAATTTATGTCCATTCTGTAATATGGAGACCAGAATTGAGCTGCATAATCTAGGTGAGGCCTTACTAATGATGTATAAAGCTGCAGTATGACCTCTGGACTTCTGTTGCTTACACTTCTTGATATAAATCCCAGTAATCTATTTGCCTTATTACGTACGCTTAGGCATTGCTGTCTTGGTTTAAGGTTGCTGCTTACCATAACCCCCAAGTCCTTTTCGCAATCTGTATGGCTAAGTTCTACATTATTTAACTTATAAGTGCTAGGGTTATGGACACTCCTGAGCTTCAGAACCTTGCATTTATCTACATTGAACTGCATCTGCCACTTTTCTGACCAAGAATAGAGTTTGTCTAAATCCTCCTGAAGTTCCCTAACATCTACGTTTGAATCAATTATCCTACCTATCTTCGTGTCATCGGCGAATTTGCTCATATCACTAGTAATTCCTTCATCAAGATCATTGATATATATTATAAACAACAACGGGTCCAAGACTGATCCCTGTGGAACGCCACTTGTTACTGATCCCCACTCGGATTTAACCCCATTTATGGACACTCTCTGCTTCCTGTCTGTGAGCCATTATTCGATCCACGAGAGCACTTTTCAGCCAATGCCATGAGCTGCTACTTTCTTTAACAGTCTATGGTGCGGAACTCTATCAAATGCCTTACTAAAATCTAAGTAAATAATATCAAATTCTTTATCGTGGTCAACAGCCTCAAAAGCTTTACTGAAGAAAATTAATAAATTAGTTAGACAAGACCGGCCTCTTGTGAATCCATGCTGAGTATCATTAATCAAGCTATGCTTATCGAGATGGCTTCTTATAATCTCAGCTATAATTGACTCTAGTAATTTGCCTACAATTGAGGTCAGGCTTATTGGGCGGTAATTTGACGGTAACGACTTGTCCTCTGTTTTAAAAATAGGAATTACATTAGCCATCTTCCACATATCAGACACTACACCTGTTTGAAGAGATAAATTAAAAATATTAGTTAATGGTTCACAGACTTCCATTTTGCATTCCTTTAGAACCCTTGAAAAAACCTCATCAGGACCCGGTGACTTATTTTGCTTCAGTCTATCTGCTTCACAACCATTTCACTAGTGACTGTGATGTTACATAATTTATCTTCTTCTAGCCCACTATAAAAAATAATTACTGGAATATTATTAGTGTCTTCCTGTGTAAAAACCGAGAGAAAATAATTATTTAAAATCGAGCACATTTCATTCTCTTTGTCAGTAAGGTGCCCATAGTTATTTTTAAGGGGACCTATCTTATCTCTAACTTTTGTTCTATATACCTGGAAAAAACTTTTTGGGTTAGTTTTAGAATCCCTAGCAACTTTAATTTCATAGTCCCTTTTAGCTTTTCTTATCCCCTTTTTAATGTCCCTCTTAATATCAATATACTGATTCATAAGATGACCCTCACCTCTTTTGATACGCCTATAAATTCCTTTCTTATGCCCTAGTAGATATTTCAGCCTATTATTCATCCAAAATTTTGGGTCATTTCTATTTGATCTAATTTCTTTATAAGGGATAAACGTTCTTTGAGCAGCATGTATTGTGTTCAGAAAACTGTCACATTGATAGCTCTCTTCGTTACCCCAGTCAACAGATGATAAGTGTTCTCTAAGCCCATCGTAATCTGCTAAGCGAAAATCTGGGACCGTTACTGAGTTATCCCTACTATCGTACTTCCATTCAATGCTAAATGTAATTGATTTGTGGTCGCTAGCACCCAGTTCCTCTGAAACTTCTAAATTATTAACAAGGGATTCATTGTTTGCCAGAACTAAGTCAAGCAGGTTATTACCCCTTGTAGGTTCTGTCACAAACTGCTTCAAAAAACAATCCTGAACTACTTCTAAGAAGTCGTATGATTCTAAATTCCCAGTCAAGAAATTCCAATCAATATGACTAAAGTTAAAGTCTCCTAGAATTACTACATTATCGTGCCTTGTGGCCCTAACAATTTCCTCCCATAGTAGTCTCCCCTGGTCCCTATCTAAATTTGGGGGACGGTATATCACACCTAAAATTAATTTTTCATGCCCCTCTGAAAATTCTATCCAAACAGACTCTGTATGTGTTACTTTAGACTTAATACCCGTTTTTATGCAACAGTTCAAGCGATCTCGGACATACAATGCCACCCCACCCCCCTTCCCGATATTTCTATCTACTTGGAACAATTTAAAACCCTGAATGTGACATTCTGCAGGCATGTCCCGACTTTTTGAATTAAACCACGTCTCAGTTATGGCAAATACGTCAATGTTACCTGCACTAGCAACTAGTCTCAACTCGTCCATCTTATTCCTAGCACTACGACTATTTGTGTAATATATATTTAAAGACCCTCCTCTCTCTTTACCCTTCCTGCTCCTTTCTGTTATTCCACTAAACCTATTACTGTCCTTGTCAATTAGTGCCACTGGCTTTCCAATATCCACATCATTTTGCCTATTACTAGTTCTCTTAGTACTCATATTACTACACTGCAACTTCACTGTTTTCCTGCCAAAACCCATACCACTAACTATTCCTAGTTTAAAGACCTAACAGCTCCCTCCACTGCATTGGCCAGTGGTCCCACCCCAGACCTAGATAAGTGAACCCCATCCCTGGCATACATGTCATTTCTGCCATAGAAGAGGTCCCATTTGTCAATGAATGTTACCGCGTTTTCCTTACAGTATTTGTCCAGCAAGCAATTGACACCAATTGCTCTGGACAACCATTTATTTCCAACTCCTCTCCTTGGCAAAATGCCACATATGACAGGTTTCCCACCCTTCCTCCTAATTATCTCTATAGCTTACCTATACCTGCTAATCAGGTCCTCACTCCTATGTCTGCTAACATCGTTGCCTCCAGCACTGAGACAGATAATAGGATTGCTCCCATTACCTCTCATGATGTCATCCAGATGGCTAATAATATCCTTCATCCCAGCTCCAGGAAAACACACTCTCTGCCTCCTACTCCTATCCTTCAAGCAGAATGCCCTATCCATGTACCTAATCTGGCTATCCCCAACAACAACAATGTTTTTACCTTCCATGGCGTCGTCTTTCGTGATGCTCCCAGTAGTCGACTCACATTCCTCAGGTAGCATTACACCACTTGTGGAATTCGTCAAGACGTTGTCGATGGTCTTCGTTGGGGTTTCTAGGGATGTCTCACTCACGTCTGCCAATGCTTCCTTGGTGCTGGTTGTGGCATTCCCAGTAGAACACTCACATTTGTCAGGTAGCACCGAGAATGGGTTGGAAGTTTCCACCGTAGTCTTCTGGTTTCTCGTTGTTTCTGCCTCTCCAACCGTTTTCTTGATCCTCAGCTTGGTTCCATGTTGCCCGGCCACTGACCAAGCTCCCCTCTTAACCTGGGGACTCACAACAGGAGGATTACTACGAATCCTCTTGTTCTCCTCCGTTAATCGCCGTATCTCCAGCTTAGCAACTCTGAGCTCTTCTCTCAGCTGCTGGTAAAGTTGCTCAAGAGAGGGCATCCTGGTTCAGATTTCAGAGAGAGCACACAAACAGGTCTTCACAGAGCTAAGTACACGTCACCACTCAAGAGCTAAGTACACGTCACCACTCGGTGTGTGTGTTAGGAAACCGAAAATCCATCTGCCTACCTTACCCGTAATGCCCATGGCCTTCATTTTGTGCGCTATCACTTTGCAAAATCTGTGTAAATCACATCTGTGTTTTGGTCGTCTTCCAGTGCCTCCGTAATTCTGTCATAATGGTTCAGCAGCTGTGACAGACATGATCGTCCTGCTCTAAAACCATGCTGGTTCAGGTTATGTTGGTTGTGCTGCTCCATGAAATTTGTAACCTGCTGTCTCATCACTCTTCCGAAGATTTTTATGATGTGAGAGGTTAGGGCTACTGGTCTGTAATTTTTAGCTAGTGCTCTACTACCTCCCTTATGCAAAGGAGCTATGTCTGCACTCTTTAAGGCCTCTGGTATTTCACCTAGATCTAAGCTCTTTCTCCTAAGAATATTGAGGACTCGTGCTAGTGGTACTTTGCACTTCTTTATAAATAGAGCATTCCATGAATCTGGTCCAGGTGCTGAGTGAGTGGGCAGGTTTTCCATTTCTTTTTCGAAATCTATGGGATTTGTACTGATGTCAGTTAGTTGGTCTGTGCGGCCTTCTTCTGGAGTGAAAAATATTTCTGCATTTTCTACCTTGCTGTCATTTAGTGAGTTGTGAACACCGACTTATACTGTTCTTTTAGGATTTCACTTAGCTGAAGAACGTAAACAAGACCGTCACTGCTTGCATAAACTCAGTCAAGCACCTGTACTATTGGCGTCGACAATATGTATACAATATATATACCAACCCCCCGTACATCACGTGATCTCGCTTTTGCGCAGGCTCAGCCGCAGGCCAAGTTACATCCCGACCTGACGGTATGCAGACATGTGATAAAGGTTGGGCTCCGTCTGTGTCCCGTAATACATCCATATAACAGCCCTCATTTTTGTAGATGAATGGTTCAGAGAACCGACATGTTGATAAATTAGACACATGTGCAACTCTTGGGTATCTTTATTGAGGAAACGTTTCGCCACACAGTGTGTGGCGAAACGTTTCCTCAATAAAGATACCCAAGAGTTGCACATGTGTCTAATTTATCAGCCCTCATTTTGGTGTCATTGTTACCTTGACTCTTCCCAAGAATCCCGAGACATTGGGAAGACTTTGAAGTCCCTCAATCTTTACTTCCTGGGTCGCTGGACTGATACATTATAATTTACAATAGGAAAATTCTCAAGGGATCAGTCCCAAACCTGCACACTGAAATCTCTCCCTACGAAAGCAAGAATTTGGAAGTTGGTGTAAAAATATCTCTAATAAAAGGAAGAGTAAAACTCAAAATAAGTGTAAAGGAACCAAGACTCTTCAATATCCTACTTTTATACATAGGGAGAACGACCAACAGACCATCTGGCTATGTTGCGGAGGGTTGTGGTGTATACCTGGGTCTCCGTACGACTAGCACCAACAACCTGATTGTTCAAGACATCAATCTGGTCTAGTCCTGGTCCGGGACCGGACGGCAGGGGGATGGAGGGCGATGACTAGTGGAATCCACTACAGGCAGGTAGACAAAGATGAACCCAGGAGCTGTGAATCGACCCCCTGTGAATGGAAGCGAGCGCGCACAGCAGCAGGAGCCGTCAGCAAGACTGCTGCGGCAATCCTCAACGTGAGGGGGGAGGGGAGGGGGCAGGGGGGAGGGGGACACCGGAAACTCAATACTGGTGGCAGCCAGGGAGGGAGAAGCAAGACAGCAAGCCAGGCAAGACCAGCACAACTGCTATCTGCAAGGTGGTGGTGGTGGTGGTAGGTGATTTGTTGGGGGGAGGGGGGAGGGGGGAGGGAGGACGTGGGAGACGAGAGAAGCGAAGACGGGGGGGGGGGGGGGTAGAAGAAAGGGTCGGGAATTCATTTTAATGCAAAACTACATACATGACGAGTGTGCTGGTGGCCGCGCTCTACATGACCGTGACACAGCGGCAACACGAGCTACCAATGCTTCTCTCTCATATTCCATCCCACACAAACTGCTAGACAATTACATGTACTGGAAAATAGGTTAGATAATGATGAAGTATAGTGTTGTTGGAAGTCTTGCACAAGCGCAGCCATGCTGTGATAGCCCACAAAATGTGGGTAAAAGGAATAACTGGAAAAGTCGGCAGATGGATATTTAACTTATTAACTAATAAGAACATAATAATGGAGGAACACTACTGAAGGCCTACTGGCCTATACAAGGCAGGTCATTATCAATACCACCCTTACAAAAAGTTACCCATGAATTTACTCCCGTACTCAATGACACCAATCAAACCCAGCCCCTCCCACTTATATATTCGTCCAATGTCATTTTAAAGTTACCCAAGGTCCTAGCCTCTATCACCCCACTGGGAAGACTGTTCCACGCATCTACAACTCTGTTAGAAAACCAGTACTTACCTATGTCCTTTCTAAATCTAAATTTATCCAACTTAAATCCATTATTCCTGGTTCTTACCTGGTTCGACACCCTCAGTACTTTATTAATGTCTCCCTTGTTTATGATAATTCCCCCCCCACCAGTAGTGTCACTTCCCAGGTGATAATTCCCCCACCAGTAGTGCCACTTCCCAGGTGATAATTCCCCCACCAGTAGTGTCACTACCCAGGTGATAATTCCCCCACCAGTAGTGTCACTTCCCAGATGATAATTCCCCCACCAGTAGTGTCACTACGCAGGTGATAATTCCCCCCCCCACCAGTAGAGTCACTTCCCAGGTGATAATTCCACCCACCACTAGTGTCACTTCCCAGGTGGTAATTCCACCCACCAGTAGTGTCACTTCCCAGGTGATAATTCCCCCACCAGTAGTGTCACTTTCCAGGTGATAATTCCCACACCAGTAGCGTCACTTTCCAGGTGATAATTCCCCCACCAGTAGTGTCACTTTCTAGGTGATAATTCCCCCACCAGTAGTGTCACTTCCCAGGTGATAATTCCCCTACCAGTAGTGTCACTTCCCAGGTGATAATTCCCCCACCAGTAGTGTCACTTTCCAGGTGATAATTCCCACACCAGTAGTGTCACTTTCCAGGTGATAATTCCCCCACCAGTAGTGTCACTTCCCAGGTGATAATTCCCCCACCAGTAGTGTCACTTTCCAGGTGATAATTCCCCCACCAGTAGTGTCACTTTCCAGGTGATAATTCCCCTACCAGTAGTGTCACTTCCCAGGTGATAATTCCCCCACCAGTAGTGTCACTTTCCAGGTGATAATTCCCCCACCAGTAGTGTCACTTCCCAGGTGATAATTCCCCTACCAGTAGTGTCACTTCCCAGGTGATAATTCCCCCACCAGTAGTGTCACGTCCCAGGTAATAATTCCCCACCACCAGTAGCGTCACTACCCAGGTAATAATTCCCGCCACCAGTAGTGTCCCTACCCAGGTGATAATTCCCCCACCACTAGTGTCACTTCACAGGTGATAATTCCCCCACCAGTAGTGTCACTTCCCAGGTGATAATTCCCCCGCCACTAGTGCCACTTCCCAGGTGATAATTCCTCCACCAGTAGTGTCACTTCCCAGGTGATAATTCCCCCACCAGTAGTGTCACTTCCCTGGTAATAATTCCACCCGCGAGTAGTGTCACTTCCCAGGTGATAATTCCCCCACCAGTAGTGTCACTTCCCTGGTAATAATTCCACCCACGAGTAGTGTCACTTCCCAGGTGATAATCCCCCCACAAGTAGTGTCACTTTCAAGGTGATAGTTCCCCCACCAGTAGTGTCACTTCCCAGGTGATAATTCCCCCACCAGTAGTGCCACTTCCCAGGTGATAATTCCCCCGCCACTAGTGCCACTTCCCAGGTGATAATTCCCCCACCAGTAGTGTCACTTCCCAGGTGATAATTCCCCCACCAGTAGTGTCACTTCCCAGGTGATAATTCCCCCACCAGTAGTGTCACTTCCCTGGTGATAATTCCCCCACCAGTAGTGTCACTTCCCAGGTGATAATTCCCCCACCAGTAGTGTCACTTCCCTGGTGATAATTCCCCCACCAGTAGTGTCACTTCCCAGGTGATAATTCCCCCACCAGTAGTGTCACTTCCCTGGTGATAATTCCCCCACCAGTAGTGTCACTTCCCTGGTGATAATTCCCCCACCAGCAGTGTCACTTCCCAGGTGATAATTCCCCCACCAGTAGTGTCACTTCCCAGGTGATAATTCCCCCACCAGTAGTGTCACTTCCCAGGTGATAATTCCCCCACCAGTAGTGTCACTTCCCAGGTGATAATTCCCCCACCAGTAGTGTCACTTCCCTGGTGATAATTCCCCCAACAGTAGTGTAACTTCCCAGGTGATAATTCCCCCACCAGTAGTGTCACTTCCCTGGTGATAATTCCCCCACCAGTAGTGTCACTTCCCTGGTGATAATTCCCCCACCAGTAGTGTCACTTCCCAGGTGATAATTCCCCCACCAGTAGTGTCACTTTCCAGGTGATAATTCCCCCAACAGTAGTGTCACTTCCCAGGTGATAATTCCCCCACCAGTAGTGTCACTTCCCTGGTGAAAATTCCCCCAACAGTAGTGTCACTTCCCAGGTGATAATTCCCCCACCAGTAGTGTCACTTCCCAGGTGATAATTCCCCCACCAGTAGTGTCACTTCCCAGGTGATAATTCCCCCACCAGTAGTGTCACTTCCCAGGTGATAATTCCCCCACCAGTAGTGTCACTTCCCTGGTGATAATTCCCCCACCAGTAGTGTCACTTCCCTGGTGATAATTCCCCCCACCAGTAGTGTCACTTCCCTGGTGATAATTCCCCCACCAGTAGTGTCACTTCCCTGGTGATAATTCCCCCCACCAGTAGTGTCACTTCCCTGGTGATAATTCCCCCACCAGTAGTGTCACTTCCCTGGTGATAATTCCCCCACCAATAGTGTCACTTCCCTGGTGATAATTCCCCCACCAGTAGTGTCACTTCCCAGGTGATAATTCCCCCCACCATTGGTGGGGGGAATTATCACCAGTAGTGTCACTTCCCTGGTGATAATTCCCCCACCAGTAGTGTCACTTCCCAGGTGATAATTCCCCCCACCAGTAGTGTCACTTCCCTGGTGATAATTCCCCCCACCAGTAGTGTCACTTCCCTGGTGATAATTCCCCCACCAGTAGTGTCACTTCCCAGGTGATAATTCCCCCACCAGTAGTGTCACTTCCCAGGTGATAATTCCCCCCACCAGTAGTGTCACTTCCCTGGTGATAATTCCCCCCACCAGTAGTGTCACTTCCCTGGTGATAATTCCCCCACCAGTAGTGTCACTTCCCAGGTGATAATTCCCCCACCAGTAGTGTCACTTCCCAGGTGATAATTCCCCCACCAGTAGTGTCACTTCCCTGGTGATAATTCCCCCACCAGTAGTGTCACTTCCCTGGTGATAATTCCCCCACCAGTAGTGTCACTTCCCTGGTGATAATTCCCCCACCAGTAGTGTCACTTCCCTGGTGATAATTCCCCCCACCAGTAGTGTCACTTCCCTGGTGATAATTTCCCCACCAGTAGTGTCACTTCCCTGGTGATAATTCCCCCCACCAGTAGTGTCACTTCCCTGGTGATAATTCCCCCACCAGTAGTGTCACTTCCCAGGTGATAATTCCCCCACCAGTAGTGTCACTTCCCTGGTGATAATTCCCCCACCAGTAGTGTCACTTCCCAGGTGATAATTCCCCCACCAGTAGTGTCACTTCCCAGGTGATAATTCCCCCACCAGTAGTGTCACTTCCCTGGTGATAATTCCCCCAACAGTAGTGTAACTTCCCAGGTGATAATTCCCCCACCAGTAGTGTCACTTCCCTGGTGATAATTCCCCCACCAGTAGTGTCACTTCCCTGGTGATAATTCCCCCACCAGTAGTGTCACTTCCCAGGTGATAATTCCCCCACCAGTAGTGTCACTTTCCAGGTGATAATTCCCCCAACAGTAGTGTCACTTCCCAGGTGATAATTCCCCCACCAGTAGTGTCACTTCCCTGGTGATAATTCCCCCAACAGTAGTGTCACTTCCCAGGTGATAATTCCCCCACCAGTAGTGTCACTTCCCAGGTGATAATTCCCCCACCAGTAGTGTCACTTCCCAGGTGATAATTCCCCCACCAGTAGTGTCACTTCCCAGGTGATAATTCCCCCACCAGTAGTGTCACTTCCCTGCTGATAATTCCCCCACCAGTAGTGTCACTTCCCTGGTGATAATTCCCCCCACCAGTAGTGTCACTTCCCTGGTGATAATTCCCCCACCATTAGTGTCACTTCCCTTGTGATAATTCCCCCCACCAGTAGTGTCACTTCCCTGGTGATAATTCCCCCACCAGTAGTGTCACTTCCCTGGTGATAATTCCCCCACCAATAGTGTCACTTCCCTGGTGATAATTCCCCCACCAGTAGTGTCACTTCCCTGGTGATAATTCCCCCCACCAGTAGTGTCAATTCCCTGGTGATATTGCCCCCACCAGTAGTGTCACTTCCCTGGTGATAATTCCCCCACCAGTAGTGTCACTTCCCTGGTGATAATTCCCCCCACCAGTAGTGTCACTTCCCTGGTGATAATTCCCCCACCAGTAGTGTCACTTCCCAGGTGATAATTCCCCCCACCAGTAGTGTCACTTCCCTGGTGATAATTCCCCCACCAGTAGTGTCAATTCCCAGGTGACAATTCCCCCACCAGTAGTGTCACTTCCCAGGTGATAATTCCCCCCACCAGTAGTGTCACTTCCCTGGTGATAATTCCCCCCACCAGTAGTGTCACTTCCCTGGTGATAATTCCCTCACCAGTAGTGTCACTTCCCAGGTGATAATTCCCCCACCAGTAGTGTCACTTCCCTGGTGATAATTCCCCCCACCAGTAGTGTCACTTCCCTGGTGATAATTCCCCCACCAGTAGTGTCACTTCCCTGGTGATAATTCCCCCCACCAGTAGTGTCACTTCCCTGGTGATAATTCCCCCACCAGTAGTGTCACTTCCCTGGTGATAATTCCCCCACCAATAGTGTCACTTCCCTGGTGATAATTCCCCCACCAGTAGTGTCACTTCCCTGGTGATAATTCCCCCACCAGTAGTGTCACTTCCCTGGTGATAATTCCCCCACCAGTAGTGTCACTTCCCTGGTGATAATTCCCCCACCAGTAGTGTCACTTCCCTGGTGATAATTCCCCCACCAGTAGTGTCACTTCCCTGGTGATAATTCCCCCACCAGTAGTGTCACTTCCCTGGTGATAATTCCCCCCACCAGTAGTGTCACTTCCCTGGTGATAATTCCCCCACCAGTAGTGTCACTTCCCTGGTGATAATTCCCCCACCAGTAGTGTCACTTCCCTGGTGATAATTCCCCCTGAAACATCGTTATTTTAAGTAAAATTCGCATTTACAACGTTATTTACGACGTAAATTTATTTACATAATTTACAACGATCCGGGAAAACTTGAGGTAAAATGTTCACACATCATGGGTGGCAAGATGCACATCATGGGTGGCACGATGCACATCATGGGTGGCACGATGCACATCATGGGTGGCAAGATGCACATCATGGGTGGCAAGATGCACATCATGGGTGGCACGATGCACATCATGGGTGGCAAGATGCACATCATGGGTGGCACGATGCACATCATGGGTGGCACGATGCACATCATGGGTGGCAAGATGCACATCATGGGTGGCACGATGCACATCATGGGTGGCAAGATGCACATCATGGGTGGCAAGATGCACATCATGGGTGGCACGATGCACATCATGGGTGGCAAGATGCACATCATGGGTGGCAAGATGCACATCATGGGTGGCAAGATGCACATCATGGGTGGCAAGATGCACATCATGGGTGGCAAGATGCACATCATGGGTGGCAAGATGCACATCATGGGTGGCAAGATGCACATCATGGGTGGCAAGATGCACATCATGGGTGGCAAGATGCACATCATGGGTGGCAAGATGCACATCATGGGTGGCAAGATGCGCATCATGGGTGGCAAGATGCACATCATGGGTGGCAAGATGCACATCATGGGTGGCAAGATGCACATCATGGGTGGCAAGATGCACATCATGGGTGGCAAGATGCACATCATGGGGTGGCAAGATGCACATCATGGGTGGCAAGATGCACATCATGGGTGGCAAGATGCACATCATGGGGTGGCAAGATGCACATCATGGGTGGCAAGATGCACATCATGGGTGGCAAGATGCACATCATGGGTAGCAAGATGCACATCATGGGTGGCAAGATAATGATCACACATCATGGGTAGCAAGATGCACATCATGGGTGGCAAGATGCACATCATGGGTGGCAAGATGCACATCATGGGTGGCAAGATAATGATCACACATCATGGGTAGCAAGATGCACATCATGGGTGGCAAGATGCACATCATGGGTGGCAAGATAATGATCACACATCATGGATGGCAAGATGCACATCATGGGTGGCAACATACACATCATGGGTGGCAACATACACATCATGGGTGGCAAGATAATGATCACACATCATGGATGGCAAGATGCACATCATGGGTGGCAAGATGCACATCATGGGTGGCAAGATCACACATCATGGGTAATAAGATGCACATCATGGGTGGCAAGATGCACATCATGGGTGGCAAGATAATGATCACACTTCATGGGTGGCAAGATGCACATCATGGGTGGCAACATACACATCATGGGTGGCAACATACACATCATGGGTGGCAACATACACATCATGGGTGGCAAGATAATGATCACACATCATGGATGGCAAGATGCACATCATGGGTGGCAAGATGCACATCATGGGTGGCAAGATGCACATCATGGGTGGCAAGATGCACATCATGGGTGGCAACATACACATGGGTGGCAACATACACATCATGGGTGGCAAGATGCACATCATGGGTGGCAAGATGCACATCGTGGGTGGCAAGATGCACATCGTGGGTGGATAGATGCACATCGTGGGTGGCAAGATGCACCTCGTGGGTGGCAAGATGCACATCGTGGGTGGCAACATACACATCATGGGTGGCAAGATGCACATCATGGGTGGCAACATACACATCATGGGTGGCAAGATGCACATCATGGGTGGCAACATACACATCATGGGTGACAACATACACATCATGGGTGGCAACATACACATCATGGGTGGCAACATACACATCATGGGTGGCAAGATAATGATCACATCATGGGTGGCAGGATAATGATCACACATCATGGGTGGCAGGATAATGATCACACATCATGGGTGGCAGGATAATGATCACACATCATGGGTGGCAGGATAATGATCACACATCATGGGTGGCAAGATACACATCATGGGTGGTAAGATAATGATCACACATCATGGGTGGTAAGATAATGATCACACATCATGGGTGGCAAGATACACATCATGGGTGGTAAGATAATGATCACACATCATGGGTGGTAAGATAATGATCACACATCATGGGTGGTAAGATAATGATCACGCATCATGGGTGGTAAGATAATGATCACACATCATGGGTGGTAAGATAATGATCACACATCATGGGTGGTAAGTTAATGATCACACATCATGGGTGGTAAGTTAATGATCACACATCATGGGTGGTAAGTTAATGATCACACATCATGGGTGGTAAGTTAATGATCACACATCATGGGTGGTAAGTTAATGAGCACACATCATGGGTGGTAAGTTAATGATCACACATCATGGGTGGTAAGATACACATCATGGGTGGTAAGTTAATGATCACACATCATGGGTGGTAAGTTAATGATCACACATCATGGGTGGTAAGATAATGATCACACATCATGGGTGGCAAGATACACATCATGGGTGGTAAGTTAATGATCACACATCATGGGTGGCAAGATACACATCATGGGTGGTAAGTTAATGATCACACATCATGGGTGGTAAGTTAATGATCACACATCATGGGTGGTAAGATACACATCATGGGTGGTAAGTTAATGATCACACATCATGGGTGGTAAGATAATGATCACACATCATGGGTGGTAAGATAATGATCACACATCATGGGTGGTAAGTTAATGATCACACATCATGGGTGGTAAGTTAATGATAACACATCATGGGTGGTAAGATAATAATCACACATCATGGGTGGTAAGTTAATGATCACACATCATGGGTGGTAAGTTAATGCTCACACATCATGGGTGGTAAGATAATGATCACACATCATGGGTGGTAAGTTAATGATCACACATCATGGGTGGTAAGATAATGATCACACATCATGGGTGGTAAGTTAATGATCACACATCATGGGTGGTAAGTTAATGATCACACATCATGGGTGGTAAGTTAATGATCACACATCATGGGTGGTAAGTTAATGATCACACATCATGGGTGGTAAGATACACATCATGGGTGGTAAGATAGTGATCACACATCATGGGTGGTAAGTTAATGATCACACATCATGGGTGGTAAGTTAATGATCACACATCATGGGTGGTAAGTTAATGATCACACATCATGGGTGGTAAGATACACATCATGGGTGGTAAGATAGTGATCACACATCATGGGTGGTAAGTTAATGATCACACATCATGGGTGGAAAGTTAATGATCACACATCATGGGTGGTAAGTTAATGATCACACATCATGGGTGGTAAGATACACATCATGGGTGGTAAGATAGTGATCACACATCATGGGTGGTAAGTTAATGATCACACATCATGGGTGGTAAGTTAATGATCACACATCATGGGTGGTAAGTTAATGATCACACATCATGGGTGGTAAGTTAATGATCACACATCATGGGTGGTAAGATACACATCATGGGTGGTAAGATAGTGATCACACATCATGGGTGGTAAGTTAATGATCACACATCATGGGTGGAAAGTTAATGATCACACATCAACTGCAGTTGTTTATGTTACTATTACCAGTACTGTTACTGTTATTATTGATGTTATCTCTGTTGTTGCTACTGTTGCTACTGTTGCTACTACCATCACTGCTGCTACGCTGTGTGTAAAACAGTGAGAATGTTAACAGTGTGTGAAGAGTACAACCAAGCAAAGTGTGAGTGTAAAAAAGAGAGTAATCAGAGTAAGAAAGTGTGGAGAGAGTGAGTGTGTGTAAAGGTGACCAGGGATATACTCAAGACTCTCACAAAACACTTAAGGGAGTGAGAGAGCAATTCTCCTTACCTGCACAACATTCTGCATGCTTTCACACAACATCCATCTATCTTACTATTTTTTTCTCTCTCTGTCTCTCTCTCTCTCACACAAGGGGTTTTACAATGTTAGGTTAAGGGTTCCTAACTTTATTTATAAGCTAGGAGCTGCTACCTACCTCAGCTCATTTGAAAACGTTTTTACTGTTAAGAGATAAACAGACAGGGAACATGAAGCTGAACCATCTGTGGGCCAGTGACTCATTTAGTTAACTGACTTTCTTTCGTTGATGTGATGTTCTGGAGAAGTGATGTGATGAAGTGATGTTCTAGAGAAGGTTACAGCTAGAGTGAAGTTGCTGCTGGCTGCCCGTCTTGTGGTGTAGAAGCTCACTTCTCGCGGTCCTCGAAATGGAGTCAAGTGTGGTACTTTGACAATGTTGGCCTTGTACACAACAGTAAGGCCACCCACATCCCTCCTGTGTTGAAGGCTCTGGTAAAATGATAGATCTATCCAGGCTGAGTCCAGCCGAGAGATAAGTCGTCTTGCTCTGTTCTCTATTCTGTCAAGACGTCGCAGATAAGAGGACAGGCAGGCAGTCCAAGAAAGTGTAAGAGTACTTGACCTTATACAGAATCTTGTAATCTCTGCTGTCAAGCAAATGCGAGATACGTGCACAGACCACTTCGACAACCTCTACTAGTGAGAACGGCTGGGTTTGAGAAGGACCTGCCCTCCCAAAGCAACCTACGTCTCACCTCCTGGCACTATATAAAGGCCCCATTCTGTCACTTCAACTTCATATTGTTTCAGACAACGGAACAATGCTCTTCTCCAGACTGAGGGACTGACCACCTCAAAAGTTTAAGGGTGATGGACTGATTACATCGTCTTCAAGTATCTTCTGCTTCTATCAACCTTTCTGTACTCGACTGAAGAAGCCTACTGTGTAGGCGAAACGTTTCGAAATAAAGATACCTAACTGTTGCATATGTGTCTTACCTAACAATCTGTCGGTATTTCATACCATTTTAATGTTCATTCTGTCAGACACTGCAACACAAGGGTATCTTGGTACAGACCACTTCGACAACCTCTACTAGTGAGAACGACTGGGTTTGAGAAGGACCTGCCCTCCCAAAGCAACCTACGTCTCACCTCCTGGCACTATATAAAGGCCCCATTCTGTCACTTCAACTTCATATTGTTTCAGACAACGGAACAATGCTCTTCTCCAGACTGAGGGACTGACCACCTCAAAACTTTAAGGGTGATGGACTGATTACATCGTCTTCAAGTATCTTCTGCTTCTATCAACCTTTCTGTACTCGACTGAAGAAGCCTACTGTGTAGGCGAAACGTTTCGAAATAAAGATACCTAACTGTTGCATATGTGTCTTACCTAACAACATGAAAGAACAAGGCCTAGTCAACTAGGTTATTACCGCTGGCCGAACGCAGTCCAACGTGCGAACCCCAGCCCAGCTGATCAGGAATTGACTTTAGGAACATATGCAGTTCCCTCTTGAAGAGTTGCCGAATGTAAAATAGGAGGCTACTGAATAGTCTCTGACCCCTTACATTTATTGTGGTATCTCTCATTGTACTCACTACCCCCCTTTTTTCGCTGGCGGTATTTTGCACCGTCTGTAGAACCTCTTGCTTTCGTAGGCAGTGATTTCTGTGTATACCACATACCTATACGGCACAGAAGATGCCAACGAGAGAGAGAGAGAGAGAGAGAGAGAGAGGGGGGGGATTGGGTGCTCCCTCTACAAATGAAGACGACAGATAACAGATATTCTCAAAGGCAGCAAAATCTCTGGAACACGGAAGGAAATTCTGGTTAGAGAAACAGAGAAGATGGACTTTGTGCTTACATCACAGAGTCCAGGTAACAGATGGAGAGTAACGAGAAGTAATCAGTTTAAATACCTGCTGTTTCTAGGCAAGATGCTACATATGATTGGGATCCCTCCCTTAGACTTAATGAAATCTATAGCTGACCTGTACTTATCTAGCAGTAGAGATATGTTGAATAGACCAGCCAAAAGTTCACTAAGTTCCACCTTACATTCCGTTAAAACTCTCGTGAACAGTTCATCAGGCTCCGGGGGATTTGTTAGGTTTTAATTTATCTGAGAACAATGTTACTAGTGACTTGCATCCTGCATAACTTAGCATCGTTCAGTTCAGCATAGTTTATTATTTCTGGAACATCACTAGTGGAAGGAAGGAAGAAGTAAGGAAGGGAGGGAGGGGAAAGTAATGAAGGAAGAATAGTATAGGAGGGTGTGTGTGCTGGTGTTGTTGTGACTCATGCCTGTGAATCAAGTTTCCAGAAATTTCCCCTGACCCATCCTGCAGCTGGGCCATGCAGGGGAGTTCACCCTGGGGGGCTGCGGCTCTTCTGGGGTTGACCCGGGGGTGGTTGTAACAGTTGTATGGTTGACCTGGAGTCATCCAGGGAGGTGTATGATCATCTTGGGGTTGGCCTGGGGGGTTGTGACAATTATATGGTTGACCTGGGGGTCATCCAGGGGGTGTATGATTATCTTGGGGTTGACCTGGGGGTGTGACAGTTGTATAGTTGACCTGGGGGTCATCCAGGGGGTGTATGATCATCCTGGGGTTGACCTGGGGTCACCCAGGGGGTGTATAATCATCCTGGGGTTGACCTGGGGTCACCCATGGGTTGTATGATCATCCTGGGGTTGACCTGGGGTAACCCAGGGGGTGCAGGATCATCTTGGGGTTGACCTGGGGTAGTAACAGTTGTATGGTTGACCTGGGGTCATCCAGGGGGTGTATGATCATCTTGGTGTTGACCTGGGGGGTGTGACAGTTTTGTAGATGAATGGTTCAGAGAACCGACATGTTGATAAATTGGACACATGTGCAACTCTTGGGTGTCTTTGTTGAGGAAACGTTTCGCCACACAGTGGCTTCATCGGTCCATGCATGGGGGAGGCTTGGGGAGCGGGAGGGGGGTGGGGTGGTCGGTCCCTCGGCCTTGAGTCGATGTGTTCAGTCCATCAATCTTGAGTAGAATACGGCATATGAGCGGAGAAGCAGCTTATAAACCGTATGGACTGAACACATCGACTCAAGGTTGGGGGGCTGATTGCCTCATTCTCCTCCTCCTGTTCTTCAGGTTTCTCCTGTGTGTGGACTGGTGGGGCCGTTGTGTGGCGAAGCGTTTCCTCGGTAGAGATGCCCAAGAGTTGCACATGTGTCTAATTTATCGGTGTGACAGTTGTATGGTTGACCTGGGGTCATCCAGGGGGTGTATGATCATCTTGTATGACCATAACCCTAGCACTTATAAGTTAAATAATGTAGAACTTAGCCATACAGATTGCGAAAAGGACTTGGGGGTTATGGTAAGCAGCAACCTTAAACCAAGACAGCAATGCCTAAGCGTACGTAATAAGGCAAATAGATTACTGGGATTTATATCAAGAAGTGTAAGCAACAGAAGTCCAGAGGTCATACTGCAGCTTTATACATCATTAGTAAGGCCTCACCTAGATTATGCAGCTCAATTCTGGTCTCCCTATTACAGAATGGACATAAATTCGTTAGAAAACATTCAGCGTAGGATGACTAAATTAATACATAGCATTAGAAATCTTCCTTATGAAGAAAGATTGAAGACTCTTAAGTTACATTCACTTGTTAGACGAAGAATGAGGGGAGACCTGATCGAAGTGTATAAGTGGAAGATAGGTATTAATAAAGGGGATATTAACAAGGTCTTGAGGATATCTCTGCAAGAGAGAACCCGCAGTAATGGATTTAAATTAGATAAGTTTAGATTTAGAAAGGACATAGGAAAGTATTGGTTTGGAAATAGAGTAGTTGATGAGGTTATTGAGGCTAGGACTTTGAGTAGTTTCAAATTTAGGTCGGATAAGTACATGAGTGGGAGGGGTTGGATTTGAGTGGGACTTTCACATCAGAGCTTATGTCTTGGGTGGCATTGAAAATTGGGTTGGTCAAATGTTTGTTAGTGGGATGAATTGTAAAGGACCTGCCTAGTATGGGCCAACAGGCCTGCTGCAGTGTTCCTCCTTTCTTATGTTCTTATGTTCTCAGGACAGAGTACACACACGATAACATCAGAAGCTCCCACAATGATAACCTCTGTTCACCCAGGCACACCATTACACTCGCTCCATAATGATTTAATGGGTGACCATTTAACTCCATAATGATTTAATGGGTGACCATTTAACTCCATAATGATTTAATGGGTGACCATTTAACTCCATAATGATTTAATGGGCGACCATTTAACTCCATAATGATTTAATGGGTGACTATTTAACTCCATAATGATTTAATGGGTGACTATTTAACTCCATAATGATTTAATGGGTGAGAATTTTCGCGCGCTCTACTCCCGTCTACAGCCCGGCCTGAGATCAGGCTTCCCTGAAGCATACGTAGGGGAGGGGTCAATGCCCCTGGTGGATCCTGGCTTGCTCAACCAGGTTGTTCCTGCTGGCTGCAAGTTGTCGAACATAAGAACCACATCCCTTTGATATACCTTTGATGAGTTTCGAGAGTTTCTACTCTTGTTTGATCAATCAGGCTGTTGCTGCTGGTGGTCTGCTGACCCACATATCCATCACAGCCTGATTGATCTGGCACCTAGAGAAGATACTTGTCCAGTTTCCTCTTGAAGACTTCTACACTTGTTGCAGCAGTGTTTCTGATATCTTCTGGTAAGACGGTGAATAACCTAGTACCACGGATGTTGATACAGTGCTCTCTTACTGTGTCCACGGTGCTCGTTCAAGTTCCTCATTCTTCCTATAATTAAACAGTTGAAATTTGTTGACACTAAACGTCGTGTTATTTTCATTCGCCTATTGTAAAATTTTTGAAGAACTCTGTTGCGTTTCTTAAGTTATTTTCATACTGGATGGATGGGAGGGCTGCATATACGTGAATGGTAGACAGTACCAGGGCTTAATAATCTAGTAGCTTGCTGAGAGGAAGGCTTTGAGTGATAGAGTACCAGGATTTAACCCAGTAGCGTGTTGATGATGGTACTAATGACTGGTGCAGCGACAAGGGGTGGCAAGGGTTGTGTAGGTGCCGACACTCATACACCAGGTCTCTGTGACGACCATTAATAACTGGTGTTAGTCAGGGATGAAAGCAGTATGTTGTACAAGGTCCACCACCACTAGCTCACGAAGGATGATACCAAGGTCTTTTAAGGTCCACCTACTGTAGCTCACGAAGGATGATACCAAGGTCTTTTAAGGTCCACCTACTGTAGCTCACGAAGGATGATACCAAGGTCTTTTAATGTCCACCTACTGTAGCTCACGAAGGATACCAAGGTCCTTTAAGGTCCACCTACTGTAGCTCACGAAGGATGATACCAAGGTCTTTTAATGTCCACCTACTGTAGCTCACGAAGGATGATACCAAGGTCTTTTAATGTCCACCTACTGTAGCTCACGAAGGATGATACCAAGGTCTTTTAAGGTCCACCTACTGTAGCTCACGAAGGATGATACCAAGGTCTTTTAATGTCCACCTACTGTAGCTCACGAAGGATGATACCAAGGTCTTTTAATGTCCACCTACTGTAGCTCACGAAGGATGATACCAAGGTCTTTTAATGTCCACCTACTGTAGCTCACGAAGGATGATACCAAGGTCTTTTAATGTCCACCTACTGTAGCTCACGAAGGATGATACCAAGGTCTTTTAATGTCCACCTACTGTAGCTCACGAAGGATGATACCAAGGTCTTTTAATGTCCACCTACTGTAGCTCACGAAGGATGATACCAAGGTCTTTTAATGTTCACCTACTGTAGCTCACGAAGGATGATACCAAGGTCTTTTAAGGTCCACCTACTGTAGCTCACGAAGGATGATACCAAGGTCTTTTAATGTCCACCTACTGTAGCTCACGAAGGATGATACCAAGGTCTTTTAATGTCCACCTACTGTAGCTCACGAAGGATGATACCAAGGTCTTTTAATGTCCACCTACTGTAGCTCACGAAGGATGATACCAAGGTCTTTTAATGTCCACCTACTGTAGCTCACGAAGGATGATACCAAGGTCTTTTAATGTCCACCTACTGTAGCTCACGAAGGATGATACCAAGGTCTTTCAATGTCCACCTACTGTAGCTCACGAAGGATGATACCAAGGTCTTTTAATGTCCACCTACTGTAGCTCACGAAGGATGATACCAAGGTCTTTTAAGGTCCACCTACTGTAGCTCACGAAGGATGATACCAAGGTCTTAATGTCCACCTACTGTAGCTCACGAAGGATGATACCAAGGTCTTTTAAGGTCCACCTACTGTAGCTCACGAAGGATGATACCAAGGTCTTAATGTCCACCTACTGTAGCTCACGAAGGATGATACCAAGGTCTTTTAAGGTCCACCTACTGTAGCTCACGAAGGATGATACCAAGGTGTTTTAAGGTCCACCTACTGTAGCTCACGAAGGATGATACCAAGGTCTTTTAATGTCCACCTACTGTAGCTCACGAAGGATGATACCAAGGTCTTTCAAGGTCCACCTACTGTAGCTCACGAAGGATGATACCAAGGTCTTTTAAGGTCCACCTACTGTAGCTCACGAAGGATGATACCAAGGTCTTTTAAGGTCCACCTACTGTAGCTCACGAAGGATGATACCAAGGTCTTTTAAGGTCCACCTACTGTAGCTCACGAAGGATGATACCAAGGTCTTTTAAGGTCCACCTACTGTAGCTCACGAAGGATGATACCAAGGTCTTTTAAGGTCGACCTACTGTAGCTCACGAAGGATGATACCAAGGTCTTTTAAGGTCCACCTACTGTAGCTCACGAAGGATGATATCAAGGTCTTTTAAGGTCCACCTACTGTAATTCACAAAGGATGATATCAAGGTGTTTTAATGTGTATCTGCTCTGAGTATATGACACAGTAAAGGTACCAAGACCTTGCCCTGACGTACAGAATCTTTCAATTTAACAATACTAAACTTTACATAGCTCACTGCCACTCCTTGTGATGTGTTAGAAATTGGAAAATCCATTAACCAGATGTTACATTTCCTGTTATATCAATTAACCTCGGTCCAAGTAAGACCCAAACGTCGCCCTAAGTTTCTCTCCCCCGTGTGCGGGTTATCTGCGTATTTGCTGTGAAAATAACTGGCTGGCGTCTCAGCACTCTTGTAAAAATTTGCTGCGTGATGTTAGTGCTACCTGGAGGGTGTTGTGGGGGTCAACCCCCCCCGCACGCAGGTCTATGACCAGGCTTTGTGGTGGATCAGGACCTGATCAACCAGGCTGTTACTGCTGACCGCACGTCAACTAACATACAAACCACAGTCTGGCTGGTCAGGTACTGACTTCAGGCATCTGGGAGGCTGTTGGACAGTCTTGGGCCCCTGACACTTATTGTGTTTTCTCGTAGTTTGTTCATGGCGTCCGTGTTTGTCGCTGGGGGTATGTCGCAGCGTCTGCTACTGATATTTATCGTAGCTCTGTTGCTACTACTGTTGCTACTACTTCTGTTGCTGCTACCACTGTTCCTGCTACCACTGTTGCTACTACCACTGTTGCTACTACCACTGTTGCTGCTACCACTGTTGCTACTACCACTGTTGCTATTACCACTGTTGCTACTACCACTGTTGCTACTACCACTGTTGCTACTACCACTGTTGCTGCTACCACTGTTGCTACTACCACTGTTGCTACTACCACTGTTGCTACTACCACTGTTGCTACTACCACTGCTGCTACTACCACTGTTGCTACTACCACTGTTGCTACTACCACTGTTGCTGACACTCAGCATTTGTTCACTAACATAGAATGCTATAACTTGAGCCTTGTGCTGCACGCATGAGTGTACCTTTGATGAGTTCCCAAAGTTTTCTACTCCCGGCTCGTCTGGTGCTAGCCTGGTCAACCAGACTATTGCTGCTGGTGGTCCACTGACCCACATAACCATCACAGCCTGGTTGATCTCTAATTTTCGATTTCCGAAGCATATATGCGAATGTCATGATTATTCCTAAGAATTCTTCATGTTTCACAAGGTACAGTACTCGCCTCACACACACACACACTCACTCACACACACACACACACACACACACACACACACACACACACACACACACACACACACTCACACACACACACACACACACTCACACACACACACACACACACACACACACACACACACACACACTCACACACACACACACACACACACACACACACACACACACACACACACACATTTTTACGATAAGCTGAAGCAGTAGAACATCCCAACAGGATAAAAACAAAATGGGCTCTCAAAAGGGAGGACGTAAAGGCAAGGGAACCGATGATGGCTGGTCGGAAAAGGAAGAATGGGTAGAACGGCTCAAGAACAAAATGGAACAACAATGGGAGAAAAGGTTAAACGAGCTTTGCAATAACATGTTAGAGCAAATATCTGCAGAGAGCAAGAAGTGGGAATCACGAGCTGTAGTAGCTGAGGCAAAGATACAGAGATTGGTGAAAGAAATAGATGTGCTGAAGCAGGATCTAAAGATGAGGTCCGAAAGGAGCAAGATGACTGAAATGGGAACATCAGCAGGCAGCGAGGGGGCTGAAGGAGGGCATGGATCTAAGCAGTCTTTTGCAGCAGTAATATCAGGCCATCATGGTGTCTGGGAGATGATTAGGGAAACAGCAAAGGAGACGCTTAAATCAGATCCAGAGGTACGGAGGGAAAAGAAATGGGAAGAGGAGAGGGAGAGGTCAATAATTATTCATGGGCTTCAGGAGGCTGAAGGGCAGACCTATGATGAAAGAAAACATTGGAAGAAAACAGAGATTAAGAACATCATTGTAATAACAGGAGAGAGGGACATGTCTCAGGTAGAAAATTTTCACAGACTTGGGGGGTATTCGAGGGAAAAAAAATCGACCAATCAGATTGACATTCAAGACAGATGTGGTACGGAACAAGATACTACAACAGAAACCACTGTTAAAGGACTCTCCAAATTATCAAAAAGTGTTCCTCAATCGAGACAGAACACGAAAGGAAAGGGAACAACTGAAAGTGAGAGCAAGACAGAACCAGTGGAAGGAAAGAGAGACAGGACAGGCAATGACAGGAAAACTCAGCCTTTGGGGGAACATCAAACGCAAATGCTTACAGAAACCTCTCAACCCCTGTCACCACATATCAACCAAACACAGTAAACAGAATTGAACCTCACTCCATAGCCACCACCCCCCCTAAGCACTAATTCCACAGTCACAGCAGCCTCCCATAATACTGTGCCCTGCCTCCCACCCTCCCAGCCTGCACCTTCCTCTTCCATCTCCCAAAATACAGTAATGGAAAGGAAGCTAAAGGTATGGTACACCAATGCAGATGGAATAACAAATAAGAGTGAAGAGTGGCAAGAACGCATCATTGATGCATCACCTGGCATTATAGCACTAACAGAGACAAAATTTACAGGTATGATAACAGATGCAATTTTTCCACCTGGATATCAGATTATGAGGAAAGACAGAGAGAACAAAGGAGGGGGAGGAGTAGCATTGCTCATAAAAAACCAGTGGAGTTTTGAGGAGATGGGAGGAATGGAAAGAAGGGAAACAGACGACTTCATTGTAGGAACACTTGAGACTGGTGGTCCAAAGGTGATGATAGCAGTAATGTATAACCCACCACTTAACAGCAGGAGAACAAGAGAAGAGTATGATGTGTGCAATAGAGCAATGGTGGATACACTAGCTGAAGTGGCCAGGAGGGCTCATAAGGGTAGGACAAAATTTATTATAATGGGGGATTTCAATCATAAAGAGATTGACTGGGAAAACCTAGAGCCACATGGGGGACCAGAAACATGGAGGGCTAAGATGTTGGAGACTGTATTGGAGAACTTCATGCATCAACATGTTACGGATACAACCAGAGAGAGAGGAGAGGATGTTGCAGCAAGGCTGGATCTCATATTCACCTTGAATAGTTCAGACATAAGGGATATCACCCACGAAAGTCCCCTTGGCGCTAGTGATCATGATGTCCTGAGTTTTGAATATCTTGTTGAGTTAACAGTGGAGAATGCAGTAGCACGAGAACAAAGAGAGAAACCAAACTTCAAAAAAGGGGACTACATAGGAATGAGAAGTTTCCTGCATGAAGTGCAGTGGGAAAGAAAACTAGATGGAAAGACAGTAAATGAAATGATGGAAATAGTAACCACTAAGTGCAGGGAGGCAGAGGAAAGATTCATACCAAAGGGCAACAGAAAAAATGGTAAAACCAGAGTGAGCCCATGGTTTAATTGGAGGTGTAAAGAGGCCAAAGCCAAGTGTGCTAGAGCATGGAAAAGGTATAGAAGGCAAAGGACTCAAGAAAACAAGGAGATGAGCAGAAGAACCAGAAATGAATATGCAAGGATAAGGAGAGAGGCCCAGAGGCAATACGAGAACGACATAGCATCAAAAGCCAAATCTGAACCAAAGTTGTTATACAGTCACATTAGGAGAAAAACAACAGTCAAGGACCAGGTAATCAGGCTGAGGAAAGAAGGAGGAGAGCTGACGAAGAGTGACCAAGAAGTATGTGATGAACTAAACAAAAGATTTAGAGAAGTATTCACAATAGAGTCAGGAATGCTTCCAGCAAACTGTGGAGGTAGGGTGCACCAGCAGGTGCCGGACACAATACACATAACCAAGGTAGAGGTGAAGAAACTGCTAGACGAACTCGATACCTCAAAGACAGTGGGCCCAGATAACATATCTCCATGGATATTGAGAGAGGGAGCAGAGGAACTGTGTGTGCCATTAGCAGCAATCTTCAGTAAATCTATCGAAACAGGGCAGTTGCCTGAGGCGTGGAAGACAGCACATGTAGTTCCAATTTTTAAGAAAGGGGACAGACAGGTAACATTAACCTACAGACCAGTGTCACTGACTTGTATAGTATGTAAAGTCATGGAAAAGATTATCAGGAGAAAAGTGGTGGAACACATTGAAAAGATTGGGCTCATACATGACAGTCAGCATGGCTTCAGAGATGGGAAATTCTGTGTCACAAATTTACTTGAGTTCTACGATAAAGTAACAGAAGTAAGACAGGAGAGAGAGGGATGGGTAGATTGCATCTTTTTAGACTGCAAGAAGGCTTTTGACACAGTACCACACAAGAGACTGGTGCAAGAATTAGAGGAGTAGGCAGGAATAACGGGGAAAGTACTGCAATGGATCAGGGAATATCTGACAGGAAGGAAACAACGTGTGTTGGTACGTGCTGAAGTGTCGGAGTGGGCGAATGTGTCGAGTGGGGTTCCACAAGGGTCAGTCCTAGGCCCGGTGCTGTTTCTTGTATACGTGAATGACATGGTGGAAGGAATAGATTCAGAAGTGTCACTGTTCGCTGATGATGTGAAACTGATGAGGAGAATACAAGTGGGCGAGGATCAGTTAAGATTACAAGGGGATCTGGACAAACTACAAGTATGGTCCGACAAATGGCTCCTGGAGTTTAACCCCAGTAAATGTAAGGTCATGAAGATTGGGGAAGGACACAGAAGACCGCAGACGGAGTACAGGTTAGGAAACCAACAGTTGCAAACGTCAGTTAAAGAAAAGGATCTTGGGGTAAGCATCATAACGAACATGTCCCCTGAGGCACACATCAATCAAATAACTGCTGCAGCATATGGGAGATTGGCAAACCTGAGATTGGCGTTTAGACATCTGAGTAAGGAGTCATTCACGACATTGTACACAGTGTACGTAAGGCCTATACTGGAATATGCAGCGCCAGTATGGAACCCTCACTTAGTCAAACACGTCAAGAAATTGGAGAAAGTGCAAAAATTTGCAACACGATTAGTCCCGGAACTGAGGGATATGTCTTATGAGGAGAGGTTAAGGGAACTCAACCTGATGACACTAGAGGATAGGAGGGGTAGAGGGGACATGATAACAACGTATAAAATACTAAGAGGCATTGACAACGTGGAAAAGGATCGAATGTTTCAGAGATGGGATAGAGAAACACGAGGACACAATTGGAAACTGAAAACCCAGATGAGTCATAGGGATGTTAGGAAGTATTTCTTTAGTCTTAGAGTTGTCAGGAACTGGAATAATCTGGAGAGTGAAGTAGTGGAAGCAAGTTCCATAAATAGCTTTAAGAAGAGGTATGACAAATATCATGGAGCAGGGAGAGAGTGAATTAGTATCGACCAGTGAAGAGGCGGGGCCAGGAGCTATGACTCGACCCCTGCAACCACAATTAGGTGAGTACAATTAGGTGAGTACACACACACACACACACACACACACACAGGAAGTATTTCTTCAGTCATAGAGTAGTCAGGAAGTGGAATAGCCTAACAAGTGAGGTAGTGGAGGCAGGAACCATACATAGCTTTAAGATGAGGTATGTTAAAGCTCATGGAGCAGGGAGAGAAGAGGACCTAGTAGCACTCAGTGAAAAGGCGGGACCAGGAGCTGAGTCTCGACCCCTGCAACCACAATTAGGTGAGTACAGACACACAGACACACACACACACACACACACACACACACACACACACACACACACACACACACACACACACACACACACACACACACACAGTGTGTCATACGAGGCAAAATAACCACAGGGGGAGTTGAATGATAGCTCTAGGCCTTTCTTGTTACAATGAACACATCAGGAGGTTGAAAGTTCCTCTGCACGAATCTACTTGGACTTTGTATTCATTTCTGTAAGACTGGAAGCTCCTGGTGATGTGTTGATTGCACCACAAAAGCCCTAGAGCTATCATTCAACTGCCCATGTGGTTGCTCTTCACCTTATATCGCTTGTTCAAAATTACCACATAGTGCATTATACTAACATTTATATGTAAGTAGCAGAGTCGTCGTCGTCGTCGTCGTCGTCGTCGTTGTCGTCGCCGTCGTCGTCGTCGTCGTCGGAGGAGGAGGAGGACACAAACTTCCAGGCTGATATATACCAAGTCTTGTAGTGTATAACTCCGTCAAGTCAGTTGCTGATGAGCCGGGCTGTGGTGCACGCGTTGTTGTGTACGTGGCTAGTACCAACACGCTGACTCGTGTAATAATGTTGCTAGAATTACCCACAATATCCTACGTAAAAGGACATATGTACAATTAATTCCACATTTTTATTGCGCCAACGTGTCGCCCTAACAGAGCGAAATGTTGCCACAATAAAACTGTCGCAGTAGTTGTACTTGTGTGCTTTTAACTAACAGACTGATTGATGAGATCATCAACCAGGTCTGGTCTGGGATTCGACCCGTGCAAGAACAAGTAGGTAAGGACACCTCAGCAAGGTCAACACTACCAACACTCACATGTTATTATTTGTTTTGTAAGTCAGTTAGTGTTGCGGAGTGTTGTAGTGAGGGAGCTAAATGGTCTCTCTCCCTCTCTACCCTCATGTCTCTCCACCTTCTCTACCCTCCCACTCATCCTCCCTATCTACCTTCCCTCCCTCCCTATCTACCCTCCTTCCCTCACTATCGACTCTCCTTCCCTCACTATCTACCCTCCTTCCCTCCCTATCTACTCTCCTTCCCTCCCTATCTACCCTTCTTCCCTCCCTATCTACTCTCCTTCCCTCCCTATCTACTCTCCTTCCCTCCCTATCTACTCTCCTTCCCTCCCTATCTACCCTCCTTCCCTCCCTATCTACCCTCCTTCCCTCCCTATTTACTCTCCTTCCCTCCCTATCTACTCTCCTTCCCTCCCTATCTACCCTCCTTCCCTCCCTATCTACCCTCCCTCTATACCCTCCTTCCCTCCTTATCTACTCTCCTTCCCTCCCTATCTACCCTCCTTCCCTCCCTATCTACCCTCCCTCCCTCCCTATCTACTCTCCTTCCCTCCCTATCTACTCTCCTTCCCTCCCTATCTACCCTCCTTCCTTCCCTATCTACTCTTCTTCCCTCCCTATCTACTCTCCTTCCCTCCATATCTACTCTCCTTCCCTCCATATCTACCCTCCTTAAATCCCTATCTACCCTCCTTCCCTCCCTATCTATCCTCCTTCCCTCCCTATCTACCCTCCTTCCCTCCCTATCTACTCTCCTTCCCTCCCTATCTACTCTCCTTCCCTCCCTATCTACCCTCCTTCCCTACCTATCTATCCTCCTTCCCTCCCTATCTACCCTCCTTCCCTCCCTATCTATCCTCCTTCCCTCCCTATCTACCTTCCCTCCCTCCCTATCTACCCTCCTTCCCTCCCTATCTATCGTTCATCCCTCCCTATCTACCTTCCCTCCCTCCCTCCCTATCTACCCTCCTTCCCTCCCTATCTACTCTCCTTCCCTCCCTATCTACCCTCCTTCCCTCACTATCTACCCTCCCTCCCTATCTACTCTCCTTCCCTCCCTATCTACTCTCCTTCCCTCCCTATCTACCCTCCTTCCTTCCCTATCTACCCTCCTTATCTACTCTCCTTCCCTCCCTATCTACCCTCCTTCCCTCCCTATCTACCCTCCGTCCCTCCCTATCTACTCTCCTTCCCTCCCTATCTACCCTCCTTCCTTCCCTATCTACCCTCCTTCCCTCCCTATCTACTCTCCTTCCCTCCCTATCTACCCTCCTTCCGTCCCTATCTACCCTCCTTCCGTCCCTATCTACTCTCCTTCCCTCCCTATCTACCCTCCTTCCCTCCCTATCTACCCTCCTTCCCTCCCTATCTACTCTCCTTCCCTCCCTATCTACACTCCTTCCCTCCCTATTTACCCTCCTCCCCTCCCTATCTACCCTCCTTCCCTCCCTACCTACTCTCCTTCCCTCCCTATCTACCCTCCTTCCCTCCCCATCTACCCTCCGTCCCTCCCTCTCTACCCTCCTTCCCTCCCTATCGACTCTCCCTCCCTCCCTATCTACCCTCCTTCCCTCCCTATCTACTCTCCCTCCCTCCCCATCTACCCTCCTTCCCTCCCTATCTACCCTCCTTCCCTCCCTATCTATCCTCCTTCCCTCCCTATCTACTCTCCTTCCCTCCCTATCTACCCTCCTTCCCTCCCTATATACTCTCCTTCCCTCCCTATCTACTCTCTTTCCCCTCCCTATCTACCCTCCTTCCCTCCCTATCTACCTTCCCTCCCTATCTACCCTCCTTCCTTCCCTATCTACCCTCCTTCCCTCCCTATCTACCCTCCTTCCCTCCATATATACTCTCCTTCCCTCCCTATCTACCCTCCTTCCCTCCCTATCTACCCTCCCTCCCTCCCTATCTACTCTCCTTCCCTCCCTATCTACTCTCATTCCCTCCCTATCTACTCTCCTTCCATCCATATCTACTCTCCTTCACTCCATATCTACCCTCCGTCCCTCCCTATCTACCCTCCTTCCCTCCCTATCTACTCTCCTTCCCTCCCTATCTACCCTCCTTCCCTCCCTATCTACACTCCTTCCCTCCCTATCTACCCTCCTTCCCTCCCAATCTATCCTCCTTCCCTCCCTATCTACCCTCCATCCCTCCCTATCTACTCTCCTTCCCTCCCTATCTACTCTCCTTCCCTCCCTATCTACCCTCCTTCCCTCCCTATCTATCCTCCTTCCCTCCCTATCTACCCTCCTTCCCTCCCTATCTATCCTCCTTCCCTCCCTATCTACCTTCCCTCCCTCCCTATCTACCCTCCTTCCCTCCCTATCTACCCTCCTTCCCTCCCTATCTACCTTCCCTCCCTCCCTAACTACCCTCCTTCCCTCCCTATCTATCCTCCTTCCCTCCCAATCTACCTTCCCTCCCTCCCTATCTACCCTCCCTATCTACCCTCCTTCCCTCCCTATCTACCTTCCCTCCCTCCCTATCTACCCTCCTTCCCTCCCTATCTACCCTCCTTCCTCCCTATCTACCCTCCCTCCCTCCCTATCTACTCTCCTTCCCTCCCTCTCTACCCTCCTTCCCTCCCTATCTACTCTCCTTCCCTCCCTATCTACTCTCCTTCCCTCCCTATCTACTCTCCTTCCCTCCCTATGTACCCTCCCTATCTAGCCTCCTTCCCTCCCTATCTACTCTCCTTCCCTCCCTATCTACCCTCCTTCCCTCCCTATCTATCCTCCTTCCCTCCCTATCTACTCTCCTTCCCTCCCTATCTACCCTCCTTCTCTCCCTATCTACCCTCCCTCCCTATCTACCCTCCTTCCCTCCCTATCTACCCTCCTTCCCTCCCTATCTACCCTCCCTCTCTTCCTATCTACCCTCCTTCCCTCCCTCCCGTTACTTCTTGCTGTTACTTTTGTGTCTCGTGAAAGTTGTGGTGAGGGAGAAATACTGGAAGTTAATTCAGGTACATGGTCACTCCCTCCTAACTTCCTTCCCTTCCTCCCTCCCTCCCCTCACTTCCCCTCGTGGAAGGTCAGACAATTGACCTTCCTGCTGCTGTGTTGGAACCTCAAGGTCACTACCTCTCCCTCCCTTCCTCCCCCCTACCCCCCCCCATCATCATTCCTATACAATCCCCTTTTTCATTCTCCCTTTCTCTCCCCGTCATTTCCCTCCCTCCCTCCCTTCCACACACTCACCTGTCTTACAAGGTTGTGTTAGTGTACGGTAATATTCCCGCCTGCACAGAACAAGTGACACCAACAATAACATCACAGTCTTGCCATCTCTTGTTGTGAAGGTTTTATACACGAATATCCCGCATATAGAAGAGAGGAGCTTACCACGACGTTTCGGTGCGACTTGGACCATTTACAAAGTCACACTGTGACTTTGTAAATGGTCCAAGTCGGCCCGAAACGTCGTGGTAAGCTCCTCTCTTCTATGTGCGGGTTATTTGTGTATCGTTCCAGTCACAGTATTGTGCCTTTTTTGTTATTTGTGAAGGTTCTAGTTATCCAGCCTATCATTTTGAAGGTTCTAGTTATCCAGCCGATCATTTTGAAGGTTCTAGTTATCCAGCCTATCATTTTGAAGGTTCTAGTTATCCAGCCTATCATTTTGAAGGTTCTAGTTATCCAGCCTATCATTTTAAAGGTTCTAGTTATCCAGCCTATCATTTTAAAGGTTCTAGTTATCCATCCTATCATTCTGAAGGTTCTAGTTATCCAGCCTATCATTTTGAAGGTTCTAGTTATCCAGCCTATCATTTTAAAGGTTCTAGTTATCCAGCCTATCATTTTAAAGGTTCTAGTTATTCATCCTATCATTTTGAAGGTTCTAGTTATCCAGTGTGTTTGCTCCAGCAAACACGCTTCCTCTGATCGTATTTAATTGGTCTTTCTCCTCTGGTCTGCAGTACTGCAAGTATTGCAGACCAGAGGAGAAAGACTGTGTTGTTGCTGGTGGCGGGGGGGGGGAGGTGATATATGTAACTCTTCTCCCCCTCCCAGTAACCCCCACAAATCCCCTACACTCTGATACAATGGGTGGTGGTGGGTGACTCAACAAGTGTGGGCGGCAGTGGTAGGGGCGGTGTGGTGATGTTAGATCAATACAGTAGTATGGGAGGTGGGCGGTGGGCGGTGGGGTGGTGGGCGGTGGGGTGGTCGGTTGGGTAGTGGGCAGTGGGGCTGATGCAGTGGGGTGGTGGGTTAGTGGGCGGGGGCTCAGAGGTATACCACGCCCACACCCGCTGCAGCTGCGGCAGTAGGCGCGGGCGTGTGGGCGTGGTTCACTAGCGTGCACTACCACCACCCTCCAGTGTGGGCGTGGTTCACCAGCGTGCACTACCACCACCCTCCAGTGTGGGCGTGGGTCCTCCTCCACCCACACCCACTACTACTATCACTACTGCTGCTATTAGTACTACTATTCTTGCCACTATTACTATTATTAGTAGCAGTACTACTAATGGTATCTATTTACTACTAGGTAACAGGGGCTGCAGATGGTAGGAATTGACACAGTGTCAAGGATCAGGTGTTCAACACACCTCCAGAGAATCTACCGAGTTGTTCCGGCACTCGGGCTGCGGCCTGAGTGCCAGGAATGACTCAACTGGAGTTGAAAGAGTCACCGTGCCCTTGTCATAGGGCTGACCCCGCCATAGGGCTGTAAATGGAACATAACTTATACAAACTCTGACACTCATTAGGGAGCCACTTCCGGGTCGCCATATGGAGAAGACCCGTCCCTGGACCCGTCCCATAACCCGTTCCAGGACCCGACCCAGGACCCGTCCCAGGACCCGACTCAGGACCAGTCCCAGGACCCGTCCTGGCAAAACTACATCGACATGATCAAGACAGGAGTTTGGATATGGTCTTATACTATCCTCAGTAGGATATGTGTGACACCTGGGTATCACCAGTGACACAGACATGTGCTACAATGTGCTACGTGCTACACTGTATTCTATGTGCTACAAGACACATTGTTGCGTGCTACAAGACACATTGTTGCGTGCTACAAGACACATTGTTGCGTGCTACAAGACACATTGTTGCGTGCTACAAGACACATTGTTGCGTGCTACAAGACACATTGTTGCGTGCTACAAGACACATTGTTGCGTGCTACAAGACACTCTGCTATGTACTACACGGCACCACAAAACAGGGAGAAGATACAGGTGTATATCATTAACATATAGTGGCAGTATTAAACCCTGGCACAACTAACCCCCCCTTCCCCCTGCTATACTTGGAAGCAGCTGACACACACACACACACACACACACACACACACACACACACACACACACACACACACACACACACACACACACACACACTGGAACATCAGCTGATTTTGGGAAGGAGTCTGGAAGGCTGCCAGCGTCGCAGATAACAAGCAACCCGCGAGGGAGTTACAGGTAGAACCAGGTCAAACACCGCAATGGCGAACCACTTTCTGCAGTGCGATGAGAAGTGGTTCTGAAAACCCCGACGAGTTGAAAATGTGACTGAACCGGACTGAACACCTCGACTCCAAGCTGAGGGACTGATTACCGCAAGCTTATCTTCCAAGCTGAGGGACTGATTACCGCAAGCTTATCTTCCAAGCTGAGGGACTGATTACCGCAAGCTTATCTTCCAAGCTGAGGGACTGATTACCGCAAGCTTATCTTCCAAGCTGAGGGACTGATTACCGCAAGCTTATCTTCCAAGCTGAGGGACTGATTACCGCAAGCTTATCTTCCAAGCTGAGGGACTGATTACCTCAAGTTTATCTTCCAAGCTGAGGGACTGATTACTTCAAACTCCTCAACTTCCACTGTTCTTCGTCTTGGACTGAAGAAGACAATGGCTGGCGAAGTGTTTCCACAAAGATTCCCAGATTTTGCACAAGTATTTCATTCTTAAACTCTCTGGAGTACTCACTTACCCTGGTATACTTTTGAAGAGTTTCCAGATTATCACTACTCTCGGAGCCCGGCCATGGACCAGGCTTGTCTGGTGCTTGCCTGATCAACCTTGCTGTTGCTGCTGGTGGTCCGCTGACCCACATATCCATCACAGCTTGGCTGATCTGGCACCTGGTGAAGATACTTGTCCAGTTTCCTCTTGAAGACTTCTACACTTGTTCCAGCAGTGTTTCTGATATCTTCTGGTAAGATGTTGAATAATCTGGGACCACGGATGTTGATACAGTGTTCTCTTATTGTGCCCACCGCACCCCAGCTTTTCACTGGGTTTATTTTGCACTTCCTCCCATATCTCTCACTCCAGTATGTTGCCAACTTGTCAATTCCCCGAACGATTTATCTACAAGTCCTTTTCTAAACCAACCATTCCCACCCACCCACAGCCTCCCAAGAATTAACTTCGTTTGAACGTAAGGTACTATAAGACACATATACAACAGTTAGGTATCTTTATTCCGAAACGTTTCGCCTACACAGTAGGCTTCTTCAGTCGAGTACAGAGGAGGCATCAGAAGCAGTAGAGATGTAAAGACGATATAATCAGTCCATCAGCCTTTAAGACTTACTTTTGAGGAACATTGTTCCAGACTATAGAACAGTAGTCTTCTCAAGGCTGAGGGACTGACCACCTCAAAAGTATGTCTTCAAGAAGAGTGGACTGACTACATCGTCTTTACATCTCTATAGCTTCTGCTGCCTCTACTGTACTCGACTGAAGAAGCCTACTGTGTAGGCGAAACGTTTCAGTATTGTACACCATTTATGTACAACATGTCAGACATAGCAACAACATGGACTCTTGGTACAGAGTGCATCACCACCATCTTGCTCACTACTGACAACTTCCACTGGGGAATCCCACCTACCAGTAACAATGTCATCGTCTGCTACACCTCCCTCACCTGACGCCAGTATATAAGCACCAGTCTTCCTGCCTGTGCTTCACAGTCCTCAACACTATGGTGCTCTTCAACTCCAAGACTGAGGGACTGTTTCCCTCATCTTTTCTAAATAATTCTTCACATTATGTCCTTGTACAGTACTGATAAAATCACTGGTTGGCAAAACATCTACAAATAAAGAGACCTAACTGCAACAGGTCTCCTGGTTGATACAAGGTAAATCCTTATCAAAATCACGTATTCTTATCCACGTATTTGTACAACCTTTTCTCAAAGTTACCTATATTTCCTCACCCTAAAAATCATTTGAATGTTAATCTTTATACTAATTAATGGCCCAATTAACACAGAGTTATTTTGTATCTTTAGTATTTCCCTCATTTCTTTGTTGTCGTCAGGGTTGGTTCCATTGGGTATCTTTATTGTTGAAACGTTTCGCCTACACAGTAGGCTTCTTCAGTCAAATACAGAGGCAGCAGGTGTAGTAGTGAAATGAAGATGATGTAATCAGTCCATCAACCTTGGAGACATGAGGGGGTCAGTCCCTCAGCCTGGAGATGAGTTCAGCTCTGTGGTCTGGAACAATATGAAGCTGAAGTATGAGAACAGTCTTAAATACTGTCGTATGTGAGGTTGAAGATCTGGAAGACGTTGCAGGAGCCGGTAATCATTAGCAGAAGTAAGCAGGCAGGTCCCTCTGGAATCCAATGTACCTCACTCACAACTAGTAGTTACATCCCATACTGGGCGTCATTTTTGACCTGGATTTCACATATAAAAACAGTATTTTGGATGTTCTTCAGTTTCATTAATGTCTAGGTGCTGTGTATGTCTTCTGAATTCTGTTATACATTCAGTTTTAGAAATATTTGAGTGGGACTTGGGCATGAGTTAATGTGGTTATCAAAGCTTATTCCTTGGGTAGCATTGGCAGTGGGCTGGTTTAATGTGACATTTTATTGCGGCGACGTTTCGCCCTCCAGGAGCTTTGTCAAGCCGTTACAAACAATACATGGACTGAGGCGGCCACTGGTTGGTGAACGTTCCCAAGTGTTGGACAAGTGTTGGACAAGTGTTGGACAAGTGTTGGACAAGTGTTCTTCCTTGAAGGTATATCCTCAGAACCTTCTTGATATCTCCTTTATTTATGTCCATCATCCACTTAAACACTTCAATCATGTCCCTCCACAGTCTTCGTCTTAAAAGAGAATGTAGGTTGAGGGATTTTAATCTTTCTTCGCATAGAAGATTTCTTATGCAGTGGATTAATTCTCTCATTATTCTCTGAATTTTCTCTAATGAGTTTATATATTCTGTACTATGGAGACCAGAACTGAGCTGCATAATCTAAGTGAGGTCTTACTAATGATGTACAGAGCTGTAGTATA
>NC_091353.1:13409828-13434828 GCF_038502225.1 Cherax quadricarinatus
GTGACGTGCCGCGTCACCAAAGCCAGATAACGTGTGACGTGCCGCGTCACCAGAGCCAGACAACGTGTGACGTGCCGCGTCACCAGAGCCAGATAACGTGTGACGTGCCGCGTCACCAGAGCCAGACAACGTGTGACGTGCCGCGTCACCAGAGCCAGATAACGTGTGACGTGCCGCGTCACCAGAGCCAGACAACGTGTGACGTGCCGCGTCACCAGAGCCAGATAACGTGTGACGTGCCGCGTCACCAGAGCCAGACAACGTGTGACGTGCCGCGTCACCAGAGCCAGACAACGCGTGACGTGCCGCGTCACCCGAGCCAGATACCGTGTGACGTGCCGCGTCACCAGAGCCAGACAACGTGTGACGTGCCGCGTCACCAGAGCCAGATAACGTGTGACGTGCCGCGTCACCAGAGCCAGACAACGTGTGACGTGCCGCGTCACCAGAGCCAGATAACGTGTGACGTGCCGCGTCACCAGAGCCAGACGTGTGACGTGCCGCGTCACCAGAGCCAGATAACGTGTGACGTGCCGCGTCACCAGAGCCAGACAACGTGTGACGTGCCGCGTCACCAGAGCCAGATAACGTGTGACGTGCCGCGTCACCAGAGCCAGACAACGTGTGACGTGCCGCGTCACCAGAGCCAGACAACGTGTGACGTGCCGCGTCACCAGAGCCAGATAACGTGTGACGTGCCGCGTCACCAGAGCCAGACAACGTGTGACGTGCCGCGTCACCAGAGCCAGATAACGTGTGACGTGCCGCGTCACCAGAGCCAGACAACGTGTGACGTGCCGCGTCACCAGAGCCAGATAACGTGTGACGTGCCGCGTCACCAGAGCCAGACAACGTGTGACGTGCCGCGTCACCAGAGCCAGATAACGTGTGACGTGCCGCGTCACCAGAGCCAGACAACGTGTGACGTGCCGCGTCACCAGAGCCAGACAACGTGTGACGTGCCGCGTCACCAGAGCCAGATAACGTGTGACGTGCCGCGTCACCAGAGCCAGATAACGTGTGACGTGCCGCGTCACCAGAGCCAGACAACGTGTGACGTGCCGCGTCACCAGAGCCAGATAACGTGTGACGTGCCGCGTCACCAGAGCCAGATAACGTGTGACGTGCCGCGTCACCAGAGCCAGACAACGTGTGACGTGCCGCGTCACCAGAGCCAGATAACGTGTGACGTGCCGCGTCACCAGAGCCAGATAACGTGTGACGTGCCGCGTCACCAGAGCCAGATAACGTGTGACGTGCCGCGTCACCAGAGCCAGACAACGTGTGACGTGCCGCGTCACCAGAGCCAGATAACGTGTGACGTGCCGCGTCACCAGAGCCAGATAACGTGTGACGTGCCGCGTCACCAGAGCCAGATAACGTGTGACGTGCCGCGTCACCAGAGCCAGATAACGTGTGACGTGCCGCGTCACCAGAGCCAACGTGTGACGTGCCGCGTCACCAGAGCCAGATAACGTGTGACGTGCCGCGTCACCAGAGCCAGATAACGTGTGACGTGCCGCGTCACCAGAGCCAGACAACGTGTGACGTGCCGCGTCACCAGAGCCAGATAACGTGTGACGTGCCGCGTCACCAGAGCCAGATAACGTGTGACGTGCCGCGTCACCAGAGCCAGATAACGTGTGACGTGCCGCGTCACCAGAGCCAGATAACGTGTGACGTGCCGCGTCACCAGAGCCAGATAACGTGTGACGTGCCGCGTCACCAGAGCCAGATAACGTGTGACGTGCCGCGTCACCAGAGCCAGATAACGTGTGACGTGCCGCGTCACCAGAGCCAGATAACGTGTGACGTGCCGCGTCACCAGAGCCAGATAACGTATGACGTGCCGCGTCACCAGAGCCAGATAACGTGTGACGTGCCGCGTCACCAGAGCCAGATAACGTGTGACGTGCCGCGTCACCAGAGCCAGACAACGTGTGACGGTGTGTACACATATTCCTCCACTACAATGTGTGACGGTGTGTACACATATTCCTCCACTACAACGTGTGACGGTGTGTACACATATTCCTCCACTACAACGTGTGACGGTGTGTACACATATTCCTCCACTACAATGTGTGACGGTGTGTACACATATTCCTCCACTACAACGTGTGACGGTGTGTACACATATTCCTCCACTACAACGTGTGACGGTGTGTACACATATTCCTCCACTACAATGTGTGACGGTGTGTACACATATTCCTCCACTACAACGTGTGACGGTGTGTACACATATTCCTCCACTACAACGTGTGACGGTGTGTACACATATTCCTCCACTTTTACCTCGCTGTAATTACCACAATCACATACTTATCAAAAGAAACATTTTTTAAAAATTTTCAAAAAATATGATTACAACTCAAATTAAGTATTAATAGTGTCAAAAAAAGATGTAAGGGGTCACAGAGTGCCTGGGGAATGGCTGCTGGCTGGCCCTCGCATGTCCGGCACTACCTGGATGATCTGGCACCTGGTGGAGACACTCTGGAAGACTTCTACACTTATTCCAGCAGTGTTTCTGATATCTTGTGGTAATGTTGAATAGTCTGGCACCACGGATGTTGATACAGTGTTCTTTTATTGTGCCTAAGATAGATGAGAGGTACATGATAATATATACCAGGAAAGTACTCGAGGTCCTGGTCCCTGACCACTGGTCACTGGTCCTGGTCCCAAACCTGCACACTGCTATAACAACATACTGGAGTGAGAGATATGGGAGGAAGTGTAAAATAAACCCAGTGAGGAGCAGGGGTGCGGTGAGCACAATAAGAGAACACTGTATCAACATCCGTGGTCCCAGATTATTCAACATCTTACCAGAAGATATCAGAAACACTGCTGGAACAAGTGTAGAAGTCTTCAAGAAGAAACTGGACAAGTATCTTCACCAGGTGCCAGATTAACCAGGCTGTGTTGGATATGTGGGTCAGCGGACCACTAGCAGCAACAACAAGGCTGACCAGCACCAGACGAGCCTGGCTTATGGCCGGGCTCTTGGAGTAAAGAAACTCTCGGGACTCATCAAAGGTATATGAAAGCTACAGCACAAATGCTTCTCATTGGAGTTATTTTTCACTTCCTCCCGTATCTCTCATTAATGTTAGTATGTTGTTATGTCAGTACGTACGGTGAGGTATCTTCCATGTATACATTATGTATCACTTCTCCAGCATACATCATTATATAATTATGTATCACTCCTCCCATATTCACCCATGTATGGCTCCTCCTGCCCTGGACGGTACCGTCAACACTGAACACCACTCCAGACCACAGAACACAATCTGTAATGTTATCATTGGTAATATCTATCTTGTTTTAAAAAAAATCTTCATTTACCCTGACAAGTATCTAGTTTCCACAATATTTGCATTACTGTGTTCTCTACGACATTTCCTTTACCTCTGACATCCCTTTGAATAGTTCTGAGTATTTTTTTATCCCCAGAGCCCGGCCATGGGCCAGGCTCGTCTGACATCATTACAGATCAGCTGACATTATTACACCAAGGTTCTTCACATTTTTTTTTTGGTACATTTGGTCATCCCGCGTTTTCTATATGTTCCCTTTAAGTTTTTATTTTTTTCCACAGCTGAGAAACAGCAACACTGAACACCATATTATTTTCTACTGCTCACTGCACGACTTTGCTTACATCTTCTTGTACAGTTTTGGTATCTTCTAGTTAGAATATCATCACATGTACATGAGCACACACACACAATCTGGAGAGTGAAGTAGTGGAGGCAGGATCAATACATAGCTTTAAGATGAGGTACGATAAAGCTCATGGATTAGGGACAGTGTGGGCCTAGTAGCGACTAGCGAAGAGGAGGGGCCAAGAGATATGACTCGACCCGTGCAGCCACAAATATATATATAACATGAATGAACGTGCACACACACGTATATAAACACACACATATATATATAAACACACATATATAAACACACACATATATATATAAACATATATAAACACACACATATATATAAACACACACATGTATATATAAACACACATATATAAACACACACATATATAAACACATATATAAACACACACACACACATATATATTAACATACACACATATAAACACACACATATATATTAACATACACACATATAAACACACATATATATTAACATACACACATATAAACACACACATATATATTAACATACACACATATAAACACACATATATATAAACACACACATATATATAAACACACACACATATATATTAACACACACACATATACATATGAAACTGTTCAGTGAGTTTGATGCAACAAAAAACAACGGGAACACTTCTCCATGGATGCCGAGAGAATGAGCAAACTACTGGTGTAGAGCAGCGGACCATCAGCAGCAACAGCCTGGTTGATCAGGCTAGCACCAGACTGGCCCATGACTGGGCTCCGGGAGTAGAAAACCTCTGGCAACTCACCAAGAGTACTTAGTGATCCAGTGTAACTAACATGCATCCTGCCAACACTTCTGCAGAAGCGTGTGAGACAAAGGACATTACAAAACTTAGAAATAAAATTTCTTACAGAAAACCAGCATGGAGCTCAGGGGAATGTCCTACGAAGAAAGGTTATGGGAAATTGGCCTGACGAAACTGAAGGACAGGAGGGTCAGGGGAGACATGATAACGACATATAAAATACTGCTCGGTATAGACAAGGTGGACAAAGACAGGATGTTCGAGAGATGGGACACAGAAACAAGCAGTCACAATTGGAAGTTGAAGACTCAGATGAGTCAAACTATTCCTTCAATCATAGAGTTGTCAGGAAGTGGAATAGCCTTAGAAAGTGACGTAGTGGAGGCAGGAACCATACATAGTTTTAAGACGAGGTTTGATAAAGCTCATGGAGCAGGGAGAGAGAGGACCCAGTAGCATCCAGTGAAGAGGCGGGGCCATGAGCTATGACTTGACCCCTGCAACCACAAATAGGTGAGTATACACACACACAGAGGCGTTTTGTGTACCACTAACAACTCTCTTCAGCACATCTATCGAAACAGGGCGACGACCAGAAGCATGGAAGACAGTAAATGTAGTTCCAATTTTTAAAAAAGGAGACAGACATGAAGCATTGAACTACAGACCAGTGTCACTGATGTGTATAGTATGCAAAGTCATGTAGAAAATTATCAGAAGAGTGGTGGAGCACCTAGCAAGGAATGAACTTATCAACGACAGCCAGCACGGTTTTAGGGATGGGAAATCCTGCGTCAAAAACCTACTGGAGTTCCATGACAGGGTGACGGCAGTCAGACAAGAGAGAGAGAGAGAGGTGGGTAGATTGCATTTTCTTGGACTGTAAGAAGGCTTTTGACACAGTTCCACACAAGAGATTAGTGCACAAGCTGGAGGACCTGGCAGGGATAACAGGGAAGGCACTACAGTGGATCAGGGAATACCTGTCAGGAAGACAACAGCGAGTCATGGTACTTGGCGAGGTGTCAGAGTGGGCGCCAGTAACGAGCGGGGTTCCGCAGGGCTCAGTCCTAGGACCGGTGCTGTTTCTGGTATTTGTGAACGACATGACGGGAGGAATAGACTTCGAAGTGTCCCCTGTTTGCAAATGATGTGAAGTTGATGAGAAGAATTCAATCGGACAAAGACCAGGCAGAACTACAGAGGGATCTGGACTGCAGACCTGGTCCAGAAACTGGCTCCTGGAGTTCAACCCCACCAAGTGCAAAGTCAAGACCACAGATGGAGTACAGTCTAGGGGGCCAGAGACTACAAACCTCACTCAAGGAAAAAGATCTTGGGGTGAGTATAACACCAGGCACATCTCCTGAGGTGCACATCAACCACATAACTGCTGCAGCATATGGGCGCCTGGCAAACCCAAGAACAGCATTCCGACATCTAAATAAGGAGTCATTCAGGACCCTGTACACTGTGTACGTTAGGCCCATATTGGAGTATGCGGCACCAGTTTGGAACCCTCACCTAGCCAAGCATGTAAAGAAACTAGAGAAAGTGCAAAGGTTTGCAACAAGACTAGTCCCGGAGCTAAGGGATATGTCCTACGAGGAGAGGTTAAGGGAAATCGACCTGACGACAATGGAAGACAAGAGAGTTAGGGGGGATATGATAACGACATATAAAATACTGAGAGGTACAGACAAGGTATACAGAGACAGGATGTTCCAGAGATGGGACACAGCAACAAGGGGTCACAGATGGAAGTTGAAGACTCAGATGAGCCACAGGGATGTTAGGAAGTATTTCTTCAGTCACAGAGTTGTCAGGAAATGGAATAGCCTGGGTAGTGATGTAGTGGAGGCAGGATCCATACATAGCTTTAAGAAGAGGTATGATAAAGTTCACGGAGCGGAAAGAGTGACCGGGTAGCGGCCAGGTGAAGAGGCGGGGCCAGGAGCTGTGACTCGACCCCCACAACCACAACTAGTTGAGTACACATACACACAAGAGCATTCAAACGTGTATATACATACAGAGAACTGGAGCTACAAGTCAACCGCTGCAAACACAACTAGGCGAGTAAAAAATGGGAAAACACCAGTTTCCCAGTACTGGCATCAGAGGTTCCCAGTACTGGCATCAGAGGTTCCCAGTACTGGCATCAGAGGTTCCCAGTACTGGCATCAGAGGTTCCCAGTACTGGCATCAGAGGTTCCCAGTACTGGCATCAGAGGTTCCCTGTACTGGCATCAGAGGTTCCCAGTACTGACATCAGAGGTTCCCAGAACTGGCATCAGAGGTTCCCAGTACTGGCATCAGAGGTTCCCAGTACTGGCATCAGAGGTTCCCAGTACTGGCATCAGAGGTTCCCTGTACTGGCATCAGAGGTTCCCAGTACTGGCATCAGAGGTTCCCAGTACTGGCATCAGAGGTTCCCAGTACTGGCATCAGAGGTTCCCAGTACTGGCATCAGAGGTTCCCAGTACTGACATCAGAGGTTCCCAGTACTGACATCAGAGGTTCCCAGTACTGACATCATCACAGATTACCAGTACTGACAACATCACAGGTTCCCAGCACTGACAACATCACAGGTTACCAATACTGACACAACATCACAGGTTACCAGTACTGACAACATCACAATTTACCAGTAATGACAACATCACAGGTTACCAATACTGACACAAGATCACAGGTTGACTTGACTTAAGAAATCGTAATGACACGATTGCAAACAAACCATACCCCCGGCGGGGATTGAACCCGCGGTCATAGAGTCTCAAAACTCCAGCCCGTCGCGTTAGCCACTAGACCAGCTAGCCACAAAAAGATTCATCCAACTAGGTATATTTCTACACCATAGGAAGGTTAGCACAGGCACCTCTGTGACCACAAATGCTAGCTGGTCTAGTGGCTAACGCGACGGGCTGGAGTTTTGAGACTCTATGACCGCGGGTTCAATCCCGGCCGGGGGTATGGTTTCATCACAGGTTACCAGTACTGACAACATCACAGGTTGCCAGTACTGACATCACAGATTGCCAGTACTGACAACACCACAGGTTACCAGTACTGACAACATCACAGGTTGCCAGTACTGACATCACAGATTACCAGTACTGACAACACCACAGGTTACCAGTACTGACAACATCACAGGTTACCAGTACTGACAACATCACAGGTTACCACTACTAACATCACAGGTTACCAGTAATGACAACACACAGGTTACTGGTACTGACAAAATCACAGGTTACCAGTACTGACATCACAGGTTCCCAGTACTGACACCACAGGTTAACAGTACTGACAACATCACAGGTTCCCAGTACTGACAACATCACAGGTTATCAGTACTGACATAACATCACAGGTTACCAGTACTGACACATCACAGGTTACTAGTACTGACAACATCACAGGTTACCAGTACTGACATAACATCACAGGTTACCAGTACTGACATCACAGGTTACCAGTATTGACAACATCACAGGTTACCAGTACTGACACATCACAGGTTAGCAGTACTGACATCACAGGTTACCAGTACTGACAACATCACAGGTTACCAGTACTGACATCACAGGTTACCAGTACTGACACATCACAGGTTACCAGTACTGACACAACATCACAGGTTACCAGTACTGACACATCACAGGTTCCCAGTACTGACAACATCACAGGTTCCAAGTACTGACATCAGAGGTTCCCAGTACTGGCAACATCACAGATTACCAGTATTGACATCACAGGTTACCAGTACTGACACAACATCGCAGGTTACCAGTACTGACATCACAAGTTACCAGTACTGACACAACATCACAGGTTCCCAGTACTGACATCAGAGGTTCCCAGTACTGACAACATCACAGATTACCAGTACTGACAACATCACAGGTTACGAGTACTGACAACGTCACAGGTTACAAGTACTGACAACATCATAGGTTACCAGTACTGACAACATCACAGATTACCGGTACTGACAACATCATAGGTTACCAGTACTGACAACATCACAGTTTACCAGTACTGACAACATCACAGGTTACCAGTACTGACAACATCACAGGTTACCAGTACTGACACAACATCACAGGTTACAAGTACTGACACCATCACAGATTACCAGTAGTGACAACATCACAGGTTACCAGTACTGACAACATCACAGGTTACCAGTACTGACACATCACAGGTTACCAGTACTGACACAACATCACAGGTTACCAGTACTGACAACATCACAGATTACCAGTACTGACACATCACAGGTTACCAGTACTAACAACATCACAGGTTACCAGTACTGACATCACAGGTTACCAGTATTGACATCACAGGTTACCAGTACTGACACAACATCACAGGTTAACAGTACTGACATCACAAGTTACTAGTACTGGCATCACAGGTTACCAGTACTGACACAACATCACAGGTTACCAGTACTGACACAACATCACAGGTTCCCAGTACTGACACATCACAGGTTACCAGTACTGACATCACAGGTTCCCAGTACTGACAACATCACAGGTTACCAGTACTGACACATCACAGGTTACCAGTACTGACAACATCACAGGTTACCAGTATTGACAACATCACAGGTTACCACTACTGACATAACATCAGAGGTTACCAGTAATGACAACATCACAGGTTACCAGTACTGACAACATCACAGGTTATCAGTACTGACAACATCACAGGTTACCACTACTGACACAACATCAGAGGTTACCAGTAATGTCAACATCACAGGTTACCAGTACTGACAACATCACAGGTTACAAGTATTGACAACATCACAGGTTACCACTACTGACAACATCACAGGTTATCAGTACAGACAAAATCACAGGTTACCAGTACTGACAATATCACAGGTTACCAGTACTGACACAGCATCACAGGTTACCAGTAATGACAACATCACAGGTTACCAGTACTGACAACATCACAGGTTACCAGTACTGACAACATCACAGGTTATCAGTACTGACAACAACACAGGTTACAAGTACTGACAACATCACAGTCTACCAGTATTGACATCACAGGTCACCAGTACTGACAACATCACAGGTTCTCAGTACTGACACAACATCACAGGTTACCAGTACTGACAACATCAGAGGTTACCAATACTGACAACATCACAGGTTACCGGTACTGACATCACAGGTTACCAGTACTGACAACATCACAGGTTACCGGTACTGACAACATCACAGGTTACCAGTACTGACAACATCACAGGTTACCATTACTGACAACATCACAGGTTCCCAGTACTGACAACATCATAGGTTCCGGGTACTGACACATCACGGGTTACCAGTACTGACACAAAATCAGTCTCCCTGTACAGTACCGGTATAGCACATCTTACAGGCTCCCAGTACTGATGAAGCATCACAGGGTCCCGGTACTGACAAAAACATGCATTACATTCCCCGGTACATGCAAGGCACACATTACAAATTCCCTGTAGCGACAAGACAAGTAAACTCTGAGATCTACACACCCCGGTACCAGATGGAAGACGTCGGCTACCGGTAGACTGGTACGAGACGTGGAGTGAGGATCCTGGTAAGTGCCGGTGATGGTGAGGGGCAGGAGCACACCGGTATCAGTTGAGAGGTAGGCTGAACCGGTAAAAGATGAGAGGCAGGAAGTACCGGTATCAGCTAAGAGGTAGAACGAACCGGTATGAGTCGAGACACGATGTATCAGTATAAATAATTCCCAGTATTAGGCTATTAGGCCTTGTTAAATACTTCGACCGAGGAGCGTACCGGTAACAGCTGGAAGCCTGGAGCAGCACACCGGTACCAGCCAAACAATCCCCTTGGTGCCGGTAAACTGGGACGAAGCTATGATTTTGGGTGACCCGCTCGGGACCGCTACAACTAACCGGTACACCACGGGCCCGGTATCAAGCCTAAGAGTTCGTCTTTAATACCAGTAAACTGGTGGGGGGCCAGAGTACCAGTGGAGAGGTGAGGTTACCAGGGCTCTAGTGGTGGCACTACAGGGGTGGCACTAGAGGGGATGGCACTACAAGGGCAGCAGGGGTACACAAACACCTCAACGTGGAGGTGTGCAGGTGAGGCGGCAGGGGTTGGAAGACCCACAACATGCCATGGCTAGCAGGGCAGGCACTAGGGGGATAGCGGCACAACGGCGGCAGGGTAAAGGGGAAGCGGCAGTGGTGGCACTGATGATGACCCCTAGCTAGAGCAGGCCACGACTGGCGGCACTAGCCACGATCACTGTGAAGGTGGCTGAGGTCCTGTCATGCGCCTATCCTCTCTAGCCATTCCTACCCACCCTCCTACCCTCCTTCCCTCCCTCCTACCCTCCTTCCTACCCTCCCAGTCTAGATACATCTATGTAGATCTTGAGAGAGGTCGTGGGGGGTAAGTGTATCAAGAATGTGTATGACAGGAGTCGATAATCTTGTCTTCAAGCTGAACGCTTAGGAAAAGCATTGTCAGAATTAAAGATTCTCTCTCTTTCTCTCTCTCTCTCTTTCTCTCTCTTTCTCTATCTCTTTTGCACAGGGTTTTACAAGGTTACGCTAAGGTTCCTAACTTTGTTTGCAAGCTAAGGGCTGTTACCCACATCAGCCCTCTTTCTCTATCTGTTTGTCTCTGTCTCTGTCTGTCTGTCTGTCTCTCTCTCTCTCTCTCTCTCTCTCTCTCTCTCTCTCTCTATCTCTGTCTCTCTCTCTCTCTCTCTCTAATACTTGTCGGCCTGGTGTGGGACCGGGCTGCGGGGGCCGTTAAACCCCCCTTAAACCACATTCAGATAAAGCAACCGTCAGTCAAACCTGAGGTGGCGCTCAGTAACTCACTACGAAGCCGTATTTATCAATGACTGATCAAGTAAACGTTAGTGTTACTGTGACGACATTTGGCACTCCAGGCTTCAGCCTGACTGGGGGGGGAGGGGGAATGTTCGTATTTAGTTTGGCGAAGCGGTAGAGGGATTGGCGAACGATTCAGTGGAGGAGATAGAGCAAATGGCGAAGTATAAATTCATCAGTAGTGATTACATACGTGTGTTGTATGATCAATCTCAAAGACTCTTCTATCCTGCAAGCTATGAAGCCAGACTTCCTTGTGTCAACCAGGTTGTTGGTGCTAGCAGCCATCAGTAATCTAGTTACCTCTTTGAAAGTAGAGTGGACAAGTGTGCTTAAAAGAAGCGTATATGATGTTCTAATATTTCAAACGTGTTCGTGTACTCAGCTTTGTGAAGACCTGTTTGTGTGCTCTCTGTGAGTCTGAACCAGGATGCCCTCTCTTGAGCAACTTTACCAGCAGCTGAGAGAAGAGCTCAGAGTTGCTAAGCTGGAGATACGGCGATTAACGGAGGAGAACAAGAGGATTCGTAGTAATCCTCCTGTTGTGAGTCCCCAGGTTAAGAGGGGAGCTTGGTCAGTGGCCGGGCAACATGGAACCAAGCTGAAGATTAAGAAAACGGTTGGAGAGGCAGAAACAACGAGAAACCAGAAGACTACCGTGGAAACTTCCAACCCATTCTCGGTGCTACCTGACGAATGTGAGTGTTCTACTGGGAATGCCACAACGAGCACCAAGGAAGCATTGGCAGACGTGAGTGAGACATCCCTAGAAACCCCAACGAAGACAATCAACAACGTCTTGACGAATTTTACAAGTGGTGTAATGCTACCTGGCGAATGTGAGTCGACTACTGGGAGCATCACGACGGACGACGCCAAGGAAGGTAAAAACATTGTTGTTGTTGGGGATAGCCAGATTAGGTACATGGATAGGGCATTCTGCTTGAAGGATAGGAGTAGGAGGCAGAGAGTGTGTTTTCCTGGGGCTGGGATGAAGGATATTGTTAGCCGTCTGGATGACATCATGAGAGGTAATGGGAGAAATCCTATTATCTGTCTCAGTGCTGGAGGCAACGATGTTGGCAGACGTAGGAGTGAGGACCTGATTAGCAGGAATAGGTCAGCAGTAGAGATAATTAGGAGGACGGGTGGGAAACCTGTCATATGTGGCATTTTGCCAAGGAGAGGAGTTGGAAATGAATGGTTGTCCAGAGCAATTGGTGTCAATTGCTGGCTGGACAAATACTGTAAGGAAAATGCAGTAACATTCATTGACAACTGGGACCTCTTCTATGGCAGAAATGACATGTATGCCAGGGATGGGGTTCACTTATCTAGGTGTGGGGTGGGAGCACTGGCCAACGCAGTGGAGGGAGCTGTTAGGTCTTTAAACTAGGAATAGTTAGTGGTATGGGTTTTGGCGGGAAAACAGTGAAGTCGCAGTGTAGTAATATGAGTACTAGGAGAACTAGTAATAGGCAAAATGAGGTGGATATTGGAAAGCCAGTGGCACTAATTGACAAGGACAGTAATAGGGTTAGAGGAATAACAGAAAGGAGCAGGAAGGGTAAAGACAGAGGAGGGTCTTTAAATATATATTACACAAATAGTCGCAGTGCTAGGAATAAGATGGACGAGTTGAGACTAGTTGCTAGTGCGGGTAACATTGATGTATTTGCCTTAACTGAAACGTGGTTTAATTAAAAAAGTCGAGACATGCCTGCGGAATGTCACATTCGGGGTTTTAAATTGTTCCAAGTAGATAGAAGCATCGGGAAGGGGGGTGGGGTGGCATTGTATGTCCGAGATCGCTTGAACTGTTACATAAAAACGGGTATTAAGTCTGAAGCAACACATACAGAGTCTGTTTGGATAGAAATCTCAGAGGGGCATGAAAAATTAATTTTAGGTGTGATATACCGTCCCCCAAACTTAGATAGGGACCAGGGGAGACTACTATGGGAGGAAATTGTTAGGGCCACAAGGCAAGATAATGTAGTAATTCTAGGAGACTAACTTTAGTCATATTGATTGGAATTTCTTGACTGGGAATTTAGAATCATACGACTTCTTAGAAGTAGTTCAGGATTGTTTTTTGAAGCAGTTTGTGACAGAACCTACAAGGGGTAATAACCTGCTTGACTTAGTTCTGGCAAACAATGAATCCCTTGTTAATAATTTAGAAGTTTCAGAGGAACTGGGTGCTAGCGACCACAAATCAATTACATTTAGCATTGAATGGAAGTATGATAGTAGGGATAACTCGGTAACAGTCCCAGATTTTCGCTTAGCAGATTACGATGGGCTTAGAGAACACTTATCATCTGTTGACTGGGGTAACGAAGAGAGCTATCAATATGACAGTTTTCTGAACACTATACATGAGGCTCAAAGAACGTTTATCCCATATAAAGAAATTAGATCAAATAGAAATGACCCAAAATGGATGAATAATAGGCTGAAATATCTATTAGGGCATAAGAAAGGAATTTATAGGCGTATCAAAAGAGGTGAGGGTCATCTTATGAATCAGTATATTGACATTAAGAGGGACATTAAAAAGGGGATAAGAAAAGCTAAAAGGGACTATGAAATTAAAGTTGCTAGGGATTCTAAAACTAACCCAAAAAGTTTTTTCCAGGTATATACAACAAAAGTTAGAGATAAGATAGGTCCCCTTAAAAATAACTATGGGCATCTTACTGACAAAGAGAATGAAATGTGCTCGATTTTAAATAATTATTTTCTCTCGGTTTTTACACAGGAAGACACTAATAATATTCCAGTAATTAATTTTTATAGTGGGCCAGAAGATGATAAATTATGTAACATCACAGTCACTAGTGAGATGGTTGTGAAGCAGATAGACCGACTGAAGCAAAATAAGTCACCAGGTCCTGATGAAGTTTTTTCAAGGGTTCTTAAGGAATGCAAAATGGAACTCTGTGAACCATTAACTAATATTTTTAATTTATCTCTTCAAACAGGTGTAGTGTCTGATATGTGGAAGATGGCTAATGTAATTCCTATTTTTAAAACAGGGGACAAGTCGTTACCGTCAAATTACCGCCCAATAAGCCTGACCTCAATTGTAGGCAAATTACTAGAGTCAATTATAGCTGAGATTATAAGAAGCCATCTCGATAAGCATAGCTTGATTAATGATACTCAGCATGGATTCAGAAGAGGCCGGTCTTGTCTAACTAATTTATTAACTTTCTTCAGTAAAGCTTTTGAGGCTGTTGACCACGATAAAGAATTTTATATTATTTACTTAGATTTTAGTAAGGCTTTTGATAGAGTTCCACACCAAAGACTGTTAAAGAAAGTGGCAGCTCATGGCATTGGGGGAAAATTGCTCTCGTGGATCGAATCATGGCTCACAGACAGGAAGCAGAGAGTGTCCATAAATGGGGTTAAATCCGAGTGGGGATCAGTAACAAGTGGCATTCCACAGGGATCAGTCATGGGCCCCTTGTTGTTTATAATATATATCAATGATCTTGATGAGGGTGTTACTAGTGATATGAGCAAATTCGCCGATGACACAAACATAGGTAGGATAATTGATTCAAACGTAGATGTTAGGGAACTTCAGGAGGATTTAAACAAACTGTATTCTTGGTCAGAAAAGTGGCAGATGCAGTTCAATGTATATAAATGCAAGGTTCTGAAGCTCGGGAGTGTCCATAACCCTAGCACTTATAAGTTAAATGATGTAGAACTTAGCCATACAGATTGCGAAAAGGACTTGGGGGTTATGGTGAGCAGCAACCTTAAACCAAGACAGCAATGCCTAAGCGTACGTAATAAGGCAAATAGATTACTGGGATTTATATCAAGAAGTGTAAGCAACAGAAGACCAGAGGTCATACTGCAGCTTTATACATCATTAGTAAGGCCTCACCTAGATTATGCAGCTCAATTCCGGTCTCCATATTACAGAATGGACATAAATTCGTTAGAAAACATTCAGCGTAGGATGACTAAATTAATACATAGCATTAGAAATCTTCCTTATGAAGAAAGATTGAAGACTCTTAAGTTACATTCACTTGTTAGACGAAGAATGAGGGGAGACCTGATCGAAGTGTATAAGTGGAAGATAGGTATTAATAAAGGGGATATTAATAAGGTCTTGAGGATATCTCTCCAAGAGAGAACCCGCAGTAATGGATTTAAATTAGATAAGTTTAGATTTAGAAAGGACATAGGAAAGTATTGGTTTGGAAATAGGGTAGTTGATGAGTAAAGTAAAATGACACAAGTGCAACTAATGTGACATTTATTGTGGCAACGTTTCGCTCTCCAGGAGCTTTATCAAGCCATTACAAACAATACAACGAACGAACGAACGAAAGTTCAGGTAAGATCCCAAATGGGATGAGCGGGGAAGACGGGACAGACGAAGAATAGTGCTGGAGAGGAGTGTTCTTAGTCGTAGAAATAGAGCCAGGGCTTAACCCAGCAGCAAAGGCGATCGTGGGACAGATATTGAAAAGAGAAATTCAGGTTCTTCTGTTGGGGCTCCGGTGGGGTGAGTTGGGAGTAAGGGACTTGCGATGTTCAGAGCTAGAGAGGAGTGCAGAACTGAGTCATGTCTTAACCCAAAAATGCTAAGGCGAACGTGGGTCAGAGAATGGTACCTGTCTTAGAAGGTACCTGTCAGCGGATCCAAGGTTATTTGTAAGTAGGGTTAGGAGCAGGATCATGCAAGGAGTAGAAAAGGTTGTGTTGGTTTGTGGGTCTGCGAATGTCTTCATCAAGGAGAGAGGTCCAGTAGTTATGTCGTGTCTCAAGTTTGTCTATCTGTCTGTCACTGAGCCTCTTCCAGTACAGATTCAGCGCAGGGACGTCTAACTGGGCATGGAGAGACTCGCTTGTTGCGAAGTCCTCCCATCTGACATCAAGCACCCAGCGCAGCGTCTTGTTCTGGACACGCTGCAGTTTAAGTAAGTTTGTTTTTGCTGCAAGAGAGAGGGCTAGAGGAGAGTAAGTTATCAGAGGACGTATTAGGGATTTGTAGAGGTGTAGTTTGGTGCGTTGAGAGGCATGTTTCAGCTTGTAGAGGCCCGCAAGGGCCTTACTAGCTATTGCATGCCTTGAGTGAATGTGTCCGTGTAAACGAAGAAGGTAGTCAAGATTAACGCCAAGGACAGTGACAGATTGTGTGATAGGGAAGTAAGTGCGGGTGTCAGCTGTTCTGAGTTCGACAGGTAATGGAGGATCACGTTTCCTGTAGTTAAAATACGTAATGCTGGATTTTGCTGCATTGGTTTTGATCCTCCATTTTTGTTCCCAGATGGCTATCCTGTCAACCTCATTTTGTGTTTTGTGTGTGAGTGTATCTATATTGGCATGAGTGATAAGTTGTGTAATGTCGTCTGCATAGGCTAGTGTGATGGAGTTGTGGTATATAGGTGTTGGAATGTCGTTAGTGTATAAAATGTAGAGGGTAGGGGAAAGGACAGATCCCTGGGGTACTCCAGCATTTAGTGTGAAGTAGTCAGAGTAACAGCCTTGGAAATTGATTCTCATGGTACGGCCGTCTAGGAAGTTGCAGAGGAGTTTACGAGTATTGAGAGGCAGGTTGAAGTTAGTGCAGAGTTTGTACTTGAGCCCCTCGTGCCACACAGTGTCAAAAGCTTTTTCAACGTCTTTTGCAACCAGGGCTGTCCTGTTTCTTTGTTTTGTGTTTATGTGGATGTAGTTGAGAATGATGTTAATGGCATCCTGTGTGGATCTGTGTGTTCTGAAGCCAAACTGGCCATCTGAAAGTAGAGAATTATGTTCCAGGTATCTGCGAAGGCGATGATTAATGAGTTTTTCAAAGAGTTTTCCTAAAGTTTCGAGGAGGCTGATAGGCCGATAGTTTCTAATTCTTGGGCACGACCTACTTCCACATTGAACAAATGTGACACCGCCTATGACTGCTGCACCTCTCCTACCAACGGTTTATAAGCTCCTTCTCTGCACGTATGCCGTATTCTATTCAAAATTGATGGACTGACCACATCGACTCAAGGTTGAGGGACTGATTACCTCATTCTCCTCCTGTTCTTCAAGATTCTCCTTTGTATGGACTGATGAAGCCACTGTGTGGCGAAACGTTTCCTCAATAAAGATACCCAAGAGTTGCATATGTGTCTAATTTATCAACATGTCTGTTCTCTGAACCATTCATCTACAAGTTTCTTTGATCACTAATTGGGCGTCTCTGAATTTCATGAGATGATTGGTGGAATTTCGGTGTTGTACACAGGCGTTGTTCAAGTTATCGTTCTTACATGCGTAAATGTGTTCATTGAGGCGGGTGTCGAGGTTTCTTGCTGTTTCACCTACGTAAATATTGTCACAGCCTCCACAGGGTATAGTGTAAACTCCTGCATTGACTGGTTCATGGTGCTTGGATTGTGTCCTGGTTAGATCCTTTATTGAAGTGCTAGAAGCGATGGCGACTCTGGTGTTAGCTTGTGAAAGTACTTTTGAGACGTTCAGTGCAACCTGGCTGTTGGGAAGAATTATAACTTTGTTGGGAGTGGTGTTGATGCGTGGAGAATTAATGATCTGAAGAGCTCTTTTCTTGCAGTCTTTGATGAAAAAAGAAGGAAAATGTAACTCAGTGAATGTTTGGTGAATATATGTACATTCCTCGTCAAGAAACTCAGGACTGCAAATTCGGTATGCTCTTAGGAAAAACCCGATGATGATACCTCTTTTGGTCTTGGTATCTTGACTGGAATAAAAGTGTGTGAGATCATTTTTATTGGTGGGTTTCCGATAAACTTGAAATCTTAGGTTGTTGTCTACTTTGTGAATGAGGACGTCGAGGAAAGGTAGCTTGTCATTGAACTCTTCTTCTAGTGTAAACTGGATCGCCGGTTCAACTGCGTTGAGCCTTGCCTGAAGATCCCGTACATCAAAACGTTTTGGAGTTATTACGAGAACATCGTCCACGTAACGTAACCAAGTGACGCTTGAAGGGATGATGTTGGCGAAGTGTTCGGACTCTAGGTGTTCCATGTATAAGTTGGCTAGGACGGCACTTATGGGGGACCCCATTCCCATGCCGTAGGTTTGTAGAGCTTGTTATTGAAAGAAAAACAGTTGAAATTAACACAGAGTTCAATCAAGTCAAAATCTCCGGGAGGTAGAGGAAGATTAAGGTCCTGATTGACTTTACGTCATAGAACCTCGATGGCTTTTTTGGTAGGTACTTTTGTGAAGAGGGAAGTCACATCCAAACTGCTTAGTTTCTTGTTACGGATGGAGAGGTTACGGATGCGGTTGAGAAGGTCGCCTGAGTGTTTAAGAAGAGCGGGGCTGATGGTCCCCAGAAGGCAGGAAAGATGTTTAGCAAGAACTCCGGCTAGTTTGTGTGGAGCACTGCCTATTCCTGACGTGATTGGTCTGAGAGGAATAGGCAGTGACTATGCCCTCGTCTGCTGCCCGTCCCTATCCACTGACGCCTATATAACCGCCAGTCTTCTTGCCTTTGTTCCAGATTCTCCTCCACCACGATGCTGTGAACACTAACTCCAAGGCCGAGGGACTGATTACCTCATCTTTTGTATATAGTTCTACTATCTTCCTATTATGTCCTAGAATCTGTATTGATAAAGCCACTGGATGGCGAAACGTCTACAATAAAGATAACCAGATGTTGCACATGTGTCTTAACTTTCAATCCTCGAATTGTCCACAGGTGATCCCAGACCAATGCTACGTCACACCTCAAATGATCCCAGGGTGTTACCCCAACCCTTCCCCCGAGTGAACCCACAGGTCAACCCCACGATGATCATACACCCCCTGGATGACCCCTAGGTCAACCATACAACTGTCATACCCGCAGGTCAACCCCAAGATGATCATACACCCCCTGAATGACCCCAGGTCAACCATACGACTGTCACACACCCCAGGTCAACACCAAGATGATCATACACCTCCCTGGATGACCCCAGGTCAACCATACAACTGTCACTACCCCCAGGTCAACCCCAAGATGATCCTGCACCCCCTGGGTTACCCCAGGTCAACCCCAGGATGATCCTACACCCCCTGGGTGACCCCAGGTCAACCCCAGGATGATCATACACCCCCTGGATGACCCCCAGGTCAACTATACAACTGTCACACCCCCAGGTCAACCCCAAGATGATCATACACCCCCTGGATGACCCCCAGGTCAACCATATAATTGTCACAACCCCCCCAGGCCAACCCCAAGATGATCATACACCTCCCTGGATGACTCCAGGTCAACCATACAACTGTTACAACCACCCCTGGGTCAACCCCAGAAGAGCCGCAGCCCCCCAGGGTGAACTCCCCTGCATGGCCCAGCTGCAGGATGGGTCAGGGGAAATTTCTGGAAACTTGATTCACAGGCATGAGTCACAACAACACCAGCACACACACCCTCCTATACTATTCTTCCTTCATTACTTTCCCCTCCCTCCCTTCCTTACTTCTTCCTTCCTTCCACTAGTGATGTTCCAGAAATAATAAACTATGCTGAACTGAACGATGCTAAGTTATGCAGGATGCAAGTCACTAGTAACATTGTTCTCAGATAAATTAAAACCTAACAAATCCCCCGGAGCCTGATGAACTGTTCACGAGAGTTTTAACGGAATGCAAGGTGGAACTTAGTGAACTTTTGGCTGGTCTATTCAACATATCTCTACTGCTAGATAAGTACAGGTCAGCTATAGATTTCATTAAGTCTAAGGGAGGGATCCCAATCATATGTAGCATCTTGCCTAGAAGGGGAGTAGGAAATGAATGGTTGTCTAGGGCAATTGGTGTAAATTGCTGGCTAGACAGATACTGCAAGGAACTTGCAATCCCATTCATTGACAACTGGAACAACTTTTATGGCAAACATGATATGTATGCAAGGGATGGGGTACATCTCTCTGGGGCAGGGGTGGTAGCACTTGCAGACTCAATTGAGAAGGCCATTGGTGAAATGCCTATGATTTTAAACTGATAGAAGATAGATGTATGGGTGTGTGTGGGAAACAAGCAGGTTGCAACACTAGGGTTGGAAACAGTAAATGTATAAAAGGCATTCAGCATGAAGTTATAAATAAAGACAATAGATCAGGTCAGCAAACAAAGGGGTACAGCAGAGGGCAGCAAGGGACTAGCTCCCTTAAGGTTTACTATACTAATAGCAGGAGTGTAAGAAATAAGATAGATGAGCTAAGATTAATTGCAAGTGCAGGAAACATAGATATTATTGCTATAACAGAGACCTGGCTCAATCTGAAAGATAGAGAGATGCTCTCTGAATGTCACATACAAGGCTATAAATTATTCCACACTGACAGGGTCAACAGGAAGGGTGGTGGAGTAGCGATGTATGTCAGAGACAATTTAAATTGTTGTGTTAGACAAGATATAAAATTAGAAGCGTCAGCCACTGAATCTGTTTGGTTACAGCTTCTCGAGGGCCGAGAAAAACTAATTTTGGGTGTGATTTACAAGGCCCCAAATCTTGATAGGGAATGCAGTAAACTTCTATTGACGAAATTCGTAAGGCATCTACATACGAAAATGTTGTGCTAATGGGAGATTTCAACTATAGACAGATTGACTGGAGCAATTTGACAGGAAATTTAGAGTCAGGTGACTTTCTTGATAAGATCCAGGATTGTTTTTTAAAACAGTTTGTGACAAAGCCAACTAGGGGAAATAACCTCCTTGACTTGGTTCTTGCCAGTAGGGAAACACTAATTAATAATCTTGAGGTTAATGATGAGCTTGGGGAAAGTGATCACAAATCACTCAGTTTTAATATATCATGGAATTCCCCTAATAATGGCAATCAAGTCTCTGTCCCTGACTTCCGCTTGGCTGATTTCATAGGACTGAAAAATTACTTAGATGGGCTGAACTGGAATGACCTGACTAAGGGTCAGGTAGGTGGTGATGGTTGCCGATATGACGCTTTCCAGGGCATAGTTCTAGCTGCTCAGTCAAATTATGTTCCAAATAGGGAAACCAGATCAAACAAAAATGATCCTAAATGGATGAACAATAGATTAAAATATCTGATTGGTCAAAAGAGAGGCATATATAGGCAAATCAAAAGAGGAAAGGGGCAATTAAGAAATCGATATATTCAGTTAAAGAGAGAAATAAAAAAGGGAATTAGAAAAGCAAAAAGAGATTATGAGGTTAAAGTTGCAAGAGAATCGAAGACTAACCCAAAAGGATTCTTTCAGGTATACAGAAGTAAGATCAGGGACAAGATAGGCCCACTCAAAAGTTCCTCGGGTCAGCTCACTGACAGTGATAAGGAAATGTGTAGAATTTTTAACACATACTTCCTCTCAGTTTTTACACAGGAGGATACCAGCGATATTCCAGAAATGATAAATTATGTAGAACAGGACGATAATAAACTGTGCACGATTAGGGTCACAAGTGACATGGTCCTTAGGCAAATAGATAAATTAAAACCTAACAAATCCCCAGGCCCTGATGAACTGTATGCAAGGGTTCTAAAGGAATGTAAAGGGGAGCTTAGCAAACCTTTGGCTAATCTTTTCAACATATCACTACAAACTGGCATGGTGCCAGATAAGTGGAAAATGGCAAATGTGATACCTATTTTCAAAGCAGGTGACAGGTCCTTAGCTTCGAACTATAGACCAATAAGCCTAACCTCCATAGTGGGAAAATTTATGGAATCAATAATTGCCGAGGCAGTTCGTAGCCACCTTGAAAAGCATAAATTAATCAACGAATCTCAGCATGGTTTTACAAAGGGGCGTTCCTGCCTTACGAATTTATTAACTTTTTTCACTAAGGTATTTGAGGAGGTAGATCATGGTAATGAATATGATATTGTGTATGTGGACTTCAGTAAGGTTTTTGACAGGATCCCACATCAGAGACTATTGAGGAAAATTAAGGCACATGGAATAGGAGGAGAAATTTTTTCCTGGATAGAGGCATGGTTGACAAATAGGCAGCAGAGAGTTTGCATAAATGGGGAGAAATCAGAGTGGGGAAGCGTCACGAGTGGTGTTCCACAGGGGTCAGTGTTGGGCCCCCTGCTGTTCACAATCTACATAAACGACATAGATGGGGGCATAAAGAGCGACATCAGCAAGTTTGCCGATGACACCAAGATAGGCCGTCGAATTCATTCTGACGAGGACATTAGAGCACTCCAGGAAGATTTGAGTAGACTGATGCAGTGGTCGGAGAAGTGGCAGATGCAGTTTAATATAGACAAATGCAAAGTTCTAAATGTTGGACAGGACAATAACCATGCCACATATAAACTAAATAATGTAGATCTTTATATTACGGATTGCGAAAAAGATTTAGGAGTTCTGGTTAGCAGTAATCTAAAACCAAGACAACACTGCATAAGTGTTCGCAATAAAGCTAATAGAATCCTTGGCTTCATATCAAGAAGCTTAAATAATAGGAGTCCTCAGGTTGTTCTTCAACTCTATACATCCTTGGTTAGGCCTCATTTAGATTATGCTGCACAGTTTTGGTCACCGTATTACAGAATGGATATAAATGCTCTGGAAAATGTGCAAAGGAGGATGACAAAGTTGATCCCATGTATCAGAAACCTTCCCTATGAGGATAGACTAAGGGCCCTGAAACTGCACTCTCTAGAAAGACGTAGAATTAGGGGGGATATGATTGAGGTGTATAAATGGAAGACAGGAATAAATAAAGGGGATGTAAATAGTGTGCTGAAAGTATCTAGCCAAGACAGGACTCGCAGCAATGGTTTTAAGTTGGAAAAATTCAGATTCAGGAAGGATATAGGAAAGTACTGGTTTGGTAATAGAGTTGTGGATGAGTGGAACAAACTCCCAAGTACAGTTATAGAGGCCAGAACGTTGTGTAGCTTTAAAAATATGTTGGATAAATACATGAGTGGATGTGGGTGGGTGTGAGTTGGACCTGATAGCTTGTGCTACCAGGTCGGTTGCCGTGTTCCTCCCTTAAGTCAATGTGACCTGACCTGACTAGGTTGGGTGCATTGGCTTAAGTCGGTAGGAGACTTGAACCTGCCTCGCATGGGCCAGTAGGCCTGCTGCAGAGTTCCTTTGTTCTCATGTTCTTATGTTCTTAAACTAGCACTAGAGTTTGATAAGTGGAAAATGGCAAATGTGATACCTATCTACAAAGCAGGTGACAGGTCCTTAGCTTCCAACTACAGACCAATAAGCCTAACCTCCATAGTGAGAAAATTTATGGAATCTATAATTGCCGAGGCTATTCGTAGCTATCTTGAAAGACACATTGATTAATGAATCTCATCACAGTTTTACAAAGGGGTGCTCCTGCCTTACGAATTTACTAACTTTTTTCACTAAGGTATATGAGGAGATAGATCATGGTAATGAATATGATATTATGTATATGGACTTCAGTTAGACTTCTGACTGAGTCCCACATCAGAGGCTATTGAGGAAAGTCGAGTCACACGGAATAGGAGGAGAATTTTTTTACTGGATAGATGCATGGCTGACAGATAGGCAGCAGAGAGTTTGCATAAATGGGGAGAAATCAGAGTGGGGGCACATCACATGCGGTGTTCCACTGTCAGCATAGTTGCTGATCCCCTTATATGTGTTATATAGATTAGCTGAGTATCATAGTACCATCCATGTGTTTATATAGAAGATCCCTTAGGCCTGTGATGGTATGACGTCACAGGGTACAGCTTGAGGCAGTGAGACGAGCTACCTCAGTCTCACTCGACGGACCACCTACGAACAGGCAAGAACACGGCAGGCCTGGCTCCCACCTCTCATCCACAGTCTGACAATATATAGTGTTACCATCCAATAAGGTGTTTACCTTCTACCCTCGTATCTCCTACCGAACCCCACACGACACCACAGGGGTCAGTGTTGGGCCCCTTGTTGTTCACAATTTACATAAACGATATAGATGAGGGTATAAACAGCGACATAAGCAAGTTTGTGATGACACCAAAATAGGCCATTGAATTCATATGTGACGAGAACACTAGAGCACTTCAGGAAAATCTGAGTAGACTGGTGCAGTGGTCGGTGAAGTGGCAGATGCAGTTTAACATAGACAAATACAAAGTTCTAAGTATTAGAAAGGTAAATAACCATGATACTTATAAACTAAATGTCGATCTTAATATCTGTGATTGGGAAAAATATTTGGGAGTTTTAGTGAGAAGCAGGAGGTAAGTGTGGAGGGACCAAGACTTTTCAACACCTTTCCTCCCAAAAAACCATTGGGTGTCTTCAAGAAGGAAGTTAGTAAGTTCTTCAAGTCAGCTCCTTGTCGGCTGGGAAGTGGTCCATACACTGGTGTGCATGCGGCTGGTAATAGCAATTTGGTTCACCCGGACTGGAATCGATTACCAAGGGGCAGGTAGACAGGGTAGGGCAGGGTTGGACAGGGAATGTCCTGCCCTAGCATGCCAGAGCAGGGCAGGGCAAGGACCATCCAGGTACTCTGACACACACACACACACACACACACACACACACACACACACACACACACACACACACTATATAAAGACTCGTGTTTGAACACACTTAAGGTGTCGCCTAAGTTATACCACTGAAATCAATGAAGACAAGGTAAGGCGAGAGAAG
>NC_091353.1:13439828-13449828 GCF_038502225.1 Cherax quadricarinatus
ACCTGTGTACGTCTTACAGTGTGTGTGTCAGAATAGTTGCTGATCCCCTGTATATGTATATGTTATCTGAGTATCATAGTACCATCCATGTTTTACATAGATGACCCCTTGCTAGGCCCAGTGGCTAGCATGTGTGACGTCACGTGATGCCGCATGTGAGCTTGAGACGCGCTGCCTCTCTCTCACTTCATGCTGGGCTCCCTTTTCACACTCTGCTAATATAAGTGTTACCACCCAACAAGTGTGTTAATCTCCACGAACCCTCTCAACATGTGTGGTTAACCTGTGTACGTCTTACAGTTGGTTTAGAAAGACACGTAAGCAAACACTATGACATATTTATTAGAAAACGTTTCGGTCCTGGGACCTTGATCACTTCTAACATTCAGAGGTAGAAAGACATTATATATAGGCGGAGAGTGAGGTGTGATGCACGTGACCTGAGGAATGTCATAAGAACATAAGAATGGAGGAACACTGTAGAAGGCCTACTGGCCCATGCGAGGCAGGTCCTTATCAAAACAACCTCTACCTATGATGAGGATGGGTAGACGTTGAAATCATGTGACTCCTGTGTTGTTGGGTTGGTGCTGCTTAAGTATCATGTATGCCAATGTTTTTGAAATTTTGTAGTTTCCAGTGTTGCGTTCTAGAGTGTCGGTGACGGCGATTAGTGAGGCTTCTAGGCACCGTCGGCGTCTGAGGTCTGGTTCAGTGAGAACGAGTTGTGCCTCATTCCAGTTCATCAAATGCCCCGTGGAGTCTCTGTGGAGGACACATGCGTACCTTACATCGTCTCTGTTAGAGGCATTTCGATGCTCATTCAGGCGGACTGCAAGATCTCTGCCTGTCTCGCCTACATATGTAGGCGATGAACTGGAATGAGGCACAACTCGTTCTCACCGAACCAGACCTCAGACGCCGACGGTGCCTAGAAGCCTCACTAATCGCCGTCACCGACACTATAGAACGCAACACTGGAAACTACAAAATTTCAAAAACATTGGCATATATGATACTTAAGCAGCACCAACCCAACAACACAGGAGTCACATGATTTCAACGTCTACCCGTCCTCATCATAGGCAGAGGTTGAAGATTGAGACACTTATGCAGCATATGGGAATCTTTATTCAGGAAACGTTTCGCCACACAGTGGCTTCATCAGTGTCTCAATCTTCAACTTGTCGGTTTTTCAAACCATTCATCACAACTGTCAGACACTGCAGCATCATGGGATCTTGTTACAAAGAATTCTTCAACACTTGTTCAACCTTTGGACGAAGACCTACTTCGACTAGTGGATGGTACCACTATGACCCTGCCTCCACCTGCTTCACGTCACCTCACTACAGTATATAAGCCACGTCTACGGCCCTATGCTGTACATTCTACAAGATTGATGGACTGAACACATCGACTCCAGGTTGAGGGACTGATTACCTCATTCTCCTCCTCTCCATACGCCTTCCTCTTTGTATTGGACTGATGAAGCCACTGTGTGGCGAAACGTTTCCTGAATAAAGATTCCCATATGCTGCATAAGTGTCTCAATCTTCAACTTGTCGGTTTTTCAAACCATTCATCACATAGGCAGAGGTTGTTTTGATAAGGACCTGCCTCGCATGGGCCAGTAGGCCTTCTACAGTGTCCCTCCATTCTTATGTTCTTATGACATTCCTCAGGTCACGTGCGTCACACCTCACTCTCCGCCTATATATATAATGTCTTTCTACCTCTGTATGTTAGAAGTGATCAAGGTCCCAGGACCGAAACGTTTTCTAATAAATATGTTATAGTGTTTGCTTACGTGTCTTTCTAAACCAACTTGTCGGTATTTATTACCAAGGTTTATACCACGTCTTACAGTGTGTGTGGTTAACCTGTGTACGTCTTACAGTGTGTGTGTGTGGCTAACCTGTGTACGTCTTACAGAGTGTGTGGTTAACCTGTGTATGTCTTACAGTGTGTGTGTGTGGCTAACCTGTGCATGTCTTACAGTGTGTGTGGTTAACCTGTGTATGTCTTACAGTGTGTGTGTGGTTAACCTGTGTACGTCTTACAGTGTGTGTGTGTGTGTGTGGCTAACCTGTGTACGTCTTACAGTGTGTGTGGTTAACCTGTGTACGTCTTACAGTGTGTGTGTGTGGTTAACCTGTGTACGTCTTACAGTGTGTGTGTGGTTAGCCTGTGTACGTCTTACAGTGTGTGTGTGTGTGGTTAACCTGTGTATGTCTTACAGTGTGTGTGTGTGTGTGTGTGTGGTTAACCTGTGTTTGTCTTACAGTGTGTGTGTGTGGTTTAACCTGTACACGTTTTACAGTGTGAGTGTGGTTTAACCTGTGTACGTCTTACAGTGTGTGTGTGGTTTAACCTGTGTACGTCTTTCAGTGTGAATATGGTTATCCTGTGTACGTTTTAGTGTGTGTTTGGTTTAACCTGTGTACGTCTTACAAAGTGTGTGGTAAAACACACCTTAATAAGTAAACAGTTTACAGTGTGAAGTACAAGTATACAGGAAAAGTTCACAGTGATCTTCGCCATGCAGTGTTTTACACATTAATACAGAAGGAATGACATACACAGGTATCATTCATCCCGGGTTCTGGAACACAGTGTTATGGAGCCCGGGGAAGGAGGACCAGGCCTGGGAGAGTGACGGAGTCGAGTTGTTGTCAGAGTGACATCTGCTGCCAGAGTGAGGCAGAGTGGTGGGGGCTGAGCTTGGTGGCAGTACCAGTATATATGTGTGTGTGTGTGTGTGTGTGTGTGTGTGTGTGTGTGTGTGTGTGTGTGTGTGTGTGTGTGCACGTGTGCCAATTAATATTTGCACTAATAACTCATTACAGTTGTGACCGGGTGTGGATGTGTGAATGGCTCATTATATTGTGACTTGGTCATGACTGCAACCAGGTATAGATGTGTAAATGATTCATCACCTTTGTAACTTGGTCATGATTGTGACCACATCTACCTGCAGTTCATTACCTTGTAACTTGTTCATCTATCAAAATTTTGCGGCCCAGTCCCTGGACCCATTATGTACTCTGTAATGTTGAGGTACAGTCCCTGGACCCATTATGTACCTCTGTAATGTTGACGTACAGTCCCTGGACCAATTACGTACCTCTGTAATGTTGAGGTACAGTCCCTGGACCCATTATGTACCTCTGTAATGTTGAGGTACAGTCCCTGGACCAATTACGTACCTCTGTAATGTTGACGTACAGTCCCTGGACCAATTACGTACCTCTGTAATGTTGAGGTACAGTCCCTGGACCCATTATGTACCTCTGTAATGTTAAGGTACAGTCCCTGGACAAATTACGTACCTCTGTAATGTTGAGGTACAGTCCCTGGACCCATTATGTACCTCTGTAATGTTGATGTACAATCCCTGGACCAATTACGTACCTCTGTAATGTTGAGGTACAGTCCCTGGACCCATTATGTACCTCTAATGTTGAGGTACAGTACCTGGACCCATTATGTACCTCTATAATGTTGAGGTACAGTCCCTGGACCAATTATGTACCTCTGTAATGTTGAGGTACAGTCCCTGGACCCATTATGTACCTCTGTAATGTTGAGGTACAGTCCCTGGACCAATTATGTACCTCTGTAATGTTGAGGTACAGTCCCTGGACCCATTACGTACCTCTGTAATGTTGAGGTACAGTCCCTGGACCCATTATGTACCTCTATAATGTTGAGGTACAGTCCCTGGACCAATTATGTACTTCTGTAATGTTGACGTACAGTCCCGGGAACCATTATGTACCTCTGTAATGTTGAGGTACAGTCCCTGGACCCATTATGTACCTCTGTAATGTTGAGGTACTGTCCCTGGACCCATTACATACCTCTGCAATGTTGAGGTACAGTCCATGGACCAATTATGTACCTCTGTAATGTTGAGGTACAGTCCCTGGACCCATTATGTACCTCTGTAATGTTGAGGTACAGTCCCTGGACCCATTATGTACCTCTGTAATGTTGAGGTACAGTCCCTGGACCCATTATGTACCTCTCTAATGTTGAGGTACAGTCCCTGGACCCATTATGTACCTCTGTAATGTTGAGGTACAGTCCCTGGACCCATTATGAACCTCTGTAATGTTGAGGTACAGTCCCTGGACCCATTATGTGCCTCTGTAATGTTGAGGTACAGTCACTGGACCCATTATGTACCTCTGTAATGTTGAGGTACAGTCCCTGGACCCATTACGTACCTCTGTAATGTTGAGGTACAGTCCCTGGACCAATTATGTAACTCTGTAATGTTGAGGTACAGTCCCTCGACACATTATGTACCTCTGTAATGTTGAGGTACAGTCCCTGGACCCATTATGTACCTCTGTTATGTTGAGGTACAGTCCCTGGACCCATTACGTACCTCTGTAATGTTGAGGTACAGTCCCTGGACCCATTATGTACCTCTGTAATGTTGAGGTACAGTCACTGGACCAACTATGTACCTCTGTAATGTTGACGTACAGTCCCTGGACCCATTATGTACCTCTGTAATGTTGAGGTACAGTCCCTGGGCCCATTATGTACCTCTGTAATGTTGATGTACAGTCCCTGGACCCATTATGTACCTCTGTAATGTTGAGATACAGTCCCTGGACCCATTATGTACCTCTGTAATGTTGAGGTACAGTCCCTGGACCCATTATGTACCTCTGTAATGTTGAGGTACAGTCCCTGGACCCATTATGTACCTCTGTAATGTCGAGGTACAGTCCCTGGACCAATTATGTACCTCTGTAATGTTGACGTACAGTCCCTGGACCCATTATGTACCTCTGTAATGTTGAGGTACAGTCCCTAGACCCATTAAGTACCTCTGTAATGTTGAGGTACAGTCGCTGGACCCATTATGTACCTCTAATGTTGAGGTACAGTCCCTGGACCAATTATGTACCTCTGTAATGTTGAGGTACAGTCCCTGGACCCATTATGTACCTCTGTAATGTTGAGGTACAGTCCTTGGACCCATCACGTACCTCTGTAATGCTGACATACAGTCCCTGGACCCATTATGTACCTCTGTAATGTTGAGGTACAGTCCCTGGACCCATTATATACCTCAGTAATGTTGAGGTACAGTCCCTGGACCCATTATGTACCTCTGTAATGTTGAGGTACAGTCCATGGACCCATTATGTACCTCTGTAATGTTGAGGTACAGTCCCTGGACCCATTATGTACCTCTGTAATGTTGAGGTACAGTCCCTGGACCCATTATATACCTCTGTAATGTTGAGGTACAGTCCCTGGACCAATTATGTACCTCTGTAATGTTGACGTACAGTCCCTGGACCCATTATGTACCTCTGCAATGTTGAGGTACAGTCCCTGGACCCATTATGTACCTCTGTAATGTTGAGGTACAGTCCCTGGACCCATTATGTACCTCTAATGTTGAGGTACAGTCCCTGGACCAATTATGTACCTCTGTAATTTTGAGGTACAGTCCCTGGACCAATTATGTACCTCTGTAATGTTGAGGTACAGTCCCTGGACCCATTATGTACCTCTGTAATGTTGAGGTACAGTCCTTGGACCCATTACGTACCTCTGTAATGCTGACATACAGTCCCTGGACCCATTATGTACCTCTGTAATGTTGAGGTACAGTCCCTGGACCCATTATATACCTCAGTAATGTTGAGGTACAGTCCTTGGACCCATTATGTACCTCTGTAATGTTGAGGTACAGTCCCTGGACCCATTATGTACCTCTGTAATGTTGAGGTACAGTCCTTGGACCCATTACGTACCTCTGTAATGCTGACATACAGTCCCTGGACCCATTATGTACCTCTGTAATGTTGAGGTACAGTCCCTGGACCCATTATATACCTCAGTAATGTTGAGGTACAGTCCTTGGACCCATTATGTACCTCTGTAATGTTCAGGTACAGTCCCTGGACCCATTATGTACCTCTGTAATGTTGAGGTACAGTCCCTGGACCCATTATATACCTCTGTAATGTTGAGGTATAGCCCCTGGACCAATTATGTACCTCTGTAATGTTGACGTACAGTCCCTGGACCCATTATGTACCTCTGCAATGTTGAGGTACAGTCCCTGGACCCATTATGTACCTCTGTAATGTTGAGGTACAGTCCCTGTACCCATTATGTACCTCTGTAATGTTGAGGTACAGTCCCTGGACCAATTATGTACCTCTGTAATGTTGAGGTACAGTCCCTGGACTAATTATGTACCTCTGTAATGTTGAGGTACAGTCCCTGGACCCATTATGTACCTCTGTAATGTTGAGGTACAGTCTCTGGACCCATTATGCACCTCTGTAATTTTGAGGGACAGTCCCTGGACCCATTATGTACCTCTGTAATGTTGAGGTACAGTCCCTGGACCCATTATGTACCTCTGTAATGTTGCGATACAGTTCCTGGACCCATTATGTACCTCTATAATGTTGAGATACAGTCCCTGGACCCATTATGTACCTCTGTCATCTTTTGACAACCACCCACAGGATGGGTATGAGGTGTATAATAAAGATATTAAACTGACTACACACAGGTGTAACAGCCATACACAGGTTTCATACAAACAGGTGTAACAGCCACACACAGGTGTCATACACAGGTGTAACAGCCATACACAGATGTAACAGAAATACACAGGTGTAACAGCCATACACACGTGTCATACACACAGGTGTAACAGCCATACACAGGAGTCATATACATAGGTTTAACATCCATACACAGGTGTAACAGCCATACACAGGTGTCATACACACAGGTGTAACGGCCATACGCAGGAGTCATACACACAGGTGTAACAGCCATACACAGGTGTCATACACACAGGTGTAACAGCCATACACAGGTGTCACACACAGGCATAACAGCCATACATAGGTGTCGTACACAGAGGTGTAACAGCCATACACAGGTGTCATGCACACAGGTGTAACAGCCATACACAGGTTTCATACACACAGGTGTAACAGCCACACAGGTGTCATGCACACAGGTGTAACAGCCATACACAGGTGTCATACACACAGGCGTAACAGCCATACACAGGTGTCCTACACGTGTCACAATCATACACACAGGTGTAACAGCCATACACAGGTGTCATACACATAAGTGTCACAGTCATACACACAGGTGTAACAGCTATACACAGGTATCATACATATAAATGTCACAGTCATACACACAGGTGTAACAGCCATACACAGGTGTCATACACGTAAGTGTCACAGTCATACACACAGGTGTCCTACACATAAGTGTCACAGTCATGCACAAAGGTGTAACAGTCATACACAGGTGTCATACACACAAAAGTCACAGTTATACACACAAGTGTAAAAGCCATACACAGGTGTCATAAAGACAAGTGTCACAGCCATACACAGGTGTCATACACACAAATGTAACAAACACAGGTGTCATACACACAAGTGTAACATAAACAGGTGTCATACACATAAGTGTAACATACACAGGTGTCATACACACAAGTGTAACATACACAGGTGTCATACACATAAGTGTAACATACACAGGTGTCATACACATAAGTGTAACATACACAGGTGTCATACACACAAGTGTAACATACACAGGTGTCATACACACAAGTGTAACATACACAGGTGTCATACACACAAGTGTAACATACACAGGTGTCATACACACAAGTGTAACATACACAGGTGTCACACACACAAGTGTAACATACACAGGTGTCATACACATAAGTGTAACATACACAGGTGTCATACACATAAGAGTAACACACATAGGTGTCATACACAGGTGTAACATACACAGGTGTCATACACATAAGTGTAACACACACAGGTGTCATACACACGTGTAACACACACAGGTGTCATACACATAAGTGTAACATACACAGGTGTCATACACACAAGTGTAACACACACAGGTGTCATACACACAAGTGTAACATACACAGGTGTCATACACACAAGCGTGACATACACAGGTGTCATACACACAAGTATAGCATACACAGGTGTCATACACACAAGTGTAACATACACAGGTGTCATACACATAAGTGTAACATACACAGGTGTCATACACACAAGTGTAACATACACAGGTGTCATACACACAAGTGTAACATACACAGGTGTCATACACACAAGTGTAACACACATACACAGGTGTCATACACACAAGTGTAACACACACACACAGGTGTCATACACACAAGTGTAACATACACAGGTGTCATACACACAAGAGTAACACACACATACACAGGTGTCATACACACAAGTGTAACACACATACACAGGTGTCATACACACAAGTGTAACACACATACACAGGTGTCATACACACAAGTGTAACACACATACACAGGTGTCACACACACAAGTGTAAAACACATACACAGGTGTCATATACACAAGTGTAACACACATACACAGGTGTCATACACACAAGTGTAACACACATACACAGGTGTCATACACACAAGTGTAACACATACACAGGTGTCATACACACAAGTGTAACACACATACACAGGTGTCATACACACAAGTGTAACACACATACACAGGTGTCATACACACAAGTGTAACACATACACAGGTGTCATACACACAAGTGTAACACACATACACAGGTGTCATACACACAAGTGTAACACACATACACAGATGTCATACACACAAGTGTAACACATACACAGGTGTCATACACACAAGAGTAACATACACAGGCGTCATACACACAAGTGTAACACATACACAGGTGTCATACACACAAGAGTAACACACATACACAGGTGTCATACACACAAGAGTAACACACATACACAGGCGTCATACACACAAGTGTAACACATACACAGGTGTCATACACACAAGAGTAACACACATACACAGGTGTCATACACACAAGTGTAACACACATACACAGGTGTCATACACACAAAAGTAACACACATACACAGGTGTCATACACATAAGTGTAACATACACAGGTGTCACACACAAGTGTAACACACATACACAGGTGTCATACACACAAGTGTAACATACACAGGTGTCATACACACAAGAGTAACACACATACACATGTGTCATACACACACGTGTAACATACACAGGTGTCATACACACAAGAGTAACACACATACACAGGTGTCATACACACGTGTAACACACACAGGTGTCATACACACAAGTGTAACATACACAGGTGTCATACACACAAGTGTAACACACACAGGTGTCATACACAAGTGTAACATACACAGGTGTCATACACACAAGTGTAACATATACAGGTGTCATACACACAAGTGTAACACACATACACAGGTGTCATATACACAAGAGTAACACACATACACATGTGTCATACACACAGGTGTAACATACACAGGTGTCATACACACAAGAGTAACACACATACACAGGTGTCATACACATGTGTAACACACACAGGTGTCATACACACAAGTGCAACATACACAGGTGTCATACACACAAGTGTAACACACATACACAGGTGTCATACACACAAGTGTAAAACACATACACAGGTGTCATACACACAAGTGTAACATACACAGGTGTCATACACACAAGTGTAACATACACAGGTGTCATACACACGTGTAACACACATACACAGGTGTCATACACACAAGTGTAACACACATACACAGGTGTCATACACACAAGTGTAACACACATACACAGGTGTCATACACACAAGTGTAACACACATACACAGGTGTCATACACACAAGTGTAACACATACACAGGTGTCATACACACAAGTGTAACACACATACACAGGTGTCATACACACAAGTGTAACACACATACACAGGTGTCATACACACAAGTGTAACACACATACACAGGTGTCATACACACAAGTGTAACACACATACACAGGTGTCATACACACAAGTGTAACACATACACAGGTGTCATACACACAAGTGTA
>NC_091353.1:13454828-13552328 GCF_038502225.1 Cherax quadricarinatus
TTGTGTATCACTGCTAATCTGTGTATCACTGCTAACTTGTGTATCACTGCTAACCTGTGTATCACTGCTAACATGTGTATCACTGCTAACATGTGTATCACTGCTAACTTGTGCATCACTGCTAACTTGTGTATCACTGCTAACTTGTGTATCACTGCTAACTTGTGTATCACTGCTAACCTGTATATCACTGATAACCTGTGTATCACTACTAACTTGTGTATCACTGCTAACCTGTGTATCACTGCTAACATGTGTATCACTGCTAACATGTGTATCACTGCTAACCTGTGTATCACTGCTAACTTGTGTATCACTGCTAACCTGTGTATCACTGCTAACATGTGTATCACTGCTAACCTGTGTATCACTGCTAACTTGTGTATCACTACTAACATGTGTATCACTAACCTGTGTATCACTGCTAACTTGTGTATCACTACTAACATGTGTATCACTAACCTGTGTATCACTGCTAACATGTGTATCACTGCTAACCTGTGTATCACTGCTAACTTGTGTATCACTGCTAACTTGTGTATCACTGCTAACATGTGTATCACTGCTAACCTGTGTATCACTGCTAACTTGTGTATCACTGCTAACTTGTGTATCACTGCTAACCTGTGTATCACTGCTAACCTGTGTATCACTGCTAACTTGTGTATCACTGCTAACTTGTGTATCACTGCTAACATGTGTATCACTGCTAACCTGTGTATCACTGCTAACTTGTGTATCACTGCTAACCTGTCTATCACTGCTAACATGTGTATCACTGCTAACCTGTGTATCACTAACATGTGTATCACTGCTAACATGTGTATCACTGCTAACATGTGTATCACTGCTAACTTGTGTATCACTAACATGTGTATCAATGCTAACCTGTGTATCACTGCTAACCCGTGTATCACTGCTAACTTGGGTATCACTGCTAACTTATGTATCACTGCTAACCTGTGTATCACTGCTAACCTGTGTATTACTGCTAACTTGTGTATCACTGCTAACTTGTGTATCACTGCTAGCATGTGTATCACCGCTAACCTGTGTATCACTGCTAACTTGTGTATCACTGCTAACCTGTGTATCACTGCTAACATGTGTATCACTGCTAACCTGTGTATCACTGCTAACCTGTGTATCACTGCTAACTTGTGTATCACTGCTAACCTGTGTATCACTGCTAACATGTGTATCACTGCTAACATGTGTATCACTGTTAACTTGTGTATCACTGCTAACTTGTGTATCACTAACATGTGTATCACTGCTAACCTGTGTATCACTGCTAACATGTGTATCACTGCTAACTTGTGTATCACTGCTAACATGTGTATCACTGCTAACCTGTGTATCACTGCTAACCTGTGTTTCACTGCTAACATGTGTATCACTGCTAACCTGTGTATCACTGCTAACTTGTGTATCACTGCTAACTTGTGTATCACTGCTAACCTGTGTATCACTGCTAACCTGTGTATCACTGCTAACATGTGTATCACTGCTAACCTGTGTATCACTGCTAACCTGTGTATCACTGCTAACTTGTGTATCACTGCTAACTTGTGTATCACTGCTAACCTGTGTATCACTGCTAACCTGTGTATCACTGTTAACCTGTGTATCACTGCTAACATGTCTATCACTGCTAACCTGTGTATCACTGTTAACCTGTGTATCACTGCTAACTTGTGTATCACTGCTAACCTGTGTATCACTGCTAACATGTGTATCAATAACAGGAATATCACTGCTAACATGTGTATCACTGCTAACCTGTGTATCACTGCTAACATGTGTATCACTGCTAACCTGTATATCACTGCTAACATGTGTATCACTGCTAACACGTGTATCACTGCTAACATGTGCATCAATGCTAACATGTGTATCACTGCTAACATGTGTATCACTAACATGTGTATCACTGCTAACCTGTGTATCACTGCTAACATGTGCATCACTGCTAACATGTGTATCATTGCTAACCTGTGTATCACTGCTAACCTGTGTATCACTGTTAACAGGTATATCACTAACAGATGTATGACTGGTAATAGCTATGTCATTGCTAACATCTGAATCACTGCTAATATGTATATCATCGCTAACAGGTGTAACACTGCTAACAGATGTATCACTGTTAACAGGGCTATCACTGCTAACAGACGTATCACTGTTAACAGGTGTATCAATGCTAAAATATGTGTCACTGCTAACCAGTGTATCACTGCTAACAGGTGTAGGACTGTTGACAAGTGCAGCATTGCTAACAGGTGTGTAACAGGTGTAGCACTGCTAACAGGTAACTGATAACAGGTGTCACTGGTAACAAGTGTATCACTACTAACAGGTGTATCACTGCTAATAGGTGTATCACTTACCATTGATATACCTTTGAAAAGTTTCGAGAGTTTAACTACTCTCTGAGCCCAGCCATGGGCCAGGCTCGTCTGGTGCTTGCCTGGTCAACCAGGCTGTTGCTGCTGCTGGAGGCCCACTGCCCCACATATCCATCACAGCCTGGTTGATCTGGCACTGCTAACAAGGCACGATCCCTGTACCTTTTATAGCCCTGAAGTCTCCCAACTCTGGAACACAACCCTGAACAATATTCTACACACGAGAGCACATGTGAACTGAATAGTTAACAGCAACTTTCAAGGAGAGGTAAAACTGGAGGTGTGGAGACCATGGAGAACCTTCACTACTGGGAACACTTTGAAGTCCCTTGAACTGTAGAACTTAGTCCCTGGACAAGCCTGGAGGGACTGACCCCCTAATCTAAATAATGCAATCACTGCTTAAGAGACTGTAAATAACTGGTTCAGAGAACAGACAGGGTGATGAATTAAGACACTTGTTCAACACTTAGGTACCTTTATAGTGGAAATGTTTCGCTGACCAGTTGACTGGCGAAACGTTTCAAGAATAAAGACGCCCAGGTGTTGGACAAGTGTCTAATTTCTTAAGACACCTGAGTTTCCCTCTTTCCTAATGTTTATTTCCCAGTATAATCCACCGTGTTCATAATTATTATCACATTTGTTTTATTTTCGTCAGATGAAGTCCAGGATACACAAATAACCCGCACATAGGAGAGGGGACCTTACGACGACGTTTAGGTCCAAGTCGGACCGAAACGTTGTGGTCAGCTCGTCTCTATGTGCAGGTTATCTGTGTACTGTTCCAGTCACCTTCTTGTTATTTATGTATAGAAGTCGAGGATCTTTCTTCAAGTGATGGTATAACCTAACTGAACAAAGTTCTGACTTCTCCAACACAACTGTCAAGAAAGATTCAAGTTACACCATGAATTAAGTCAAGATCCTGGACTTCACATTACGAAAATTGCAGCAGACCTACTGGCCCATAGTAGGCAGGTCCTTCTCTCAAAATACGCTCACTGACAAGCAGAGGGTCAATGCGTACCTTAGGGGATAAGACAATAAGTGTAAGGGAACCAAAACTCTTCAACAGCCTCTCTTTATGCATACCTCTGAATATATCTTTTAAGGGTTTCGAGAGTTTTCCTACAAGCACAGCCCGGTCCTGAGCCAGGCTCGTTTGGTGCAGGAGAGGAATTAACAGCACACCTGGCTACAATGGGCTAATAGGCCTGCTGCAGTGCTTCTCCTTACGTTCTTCCAGGGAGATACTGACAAGGTACATCTGATATACCTCAGATGAATTGCGAGAGTTCTACTTCCCAGAGCTCGGCCTTGGGCCAGGCTCAAATCGGTTCCCCGATCAGCCGGACTGTGGTGCACACGCTGGAACAGCAGTCCAACACCAACAGCCTGGTCGGTCAAACCAACCAGCAGTCCTGGTCTGGGACCAGGCCCCGGGGGAGGGAAGGTGGGGCGGTGACCCCCTGAATCACCACACAAACACACCTATTTGAATACACACACTAAAATACACAGAGCGAGTGTCGTGAGGCCCAGGTCTTACACTGAAGCTCCTCTTGAAAGGGGGGAGGGTGAGGGGGAGGGGGAGGAGGGGGCAGGATAAGGAGAGGGAGGGGAAGAGAAGGAGGGTGAATCACACACCCTAGCAGTATTGACTGAAAGGGGGCGGGACGGGGGGGAGGTAGGCTGAAGGAAGGTCTGGAGGAGAAGAAACCAAGAAGAGTGAAGGAGGAAAGAGAGTAAACTGGGAAGAAAGTAAGCTAAGACTAAGCTGGGAAGAAAGTAAGCTAAGACTAAGCTGGGAAGAAAGTAAGCTAAGACTAAGCTGGGAAGAAAGTAAGCTAAGACTAAGCTGGGAAGAAAGTAAGCTAAGACTAAGCTGGGAAGAAAGTAAGCTAAGACTAAGCTGGGAAGAAAGTAAGCTAAGACTAAGCTGGGAAGAAAGTAAGCTAAGACTAAGTTAGGAAGAAAGTAAGCTAAGACTAAGCTGGGAAGAAAGTAAGCTAAGACTAAGCTAGGAAGAAAGTAAGCTAAGACTAAGCTGGCAAGAAAGTAAGCTAAGACTAAGCTAGGAAGAAAGTAAGCTAAGACTAAGCTGGCAAGAAAGTAAGCTAAGACTAAGCTAGGAAGAAAGTAAGCTAAGACTAAGCTAGGAAGAAAGTAAGCTAAGACTAAGCTGGGAAGAAAGTAAGCTAAGACTAAGCTAGGAAGAAAGTAAGCTAAGACTAAGCTGGGAAGAAAGTAAGCTAAGACTAAGCTAGGAAGAAAGTAAGCTAAGACTAAGCTAGGAAGAAAGTAAGCTAAGACTAAGCTGGGAAGAAAGTAAGCTAAGACTAAGCTAGGAAGAAAGTAAGCTAAGACTAAGCTGGGAAGAAAGTAAGCTAAGACTAAGCTAGGAAGAAAGTAAGCTAAGACTAAGCTAGGAAGAAAGTAAGCTAAGACTAAGCTGGGAAGAAAGTAAGCTAAGACTAAGCTAGGAAGAAAGTAAGCTAAGTCTAAGCTGGGAAGAAAGTAAGCTAAGACTAAGCTGGGAAGAGAAGACTAAGCTGGCAAGAAAGTAAGCTAAGACTAAGCTAGGAAGAAAGTAAGCTAAGACTAAGCTGGCAAGAAAGTAAGCTAAGACTAAGCTGGCAAGAAAGTAAGCTAAGACTAAGCTAGGAAGAAAGTAAGCTAAGACTAAGCTGGCAAGAAAGTAAGCTAAGACTAAGCTGGCAAAAAAGTAAGCTAAGTCTAAGCTGGGAAGAAAGTAAGCTAAGAATAAGCTGGGGAGAGAGAATATGTGGCATACAAAGTGTATGTTACAATTTATTCATCATATAACACAAAATGCATGATAAAGGAATAACAGGAAAAGTTGGTAGATGGATGTACAACTTCCTGACAAATAGAACACAAACAGTAATAGTAAACAGAGTAAAGTCCCAGGCAGCCATGGTAAAAAGCTGTGCCACAAGGCACAGTGCTCGCTCCCATTCTATTCCTCATCCTCATTTCTAACATAGAGATGCAAGCCATAGCTCTGTGTCTTCCTTTGTGGATGACACCCGGATCACCATGACAGTGACTTCCATCGAAGACACTGCGAGACTCCAAGCGGACATCAACCAAATCTTCGAATGGGTCACTCAAAACAATATGAAGTTCAACGAGGAGAAATTTCAACTACTCAGATATGGAAAACTTGAAGAAATTAAAAATGTATCAGGGTATACCACAAATTCTAACCATACAATAGAGCGGAAAAGTAATGTGAAGGACCTGGGAGTAATAATGTCAAGAGGATCTCGCCTTCAAATACCACAACAATGTATCTACCTCATCCGCTAGGAAAATGATAGGATGGATAATGAGAACCTTCAAAACTAGGGATGCGAAGCCCATGATGATTCTCTTCAAATCGCTTGTGCTCTCTAGGCTGGAATACTGCTGTACACTAACGGCCCCCATCAAGGCTGGCGGCATTGCAGACCTGGAGAGTGTACAAGGAATTTTCACGGCACACATAAGTACAATAAGGCACCTAAACTACTGGGAACACAGGCGAGAGAGATACATGATAATATACACTTGAAAGATCCTGGAGGGACTGATACCAAACCTGCACACGCAAATCACTCCAAATGAAAGCAAAAGACTCGGCAGGAGATGCAACATTCCCCCCAATGAAAAGCAGGGGCGCCACGAGTACATCGAAAGGCAACACAATAAGTGTCCAGGGTCCAAGACTGTTCAATTGCCTCCCACCATACATAAGCGAGATTACCAATAGACCCCTGTCTTCAAGAAGGCACTGGACATTCAACCTAAAGTCAGTACCTGACCAACCGGGCTGTGGTTCATACGTCAGCTTGCATACAGCCAGTAGTAACAGCCTGGTTGATCAGACCCTGATCCACCATGAGTCCTAGTCTCAGACCGGGCTGTGGGGGCGTTGACCCCCTGCAGCCCGGTAACTCCAGGTAAACTCCCATATAGGCTGCCTCCCAGCCAGCGAACCAGGTGCTAATAGGGTACCCATAGTTAAATCAGTACCTTGGTTCATTGACCAATCACAGGCGAGCCTGCCAAAGCTGAAGCAACGTGGTTCACTTGCGGCAAGCATTGGCAGACTTGCCTACCTGCTGGTTGAGTACGGTGCACTCTCTCTGGCTTCTGCTTTGCCATCTGTCATCATCCTGTACACCTATTATTCTATCTGTACATAGTGTACATACCTGTATATAGTGGGTGAAGGCAAATATACATTATAGTCTACTGCTGAGTTTGTTTTTGCAAGTCCCGTTACGACCAGGTCTCACAGGTCATTCCTTACCTGTGTTCGTAATAGAATATAAGCTGGGAAGAAAGTAAACTGAGACGTGAGAGTGAGAGAAATTTAGCCAGGAAGGTTGAGGCTTAAAATAAGTTATACTCGTTGCTTTCTCCACGGGGGGGAGGGGGTTAAGTCACAGCTCCTGGCCAAGTCATACTTCAAACTCTTTATCAGCCACATTCTCTGACTACTCCAGACTACTTGAAAACTTTCCCCGGGGAAGGGGGTCATCGCCCCCGCGACCCGATCCTATACCAGGCCTCCTGGTGGCTAACCTGACCAATACTCTTGTTGTCGTCACATTTATAAATCCCTACACAGCTTTAAGAAGCGGTACGAAAAAGAACCTGTAGCCAGGGAAGACTGAAATAACCTACTGGCCATGAGCTGTAACTCGACCCTTTGTAACTACATATAGGTAACTGCATACAGGTAACTACATATGCCCGGCCATGGGCGTGACTCGTTTGGTGCTAGCCTGGTCAACCAGACTGTTGCTGTTGGTGGTCCATGGACCTGCATATCCATCACAGCCTGGTTGACCAGGCCAACCACGTGCAGAAACTGTAATACCTCCAACGATTTGGAACCAGACGAGTCACAGAACTGAGAGGAACGTGCAAAGAAAAGAGGCTGAAGGAACTAAACCTGACCACTTTAGAGAAGGACAAGAGTAGACATGATTACGACATACAAAATCTTAAGAGGAACTGATAGGACTGAGAGGGACAGATTGTTTGAATTAAGAGGACCAGGATCAAGGGGACACAGGTGGAAGATGAAGACACGGGTGAGTCATAGGGATGTCAGGAAGTATTTCTTTAGTCTCTGGCCGGTTGAAAAGTGGAATGACTTAGGTGTGGCAGCAGTGGCAAACTCAATACACAGCTTCAAGACTAGATATGACAAGACCCAAGAAGCCAAAAGTCAGTGATGTTGATGAAGGTGGGGCCAGGAGCCGAGTCTCAACCCCCGCAAAAACAGACCGGTACATATACACACACACAACACAAACAATACAACTCTACCAGCAGGGAGAGAGTGGGCCTAGTAGCGACCAGCGAAGAGACGGGGCCAGGAGCTGTGAATCGACCCCTGCAACCACAAATAGGCGAGTACCCCTGTTTTAAAAACAGTAGTAACAAGAAACAACGGGAAGGTACGACAAAAGGACACACACACCCACCAGTTTAAGACCACTGTCTGATCAAACAGACTGTTGCTGCCAGTGGCACGCAGGCACCCACAGCCATAACAGCTGAAAATCACATGGTGTTTCAGTTTACTCTTGAAGACGTCTACACTACTTGCAGCAATATTTCTAACATCTGCCAGTATCAAGTGGAAGAGTATTGTACCATGCATGTTGATACAATGTTCCCTTAATGTGACCGTGGCGCCCATGATATATTCTACACTTCCTTCAGTAAGTTGTTATGGAAGTGTGCAGAGACGTGATCTTTCTGGTATTCTCCATGCACAAAATACATCTCTCTCTCTCTCTCTCTCTCTCTCTCTCTCACCGTCCCATAGTTCACTTCACGTGAGTTGTGACATTTTCAATATATTTTTTTACTCAATATCAGAGAGCAAATTTTCTCTTTGTATTTTCCAGCAGGAACAACGGGAACCAACGGTAGGGCAGGACAAGAGGAACCAACGGTAGGGCAGGACAAGAGGAACCAACGGTAGGGCAGGACAACAGGAACCAACGGTAGGGCAGGACAACAGGAACCAACGGTAGGGCAGGACAACGGTAGGGCAGGACAACAGGAACCAACGGTAGGGCAGGACAACGGGAACCAACGGTAGGGCAGGACAACGGGAACCAATGGTAGGGCAGGACAACGGGAACCAACGGTAGGGCAAGACAACGGGAACCAACGGTAGGGCAGGACAACGGGAACCAACGGTAGGGCAGAACAAGGGGAACCAACGGTAGGGCAGGACAACGGGAACCAACGGTAGGGCAGGACAACAGGAACCAACGGTAGGGCAGGACAACGGGAACCAACATACACACACATACACACACACACACATACACACACACACAAAACACCCATGCCACATCCAATGCCCCCACCCACTACATTACAAACTCCACCCGCACAGCAACAACCCATAGTTCCTTACCAGGTCTCCCACTTCCCCAACCCCAATATACCTCCCAGACCACAGTCTTAGAAAAGAAGTTGAAGGTGTGGTATACAAATGCAGATGGAATAACAAACAAGTACGAGGAGTGGCACGAAAGAATCAAAGAGACATCCCCAGACATAATAGCACTCACAGAAACAAAACTCACCAGAATAATAACAGATTCAATCTTTCCATCCGGATATCAAATCCTCAGGAAAGACAGAGGGAGGAGAGGGGGAGGAGGAGTTGCACTGCTCATTAAAAACCAGTGGGGTTTTGAGAAAATGGAAGGAATGGATGGCACGGGCGAAAGGGACTACTTAGTAGGAACAATCCAGTCTGAGGGACATAAGGTGATAATTGCAGTAATGTACAACCCACCACAGAACTGCAGGAGGCCAAGAGAAGAATACGATGAGAGCAACAGAGCAATGATCGACACACTAGCCGAGGTGGCCAGGAGAGCACACATGGGAGGAGCAAAGTTACTAGTTATGGGTGATTTCAATCACAAGGAGATTGACTGGGAAAACCTGGAGCCCCATGGGGGTCCCGAAACATGGAGAGCCAAGATGATGGATGTGGTACTGGAAAACCTCATGTATCAACATGTTAGAGACACTACCAGAGAGAGAGGAGAGGATGAACCAGCAAGGCTGGACCTTGTATTCACCATGAGTAGTTCTGACATCGAGGGTATCATGTATGAAAGGCCCCTGGGAGCTAGTGATCATGTGGTTCTGTGCTTCGACTACATAGTTGAGCTCCAAGTGGAGAGAGTAGCAGGAATAGGCTGGGAAAAACCAAACTACAAAAGGGGGAACTACTCAGGCATGAGGAACTTCCTTCAAGACATTCAGTGGGAGAGGGAACTGACAGGAAAACCAGTACAAGAAATGATGGACTATGTAGCAACAAAATGCAAGGAGGCAGATGAGAGGTTTGTTCCCAAGGGAAACAGAAATAATGGGAAGAACAGAACGAGTCCTTGGTTCACCCAAAGGTGTAGGGAGGCAAAAACTAGGTGTACTAGAGAATGGAAAAGGTACAGAAGACAGAGAACTCAGGAAAATAAAGAAATCAGCCGAAGAGCCAGAAACGAATATGCACAGATAAGAAGGGAGGCTCAGAGACAATATGAAAATGACATAGCATCAAAAGTAAAGACTGACCCGAAGCTGTTGTACAGCCACATCAGGAGGAAAACAACAGTCAAGGACCAGGTAATCAGACTGAGGAAGGGTGATGGGGAATTCACAAGAAACGACCAAGAGGTATGTCAGGAGCTCAACACAAGATTTAAAGAGGTATTTACAGTGGAAACCAGTAGGACTCCAGGAAATCAGAACAGGGGGGCACACCAGCAAGTGCTGGATGAGGTACATATAACCAAGGAGGAGGTGAAGAAGCTGCTATGCGAACTTGACACCTCAAAGGCGGTGGGACCAGACAACATCTCTCCATGGGTCCTTAAAGAGAGAGCAGAGATATTGTGTGAGCCATTAACAAAGATCTTCAACACATCATTTGAAACTGGGCAACTCCCTGAGGTATGGAAAATGGCAAATGTAGTCCCAATTTTTAAAAAGGGAGACAGACATGAGGCACTAAACTACAGACCTGTGTCACTAACGTGTATAGTATGCAAGGTCATGGAGAAGATCATCAGGAGGAGAGTGGTGGGGCACCTGGAAAGAAACAAGTGTATAATTGACAACCAGCACGGTTTCAGGGAAGGAAAATCCTGTGTCACAAACCTACTAGAGTTTTATGACAAGGTGACAGAAGTAAGACGAGAGAGAGGGGTGGATCGACTGCATATTTTTGGACTGCAAGAAGGCCTTCGACACAGTTCCTCACAAGAGGTTACTGCAAAAGCACACATAACAGGAAAGGCACTGCAATGGATCAGAGAATATCTGACAGAGAGGCAACAACGAGTCATGGTACGCGACGAGGTATCAGAGTGGGCGCCTGTGACAAGCGGGGTTCCACAGGGGTCAGTCCTAGGACCTGTGCTGTTCTTGGTATATGTGAACGACATAACAGAAGGGATAGACTCAGAAGTGTCCTTGTTTGCAGATGATGCAAAGTTAATGAGAAGAATCAAATCGGATGAGGATCAGGCAGGACTACAAAGAGACCTGGACAGGCTACAAGCCTGGTCCAGCAACTGGCTCCTTGAATTTAACCCTGCCAAATGCAAAGTCATGAAGATTGGGGAAGGGCAAAGAAGACCGCAGACACAATATAGTTTAGATGGCCAAAGACTGCAAACCTCACTCAAGGAAAAATATCTGGGGGTGAGTATAACACCGAGCATATCTCCTGAGGCGCACATCAATCAGATAACTGCTGCAGCATACAGGCGCCTGGCAAACCTACGGATAGCGTTCCGATACCTCAGTAAGGATTCGTTTAAGACTCTGTATACCATTTACGTCAGGCCCATACTGGAGTATGCAGCACCAGTTTGGAACCCACACCTAGTCAAGCACGTCAAGAAATTAGAGAAAGTGCAAAGGTTTGCAACAAGACTAGTCCCAGAGCTACGGGGATTGTCCTACGAAGAAAGGTTGAGGGAAATCGGCCTGACGACACTGGAGGACAGGAGGGTCAGGGGAGACATGATAACGACATATAAAATACTGCGCGGAATAGACAAGGTGGACAAAGACGGGATGTTCCAGAGAAGGGACACAGACACAAGAGGTCACAGATGATGTGAAATTAATGAGGAGAATTAAATCAGATGAGGATCAGGTAGGACTTCAAAGAGACCTGGAAAGGCTGGATACGTGGTCCAGCAACTGGCTTCTCGAATTCAACCCTGCCAAATGCAAAGTCACGAAGATCGGAGAAGTGCACAGAAGACCACAGACAAAGTATAGGCTAGGTGGCCAAAGACTGCAAACCTCGCTCAAGGAGAAAGATCTTGGGGTGAGTATAACACCGAGCACGTCTCCGGAAGCACACGTCAACCAGATAACTGCTGCAGCATATGGGCGCCTGGCAAGCCTGAGATTAGCGTTCCAGTACCTAAGTAAGAAATCTTTCAAGACACTGTACACCGGGTACGTCAGGCCCATACTGGAGTATGCAGTACCAGTTTGGAACCCGTACCTGGTCAAGCACATTGAGAAATTAGAGAAAGTGCAAAGGGTTGCGACAAGGTTAGTTCCAGAGGTAAGGGTAATGTCCTACGGAGAAAGGTTAAGGGAAATCGGCCTGACGACACTGGAGGACAGGAGGGTTAGGGGAGACATGATAACGACATACAAAATACTGCGTGGAATAGAGAAGGTGGACAGAAACGAGACACAGAAACGAGGGGTCACTCTTGAAAGTTGAAGACTCAGATGAGTTACAGGGATGTTAGGAAGTATTTCTTCAGTCATAGAGTGATCAGGAAGTGGAACAGTCTGGCGAGTGATGTAGTGGAGGCAGGAATCATACATAGGTTTAAGATGAGGTATGATTAAACTCAGGGAGCAGGGAGAGAGAGGACCTAGTAGCGTTCAGTGAAGAGGCGGGGCCAGGAGCCGAGTCTCGACCCCTGCAACCACAATTAAGGGAGTACAGTTAGGCGAGTACACACACACACACACACACACACACACACACACACGCGCGCGCGCGCGCATATATACAACAGGCCTAGTGTCTAACCGACATGTGCCTAGAACAAAATGGTAACTAACACACACATACACACATACACACACACACACACACACACACACACATACACACACACATACACACACACACAGCTGTTTGAGCAGCAGGAGAGGGGGATTTAAGACACACATGTTTGAGAGGGAAGATAAACGGGAAGCGGTGGGAAAACGGGACAACAGGAAACACAGAGACACACCTGTTTGAGAAGCTGGAGTAATAGGAAGCAACGGGAAGGCAGGGACGGTCCTCACTAGGAAGAGTAACAGCAGAGTGTGACAACTACCTTAGTATATGTGAAGGAAGCACCACAAGTCTCTCTCTCTCTCTCTCTCTCTCTCTCTCTCTCTCTCTCTCTCTCTCTCTCTCTCTCTCTCTTTATCTCTCTCTCTTTCTCTCTCACTCTTTCTCTCATACTCTCCCTCTCTTTCTGCACTATTGTTTACACTTTCAATATGCCGTATGGCATCGTCCTAGGTATCCTTCAGGTGTCCTCCAGGTATCCTTCAGGTATCCTCCAGGTATCCTCCAGGAGTGGGTTCCAAGCTGGTGCAGCATATTCTAAGAAGGGACTGACACGTGAGGACAATAGCGGAACGTTGACACTTAACTCCTGGTAGGACATACCCCTCGGCTCTACGACTACTCTTGCTGCAAACCTTTACACTTTCTCCAGTTTCTTGACGTGCTTGACCAGGTGTGGGTTCCATACTGGCGCTGCGTACTCTTACATGGAAATGACGTATACTGCCTTAACCTCAACCCTCTCTACACCCACCTCAACCCTCTCTACACTCACCTCAACCCTCTCTACACTCACATCAACCCTCTCTACACCCACCTCAACCCTCTCTACACTCACCTCAACCCTCTCTACACTCACCTCAACCCTCTCTACACCCACCTCAACCCTCTCTACACTCACCTCAACCCTCTCTACACTCACCTCAACCCTCTCTACCCTCTCTACACTCACCTCAACCCTCTCTACACCCACAACCCTCAACCCTCTCTCTACACTCACACTCACCTCAACCCTCTCTACACCCACCTCAACCCTCTCTACACTCACCTCAACCCTCTCTACACCCACCCTCAACCCTCTCTACACCCACCTCAACCCTCTCTACACTCACCTCAACCCTCTCTACACCCTCTCTACACTCACCTCAACCCTCTCTACACCCACCTCAACCCGTACACCCACCTCAACCCTCTCTACACTCACCTCAACCCTCAACCCTCTCTACACTCACCTCAACCCTCTCTACACTCACCTCACCTCTCTAACCACCTCTCTCTACACTCACCTCAACCCTCTCTACACTCACCTCAACCCTCGCTACACTCACCTCAACCCTCTCTACACCCACCACCTCAACCCTCTCTACACCCACCTCAACCCTCTCTACACTCAACCCTCTCTACACCACCTCTCTACACCCACCTCAACCCTCTCTACACTCACCTCAACCCTCTCTACACCCACCTCAACCCTCTCTACACTCACCTCAACCCTCTCTACACTCACCTCAACCCTCTCTACACTCACCTCAACCCTCTCTACACTCACCTCAACCCTCTCTACACCCACCTCAACCCTCTCTACACTCACCTCAACCCTCTCTACACCCACCTCAACCCTCTCTACACTCACCTCAACCCTCTCTACACCCACCTCAACCCGCTCTACACACACCTCAACCCTCTCTACACTCACCTCAACCCTCTCTACACACACCTCAACCCTCTCTACACCCACCTCAACCCTCTCTACACTCACCTCAACCCTCTCTACACTCACCTCAACCCTCTCTACACCCACCTCAACCCTCTCTACACACCTCAACCCTCTCTACACTCACCTCAACCCTCTCTACACTCACCTCAACCCTCTCTACACCCACCTAAACCCTCTCTACACTCACCTCAACCCTCTCTACACCCACCTCAACCCTCTCTACACCCACCTCAACCCTCTCTACACCCACCTCAACCATCTCTACACCCACCTCAACCCTCTCTACACTCACCTCAACATTCTCTACACCCACCTAAACACTCTCTACACCCACCTCAACAATCTCTACACCCACCTTCAACCCTCTCTACACCCACTTCAACCCTCTCTACACCCACCTCAACCCTCTCTACACCCACCTCAACCCTCTCTACACCCACCTCAACCCTCTCTACACCCACCTCAACTTCTCTACACACACTTCAACCCTCTCTACACCCACCTCAACCCTCTCTACACAAACCTCAACCCTCTCTACACCCACCTCAACCCTCTCTACACTCACCTCAACCCTCTATACACCCACCTCAACCCGCTCTACACTCACCTCAACCCTCTCTACACTCACCTCAACCCTCTCTACACCCACCTCAACCCTCTCTACACTCACCTCAACCCTCTCTACACTCACCTCAACCCTCTCTACACTCACCTCAACCCTCTCAACACCCACCTCAACCCTCTCTACACTCACCTCAACCCTCTCTACACCCACCTCAACCCTCTCTACACTCACCTCAACCCTCTCTACACCCACCTCAACCCTCTCTACACCCACCTCAACCCTCTCTACACTCACCTCAACCCTCTCTACACTCACCTCAACCCTAGCTACACTCACCTCAACCCTCTCTACACCCACCTCAACCCTCTCTACACTCACCTCAACCCTCTCTACACCCACCTCAACCCTCTCTACACCCACCTCAACCCTCTCTACACCCACCTCAACCATCTCTACACCCACCTCAACCCTCTCTACACCCACCTCAACCCTCTCTACACCCACCTCAACACTCTCTACACCCACCTCAACCCTCTCTACACCCATTTCAACCCTCTCTACACCCCCTCAACCCTCTCTACACCCACCTCAACCCTCTCTACACCCACCTCAACCCTCTCTACACCCACCTCAACCCTCTCTACACCCACCTCAACTTCTCTACACACACTTCAACCCTCTCTACACCCACCTCAAGCCTCTCTACACCCACCTCAACCCTCTCTACACAAACCTCAACCCTCTCTACACCCACCTCAACCCACTCTACACTCACCTCAACCCACTATACACCCACATCAACCCTCTCTACACCCACCTCAACCCACTCTACACCCACCTCAACCCTCTCTACACCCACCTCAACACTCTCTACACCCACTTCAACCCTCTATACACCCACCTCAACCCTCTCTACACCCCCTCAACCCTCTCTACACCCACCTAAACCCTCTCTACACCCACCTCAACCCTCTCTACACCCACCTCAACGCTCTCTACACCCACCTCAACCCTCTCTACACCCAACTCAACCCACTCTACACCCCCCTCAACCCTCTCTACACCCCCTCAACCCTCTCTACACCCACCTCAACCCTCTCTTCACCCACTTCAACCCTCTCTACACCCACTTCAACCCTCTCTACACCCACCTCAGCCCTCTCTACACTCACCTCAACATTCTCTACACCCACCTCAACACTCTCTACACACACTTCAACCCTCTCTACACCCACCTCAACCCTCTCTACACCCACCTCAACCCTCTCTACACACACCTCAACCCTCTCTACACCCACCTCAACCCTCTCTACACTCACCTCAACCCTCTATACACCCACCTCAACCCTCTCTACACCCACCTCAACACTCTCTACACCCACCTCAACACTCTCTACACCCACCTCAACACTCTCTACACCCACTTCAACCCTCTCTACACCCATTTCAACTCTCCTTACACCTACTCCAACTCTCCCTACACCCACTTTAACTCTCTCTACACCCACCTCATAACTCTCTACACCCACTCCAACTTTCCCTACACCCACTCAAACTCTCCCTACACCCACTCCAACTACCCCTACACCCACTCCAACTCTCCCTACACCCACTCCAACTCTCCCTACACCCACTTCAACTCTCCCTACACCCACTCCAACTCTCCCTACACCCACTCCAACTCTCCCTACACCCACTCCAACTTTCCCTACACCCACTCCAACTCTCCCTACACCCACTCCAACTCTCCCTACACCCACTCCAACTCTCCCTACACCCACTCCAACTCTCCCTACACCCACTTCAACTCTCCCTACACCCACTCCAACTCTCCCTACACCCACTCCAACTCTCCCTACACCCACTCCAACTCTCCCTACACCCACTTCAACTCTCCCTACACCCACTCCAACTCTCCCTACACCCACTTCAACTCTCCCTACACCCACTACAACTCTCTCTACACCCACCTCAACACTCTCTACACCCACTCCAACTCCCCCTACACCCACTCCAACTCTCCCTACACCCACTCCAACTCTCCCTACACCCACTCCAACTCCCCCTACACCCACTCCAACTCCCCCTACACCCACTCCAACTCCCCCTACACCCACTCCAACTCTCCCTACACCCACTCCAACTCCCCTTACACCCACTTCAACTCTCCCTACACCCACTCCAACTCCCCTTACACCCACTTCAACTCTCCCTACACCCACTCCAACTCCCCCTACACCCACTTCTGCTCTCCCTACACCCACTCCAACTCCCCTACACCCACTCCAACTCCCCCTACACCCACTACAACTCTCCCTACACCCACTCCAACTCCCCCTACACCCACTCCAACTCTCCCTACACCCACTCCAACTCTCCCTACACCCACTCCAACTCCCACTACACCCACTTCAACTCTCCCTACACCCACTCCAACTCTCCCTACACCCACTCCAACTCCCCCTACACCCACTTCAACTCTCCCTACACCCACTCCAACTCCCCCTACACCCACTCCAACTCTCCCTACACCCACTCCAACTCCCCCTACACCCACTCCAACTCCCCCTACACCCACTTCAACTCTCCCTACACCCACTCCAACTCCTCCTACACCCACTCCAACTCCCCCTACACCCACTCCAACTCCCCATACACCCACGTCAACTCTCCCTACACCCACTCCAACTCCCCCTACACCCACTCCAACTCCCCCTACACCCACTCCAACTCACCCTACACCCACTCCAACTCTCCCTACACCCACTCCAACTCCCCCTACACCCACTTCAACTCTCCCTACACCCACTTCAACTCTCCCTACACCCACTCCACACCCACTTCAACTCCCCTACACCCACTTCAACTCTCCCTACATCCACTCCAACTCCCCCTACACCCACTCCAACTCTCCCTACACCCACTCCAACTCTCCCTACACCCACTCCAACTCCCCCTACACCCACTTCAACTCACCCTACACCCACTCCAACTCACCCTACACCCACTCCAACTCCCCCTACACCCACTCCAACTCCCCCTACACCCACTTCAACTCCCCCTACACCCACTTCAACTCCCCCTACACCCACTCCAACTCTCCCTACACCCACTTCAACTCTCCCTACACCCACTCCAACTCCCCCTACACCCACTCCAACTCTCCCTACACCCACTCCAACTCCCCCTACACCCACTTCAACTCTCCCTACACCCACTCCAACTCTCCCTACACCCACTTCAACTCTCCCTACACCCACTTCAACTCTCCCTACACCCACTCCAACTCCCCCTACACCCAATTCAACTCTCCCTACATCCACTAACACCCCACTCCAACTCTCCCTACACCCACTCCAACTCTCCCTACACCCACTCCAACTCCCCCTACACCCACTTCAACTCTCCCTACACCCACTACAACTCACCCTACACCCACTCCAACTCCCCCTACACCCACTACAACTCCCCCTACACCCACTTCAACTCCCCCAACCCCCACTACAACTCCCCTACACCCACTCCAACTCTCCCTACACCCACTTCAACTCTCCCTACACCCACTCCAACTCCCCCTACACCCACTCCAACTCCCCCTACACCCACTCCAACTCCCCCTACACCCACTCCAACTCTCCCTACACCCACTCCAACTCCCCCTACACCCACTTCAACTCTCCCTACACCCACTTCAACTCTCCCTACACCCACTCCAACTCCCCCTACACCCACTTCAACTCTCCCTACATCCACTCCAACTCCCCCTACACCCACTCCAACTCTCCCTACACCCACTCCAACTCTCCCTACACCCACTCCAACTCCCCCTACACCCACTTCAACTCTCCCTACACCCACTCCAACTCCCCCTACACCCACTCCAACTCCCCCTACACCCACTCCAACTCCCCCTACACCCACTCCAACTCCCCCTACACCCACTTCAACTCCCCCTACACCCACTCCAACTCTCCCTACACCCACTTCAACTCTCCCTACACCCACTTCAACTCCCCCTACACCCACTCCAACTCTCCCTACACCCACTTCAACTCCCCTACACCCACTTCAACTCTCCCTACACCCACTCCAACTCTCCCTACACCCACTTCAACTCTCCCTACACCCACTTCAACTCTCCCTACACCCACTCCAACTCTCCCTACACCCACTCCAACTCCCCTTACACCCACTTCAACTCTCCCTACACCCACTCCAACTCTCCCTACACCCACTTCAACTCTCCCTACACCCACTCCAACTCTCCCTACACCCACTCCAACTCCCCCTACACCCACTTCAACTCTCCCTACACCCACTTCAACTCTCCCTACACCCACTTCAACTCTCCCTACACCCACTTCAACTCTCCCTACAACCAGGCTTACCAACATGCAGTAAATCAAATAAAAATAATAAAAAAATATTGAGGCATGTACAGGTAGGTCAGGGATTACCAGCACTGAGGGACACACACACACACACACACACACACACACACACAGATAGAGACAGACAGAGACAGACAGAGATGTAGGTAACAGCGCTTAGCTTGTAAATAAAGTCAGGAATCTTTAACCTAACCTCGTAAAACCCTGTGTGTTTGAGAAAGTGAAATAGAGTGAGAGAGAGAGAGAGAGAGGGAGGGGGAGGGAGGGTGGGGGGAGGGTGGGGGAGGGAGGGAGGGGGGGAGGGGGGGGCTAGTTGAGTCTGAGGCACCAGTTGGAAGACTTCATGGTACGACCAATTTGACTAAATCAACCAATTTAGATGGTTGCTCCCACCCACCATCCTACACACACATCCTACATACATCCTACACACACATCCTACATACATCCTACACACACATCCTACATACATCCTACACACACATCCTACATACATCCTACACACACATCCTACATACATCCTACACACACATCCTACATACATCCTACACACACATCCTACATACATCCTACACACACATCCTACATACATCCTACACACACATCCTACATACATCCTACACACACATCCTACATACATCCTACACACATCCTACACACATCCTACACACACATCCTACATACATCCTACACACACATCCTACATACATCCTACACACACATCCTACATACATCCTACACACATCCTACACACATCCTACACACACATCCTACAGACATCCTACACACATCCTACACACACATCCTACAGACACCCTACACACATCCTACACGCACATCCTACACACACATCTTACACAAATCCTACACACACATCCTACACGCACATCCTACACACATCCTACACACACATCCTACACGCACATCCTACACACACATCCTGCACACACATGCTACACACACATCCTACACACATGCTACACACACATGCTACACACATGCTACACATGCTACACACACATGCTACACACACATCCTACACACACATCCTACACACATCCTAAACACACATGCTACACACACATCCTACACACATGCTACACACACATGCTACACACATCCTACACACATCCTACACACACATGCTACACACACATGCTACACACACATGCTACACACACATGCTACACACACATCCTACACACACATGCTACAAACACATCCTACACACACATGCTACACACACATGCTACACACACATGCTACACACACATCCTACACACACATGCTACACACACATGCTACACACACATCCTACACACACATGCTACACACACATGCTACACACACATGCTACACACACATGCTACACACATGCTACACACACATGCTACACACATGCTACACACACATGCTACACACACATGCTACACACACATCCTACACACACATGCTACACACACATGCTACACACACATGCTACACACACATGCTACACAATGCTACACACACATGCTACACACACATGCTACACACACATCCTACACACATCCTACACACACATCCTACACACATGCTACACACACATGCTACACACACATGCTACACACACATCCTACACACATGCTACACACACATGCTACACACACATGCTACACACATGCTACACACACATCCTACACACACATGCTACACACACATGCTACACACACATGCTACACACACATGCTACACACACATGCTACACACACATGCTACACACACATCCTACACACACATGCTATACACACATGCTACACACACATGCTACACACACATGCTACACATGCTACACACACATGCTACACACACATCCTACACACACATGCTACACACACATGCTACACACACATGCTACACACACATGCTACAAACACATCCTACACACACATGCTACACACACATCCTACACACACATGCTACACACACATACTACACACACATCCTACACACATGCTACACACACATGCTACACACACATCCTACACACACATGCTACACACACATGCTACACACACATGCTACACACACATGCTACACACACATCCTACACACATGCTACACACACATGCTACACACACATGCTACACACACATCCTACACACACATGCTACACACACATGCTACACACACATGCTACACACACATGCTACACACACATGCTACACACACATGCTACACACACATGCTACACACATCCTACACACATCCTACACACACATGATACACACACATGCTACACACACATCCTACGCACATCCTACACACACATGCTACACACATGCTACACACACATGCTACACACACATGCTACACACACATGCTACACACACATCCTACACACACATGCTACACACACATGCTACACACACATCCTACACACACATGCTACACACACATCCTACACACATCCTACACACACATGCTACACACACATCCTACACACATCCTATACACACATGCTACACACATCCTACACATCCTACACACATCCTACACACATGCTACACACATGGTACACACACATGCTACACACACATGCTACACACATCCTACACACACATGCTACACATGCTACACACATGCTACACACACATCCTACACACACATGCTACACACACATGCTACACACACATGCTACACACATCCTACACACACATGCTACACACACATGCTACACACATGCTACACACACATGCTACACACACATGCTACACACACATGCTACACACACATGCTACACACACATCCTACACACATCCTACACACACATGCTACACACACATGCTACACACACATGCTACACACACATCCTACACACATATGCTACACACACATGCTACACACACATGCTACACACACATCCTACACACACATGCTACACACACATCCTACACACATGCTACACACACATGCTACACACACATCCTACACACACATGCTACACACACATGCTACACACACATGCTACACACACATCCTACACACATCCTACACACACATGCTACACACATGCTACACACACATGCTACACACATGCTACACACACATGCTACACACACATGCTACACACACATGCTACACACACATCCTACACACACATGCTACACACATGCTACACACACATGCTACACACATGCTACACACACATGCTACACACACATGCTACACACACATGCTACACACACATCCTACACACATCCTACACACACATGCTACACACATGCTACACACATGCTACACACACATGCTACACACATGCTACACACACATCCTACACACACATGCTACACACATGCTACACACACATGCTACACACACATCCTACACACATGCTACACACACATGCTACACACACATGCTACACACACATCCTACACACACATGCTACACACACATGCTACACACACATGCTACACACACATGCTACACACATCCTACACACATCCTACACACACATGCTACACACACATGCTACACACACATGCTACACACACATGCTACACACACATCCTACACACACATGCTACACACACATGCTACACACATGCTACACACACATGCTACACACACATGCTACACACACATCCTACACACACATGCTACACACACATCCTACACACATCCTACACACACATGCTACACACACATGCTACACACACATGCTACACACACATGCTACACACATCCTACACACACATGCTACACACACATCCTACACACATCCTACACACACATGCTACACACACATGCTACACACACATCCTACACACATCCTACACACACATGCTACACACACATGCTACACACACATCCTACACACACATGCTACACACACATCCTACACACACATGCTACACACATATGCTACACACACATCCTACACACACATGCTACACACACATCCTACACACATCCTACACACACATGCTACACACACATGCTACACACACATCCTACACACACATGCTACACACACATCCTACACACACATGCTACACACATCCTACACACACATGCTACACACACATGCTACACACACATGCTACACACACATCCTACACACATCCTACACACACATGCTACACACACATGCTACACACACATGCTACACACACATGCTACACACACATGCTACACACATGCTATACACACATGCTACACACACATGCTACACACATCCTACACACATCCTACACACACATGCTACACACACATGCTACACACACATGCTACACACATCCTACACACACATGCTACACACACATGCTACACACATATGCTACACACATGCTACACACACATGCTACACACACATGCTACACACACATCCTACACACACATGCTACACACACATCCTACACACATGCTACACACACATGCTACACACACATGCTACACACACATGCTACACACATGCTACACACACATGCTACACACACATCCTACACACACATGCTACACACACTTCCTACACACACATGCTACACACACATGCTACACACACATGCTACACACATCCTACACACATCCTACACACACATGCTACACACACATGCTACACACACATGCTACACACACATGCTACACACATGCTACACACACATGCTACACACACATCCTACACACACATGCTATACACACATCCTACACACATGCTACACACACATGCTACACACACATGCTACACACACATGCTACACACACATCCTACACACACATGCTACACACACATGCTACACACACATGCTACACACATATACTACACACATCCTACACACATATGCTACACACACATCCTACACACACATGCTACACACATGCTACACACACATGCTACACACACATCCTACACACATCCTACACACACATCCTACACACACATCCTACACACACATGCTACACACACATGCTACACACACATCCTACACACATGCTACACACACATGCTACACACACATGCTACACACACATCCTACACACATCCTACACACACATGCTACACACACATGCTACACACACATGCTACACACATCCTACACACATCCTACACACACATGCTACACACACATGCTACACACACATGCTACACACACATGCTACACATACATCCTACACACACATGCTACACACACATGCTACACACATGCTACACACACATGCTACACACACATGCTACACACACATCCTACACACACATGCTACACACACATCCTACACACATCCTACACACACATGCTACACACACATGCTACACACACATGCTACACACACATGCTACACACACATGCTACACACACATCCTACACACACATGCTACACACACATCCTACACACATCCTACACACACATGCTACACACACATGCTACACACACATCCTACACACATCCTACACACACATGCTACACACACATGCTACACACACATCCTACACACACATGCTACACACACATCCTACACACACATGCTACACACATATGCTACACACACATCCTACACACACATCCTACACACACATCCTACACACATCCTACACACACATGCTACACACATGCTACACACACATCCTACACACACATGCTACACACACATCCTACACACACATGCTACACACATCCTACACACACATGCTACACACACATGCTACACACACATGCTACACACACATGCTACACACACATCCTACACACATCCTACACACACATGCTACACACACATGCTACACACACATGCTACACACACATGCTACACACACATCCTACACACATGCTACACACACATGCTACACACACATGCTACACACACATGCTACACACACATGCTACACACATGCTACACACACATGCTACACACACATGCTACACACATCCTACACACATGCTACACACACATGCTACACACACATGCTACACACACATGCTACACACATCCTACACACACATGCTACACACACATGCTACACACACATGCTACACACATGCTACACACACATGCTACACACACATGCTACACACACATGCTACACACACATCCTACACACACATGCTACACACACATCCTACACACATGCTACACACACATGCTACACACACATGCTACACACACATGCTACACACACATGCTACACACATGCTACACACACATGCTACACACACATGCTACACACACATGCTACACACACATGCTACACACACATCCTACACACACATGCTACACACACATGCTACACACACATGCTACACACATCCTACACACATCCTACACACACATGCTACACACACATGCTACACACACATGCTACACACACATGCTACACACACATGCTACACACACATGCTACACACACATGCTACACACACATGCTACACACACATGCTACACACACATGCTACACACACATGCTACACACACATGCTACACACACATGCTACACACACATGCTACACACACATGCTACACACACATCCTACACACATGCTACACACACATGCTACACACACATGCTACACACACATCCTACACACACATGCTACACACACATCCTACACACACATGCTACACACACATCCTACACACACATGCTACACACATCCTACACACACATGCTACACACACATGCTACACTCACATGTTTCACACACATGCTACACACACATCCTACACAAACATGCTACACACACATGCTACACACACATGCTACACACACATCCTACACACACATGCTACACACACATCCTACACACATGCTACACACACATGCTACACACACATGCTACACACACATGCTACACACATCCTACACACACATGCTACACACACATGCTACACACACATGCTACACACATATGCTACACACATCCTACACACATGCTACACACACATGCTACACACACATCCTACACACACATGCTACACACACATGCTACACACACATCCTACACACATCCTACACACACATGCTACACACACATCCTACACACACATGCTACACACACATGCTACACACACATCCTACACACACATGCTACACACACATGCTACACACACATGCTACACACACATCCTACACACACATGCTACACACACATCCTACACACACATGCTACACACATGCTACACACACATGCTACACACACATGCTACACACATCCTACACACATATGCTACACACACATCCTACACACACATGCTACACACACATGCTACACACACATGCTACACACACATCCTACACACATCCTACACACACATGCTACACACACATCCTACACACACATGCTACACACACATGCTACACACACATACTACACACACATGCTACACACACATACTACACACACATACTACACACACATACTACACACACATGCTACACACACATGCTACACACACATGCTACACACACATCCTACACACATCCTACACACACATGCTACACACACATCCTACACACACATGCTACACACACATGCTACACACACATACTACACACACATGCTACACACACATACTACACACACATACTACACACACATACTACACACACATACTACACACACATCCTACACACACATACTACACACACATGCTACACACACATGCTACACACACATACTACACACACATACTACACACACATCCTACACACACATGCTACACACACATGCTACACACACATGCTACACACACATGCTACACACACATGCTACACACACATCCTACACACACATGCTACACACACATGCTACACACATGCTACACACACATGCTACACACACATCCTACACACACATCCTACACACACATGCTACACACACATGCTACACACACATGCTACACACACATGCTACACACACATGCTACACACACATGCTACACACACATGCTACACACACATGCTACACACACATGCTACACACACATGCTACACACACATACTACACACACATGCTACACACACATGCTACACACACATGCTACACACACATGCTACACACATGCTACACACACATGCTACACACACATGCTACACACACATGCTACACACATATGCTACACACACATGCTACACACATGCTACACACATGCTACACACACATGCTACACACACATGCTACACACACATGCTACACACACATGCTACACACATGCTACACACATGCTACACACACATACTACACACACATGCTACACACACATACTACACACACATGCTACACACATGCTACACACATGCTACACACACATGCTACACACACATCCTACACACACATCCTACACACACATGCTACACACACATGCTACACACATGCTACACACACATGCTACACACATGCTACACACACATGCTACACACACATGCTACACACACATCCTACACACACATGCTACACACATGCTACACACATGCTACACACACATGCTACACACACATACTACACACACATACTACACACACATGCTACACACATGCTACACACATGCTACACACACATGCTACACACATGCTACACACACATACTACACACACATGCTACACACATGCTACACACATGCTACACACACATGCTACACACATGCTACACACACATCCTACACACACATGCTACACACATGCTACACACATGCTACACACATATGCTACACACACATACTACACACACATACTACACACACATACTACACACACATGCTACACACATGCTACACACATGCTACACACACATGCTACACACATGCTACACACACATCCTACACACACATGCTACACACATGCTACACACACATGCTACACACACATACTACACACACATACTACACACACATGCTACACACATGCTACACACACATGCTACACACACATACTACACACACATGCTACACACATGCTACACACATGCTACACACACATGCTACACACATGCTACACACACATCCTACACACACATGCTACACACATGCTACACACATGCTACACACACATGCTACACACACATACTACACACACATACTACACACACATGCTACACACATGCTACACACATGCTACACACACATACTACACACACATACTACACACACATGCTACACACATGCTACACACACATGCTACACACACAAGATAGTCAGGTGGAAAACATACACAAAACTTTCACTGTTTGTATACACTCAGTCAAGCATCAGAACTACTGGGAATACTTGAAGTACCTTCAACTGTATTCCTTGGAACACAGACGAGAAAGGTACATCATAATCTACGCTCTTTCTTTGTCAGGTTAAGATTCCTACATTCGCAAGCTAGGAGCTGTTCCATACATCAGCTCTCTCTCTCTCTCTCTCTCTCTCTCTCTCATCCACTCAGTTCTAAATCAATGTTTTCTAGTCCAGTAAATTTCAGACTGACGCTCAGAATATGCCAGCTGGTATACTTGTGATATACCAGTCACCGGTTTCCCGAGTTTTTACACCCTCGTAGCACGGCTTACTGTTATTGGCTTTTCTCTTCACTGTCTGTTCAATCAGACTGTTGCTATTGGTAGCCTGCTAGTTCACATATCCACCACAGCCTGGTTGATCTGGCAATATTTCTGATATCTGTTAGTAGCAGGTTGCAGAGTCTTGGACCACGCATGTTAACACAGTGCTCTCTTACTGTGCCCATGGAACCCCTTATTTTCACTGGGTTTATTTTACACTTGTTCCCATATCTCTCACCCCAGCATACTTGATTAAAGTGTATTAATGAAAGATGGGTATAAACAAAGAGGAATAAATAATGTTCTGAGAATATCCCTCCAAGAGAGAACCCGCAATAATGGATTCAAATTGGAAAGGATGTAGAAAAATATTTTTGGGAAAATAGAGTAGTGGATGAGTAGAATAGTCTACCTAGTAGTGACCTGTACTTAACTCTGTGAAGAAGTGTCTTGTGTGCTCCCGTGGACTGAACCAAGATGCCCTCCATGGAGCAACTTTACCAGCAGCTTAAGGAAGAATTGAGGGTCAGCGATTGACCGAGGAAAACAAAGAGGATTCGTAGTAGTCCTCTTTCGAGTCCTCAGGTCAAGAAGGGATCATGGTCACTGGCTGGACAGCATGGGACGAAGTTGACGATCAAGAAGACGAATGGAAAGCCAGAAACGATGAAGAAGAAAGAGACTGCTGTGGAAACTCTTGTGGAAACCTCCATGGAAAGCCAGAAACGATGAAGAAGAAAGAGACTGCTGTGGAAACTCTTGTGGAAACCTCCAACGCATTCTCGGTGCTACCCGACGAATGTGAGTTGACTACTGGGATCGTCACGACGAACGACAAGGAAGGTAAGAATATTGTTGTTGTTGGGGATAGCCAGGTTAGATACATGGATAGGGCATTCTGCTTGAAGGACAGGAGTAGGAGACAGAGGGTTTGCTTTCCTGGGGCTGGGATGGAGGACATTGTTAGCCGGCTTGACAACATCATGAACGGTAATGGGATCAATCCTATTATTTGCCTCAGTGCTGGAGGCAATGATGTAGGCAAGCGTAGAAGTGAGGATTTAGTTAGAAAGTTCAGGACAGCTATAGACATAATTAGGAAGAAGGGGGGGCGCCCTGTTATATGTGGCATTTTGCCAAGAAGAGGTGTTGGTAATGAATGGTTGTCCAGAGCAATTGGTATTAATTGTTGGCTGGATAAACACTGTAAGGATAATGCAGTACCATTCACTGACAACTGGGACAACTTCTATGGCCGAAATGACATGTATGCCAGGGATGGGGTTCACTTATCCAGGGCAGGTGTGGGTTTTCTTGCTAACTCAGTTGAGGGGGTTGTCAGGACTTTAAACTAGGATTAGTTAGAGGTATGGGTTTAGAAATGATAAATAATGAGTATGGATATATTGACTTATGCTCTGATATTAAAAATCTTAATAGTAACTGTCATGGAGTAACTCTGGGTAATGATAATTTCAGAAATTGTGTAAAATCAAAGATCAATAGGAAAAATGTGCAGAAGAAAAAACATATGATGGTATTTTATGCTAACAGTCGAAGTGCAAGAAATAAAATTAATGAACTACGTTTGGTAGCATGTGCTGGGAACTTTGATATCATTGCATTAACTGAAACGTGGTATGATTTAAAGAGTCGGGATATGACTGCTGAGTGTAATATTCAGGGATTTAAGTTGTTCAATGTGGATAGATGTAATGGGAAGGGAGGAGGAGTTGCATTATATGTTCGAGAAAATATTAATTGTTGCATAAAAATAGGCATAAAAATAGATGGAGCAGTAACAGAATCTGTTTGGGTAGAGTTTGTAGAGGGTCAAGAAAAACTAATTCTAGGTGTAATATACCGACCTCCAGGCTTGGATCACGATAGAGGGAGACTTCTTTGGGACGAAATTGCTAGGGCTTCTAGACACAATAACATAGTCATAGTAGGGGACTTTAACTTTAGTCAAATTGACTGGAATTCTTTGACAGGTAATCTAGAGTCCAGTGACTTTATGGAAACAGTTCAGGACTGTTTTCTGAAGCAGAGCATAACAGAGCCTACCAGGGGTAATAATTTGCTAGACCTAGTCTTGTCAAATAAGGAAACACTCGTGAATAATCTGGAGATCACTGAAGAGCTTGGCGCAAGTGATCACAAGTCCATCACTTTTAGCATTAACTGGGAATGCAAGAATAATGATAATACAGTAAAAATCCCTGATTTCCGTTGTGCCGACTATAATGGACTTAGGGAACACCTGTCTAATCTTGATTGGGGTAATCTAGCTAATGATTTTATTGGCGATGATCATACTTATGATTATGAAGGGATCTGCTTTTATGATTTTCTTAATAATGTACACCGTGCCCAGAGTATATACATTCCCCAGAGAGATATTAGGTCTAATAATAACGATCCCAAATGGGTTAACAGGAGGCTAAAGCATCTATTAGGGGAGAAAAGGGGAATTTATAGGCGCATCAGAAGAGGAGAGGTTAACCTTACTGACCAATATGTTCAGCTTAAAAAAGAAGTAAAGAAGGGGATTAGAAAGGCTAAACGTGACTATGAAATTAGAGTTGCTAGTGAATCAAAGACTAATCCAAAGGGGTTCTTTCAAGTGTATAGGACGAAGGTGAAGGAAAAAGTAGGACCTCTGAAAATTGGGAATGGACAGCTGACGGATAACGAACTGGAAATGTGTTCCTTATTTAATGACTATTTTTTGTCAATTTTTACACAGGATGATGTAAATGAGATTCCAGTAATTAACAATTATTTAGTTCCTGATGAATTTAAATTAACTAATATTACTGTCACGAGGGACATGGTTATTAAACAGATAGACAAACTGAAGCAAAATAAGTCCCCGGGACCCGATGAGTTGTTTTCCAGGGTACTTAAGGAATGCAAGATGGAGCTTAGTCAGCCATTAACGAGTGTGTTTAATGCGTCCATCCTTACCGGTGTTGTGCAAGAGCTGTGGAAGATGGCTAATGTGGTTCCTATATTCAAATCAGGGGATAAGTCCGTTCCTTCAAATTACCGTCCAATAAGCCTGACATCTATAGTGGGCAAGTTATTAGAATCAATTATAGCTGACATTATCAGAAGTCACCTTGAAGAGCATAACTTGATAAATGAATCTCAGCATGGATTCACGAGAGGTCTTTCCTGCCTGACAAACTTGCTGACGTTCTTCAATAGAACATTTGAGGCAGTTGACAGTGATAAGGAATATGATATTGTTTATTTGGATTTTAGTAAAGCCTTCGATAGAGTACCTCACAGGAGACTCTTGAAAAAAGTGGCAGCTCATGGTATAGGAGGTAAAGTTCTAGCATGGATTGAGGCATGGCTTACCAATAGAAAGCAGAGAGTTACAATTAATGGAGTGAAATCTGAATGGGGATTAGTCACTAGTGGCGTTCCACAAGGATCAGTTTTAGGCCCTCTCTTGTTCATAATTTACATTAATGACCCCGATGAAGGGATTACGAGTGACATGAGTAAGTTTGCTGATGATACAAAGATAGGCCGTATAATTCACTCTGAGGAGAATAGCAATGAACTCCAGGAGGATTTGGACAAATTTATGTCCTGGTCTGAAAAATGGCAGATGAAGTTCAATGTCGATAAGTGTAAGGTACTAGCCCTTGGTAATGAAAATAACCCTCGAAGCTATAATCTAGGTGAAGTAGAGCTTGATCATACAGAATGTGAAAAGAACTTGGGAGTCATGGTAAGCAGAAATCTAAAGCCAAGACAGCAGTGCCTTAGTGTGCGCAACAAGGCCAACAGATTACTTGGATTTATCTCAAGAAGTATAAGTAACAGAAGTCCACAAGTTATTTTACAGCTCTATACATCACTAGTGAGGCCTCATTTAGATTATGCTGCTCAGTTTTGGTCCCCTTACTACAGGATGGATATAGACTCATTAGAGAACATACAGAGAAGAATGACTAAAATGATTTACTGTGTAAGGAACCTCCCGTATGAAGATAGACTTAAAGCCTTAAATCTCCACTCTCTGGAGAGGCGTAGAATGAGGGAAGATATCATTGAAGTGTATAAGTGGATGACGGGCATAAACAAGGGAGATATTAATAAAGTACTGAGGGTGTCGAACCAGGTAAGAACCAGAAATAATGGATTTAAGTTGGATAAATTTAGATTTAGAAAGGACATAGGTAAGTACTGGTTTTCTAACAGAGTTGTAGATGTGTACGAATGGTATATAATACCGACAAGATGAGATTAAGACACATGTGCAACATCTGGGTATCTTTATTGTAGACGTTTCGCCATGCAGTGGCTTTATCAATACAAATTCTAGGACATAACTTGAAGACAGTAGAACTATGTACAGAAGATGAGGTAATCAGTCCCTCAACCTAGGAGTAGGTGCGAAGAGCACCATAGTCGTGGAGATTCTGAAGCAGAAGAAAGGATCCTGGCGCTTATATAGTAACGTCAGGTGTAGCAGACGAGGGCATATTCACTGGTAGGCGGGATTCCCCAGTGGAAGTAGGTCCTTCCCAAAGAGATGGGTTAGTTGTAGTAGTAGTTGTCGTAGTCGTGACAACTTGAGTCGATGTGGTCAGTCCATCAATCTTGAATAGAATAAGGCATACGTGCTGAGAAGGAGCTCGACTCAAGGTTGAGGGACTGATTACCTCATTCTCCTCCTGTTCTTCAAGATTCTCCTTTGTATGGACTGATGAAGCCACTGTGTGGCGAAACGTTTCCTCAATAAAGATACCCAAGAGTTGCACATGTGTCTAATTTATCAACATGTCGGTTCTCTGAACCATTCATCTACAAACCTCTGGCTGTCTTCAAGTTCCATGGCTGTCTTCAAGACCCCTGATTGTCAAGACCCCTGACTGTCAAGACCCCTGTCTTCAAGACCCCTGGCTGTCTTCAAGATCCCTGACTGTCTTCAAGACCCCTGGCTGTCTTCAAGACCCCTAGCTGTCTTCAAGACCCCTGACTGTCTTCAAGACCCCTGGCTGTTTTCAAGACCCCTGACTGTCTTCAAGACCCCTGACTGTCTTCACGATCCCTGGCTGTCTTCAAGACCCCTGACTGTCTTCAAGACCCCTGACTGTCTTCAAGACCCCCGGCTGTCTTCAAGATCCCCGACTGTCTTCAAGACCCCCGGCTGTCTTCAAGATCCCCGACTGTCTTCAAGACCCCTGACTGTCTACAAGACCCTGGCTGTCTTAAAGACCCCTGACGGTCTTCAAGACCCCTGACTGTCAAGACCCCTGACTGTCTTCAAGACCCCCGGCTGTCTTCAAGATCCCCGACTGTCTTCAAGACCCCCGGCTGTCAAGATCCCCGACTGTCTTCAAGACCCCTGACTGTCTTCAAGACCCCTGGCTGTCTTCAAGACCCCTGACTGTCTTCAAGACCCCTGACTGTCTTCAAGACCCCTGGCTGTCTTCAAGACCCCTGACTGTCTTCAAGACCCGTCTTCAAGGCCCCTGGCTGTCTTCAAGACCCCTGGCTGTCTTCAAGACCCCTGACTGTCTTCAAGACCCCTGACTGTCTTCAAGATCCCCAACTGTCTTCAAGACCCTGACTGTCTTCAAGACCCCTGACTGTCTTCAAGGCCCCTGGCTGTCTTCAAGACCCCTGGCTGTCTTCAAGACCCCTGACTGTCTTCAAGACCCCTGGCTGTCTGCAAGATCCCCAAATGTCTTCAAGACCCCTGACTGTCTTCAAGACCCATGACTGTCTTCAAGAAGGCACTGGACAGGCACCTAAAGTCAATACCTGACCAGCCGGGCTGTGGTTCCTACGTTGGTTTGCGTGCGGCCAGCAGTAACAGGCTGGCTGATCAGGCCCTCATCCACAGCGAGGTCTGGTCACAGACCGGACCGCGGGGGCGTTGACCCCCGGGAACACCCTTCAGGTATACGGGGGGCGTTGACCCCTGGAACACCCTCCAGACATACGGGGTCACTGACCCCCGAAACACCCTCCAGGTATACGGATGCGTTGACCCCCGAACACCCTCCAGGTATACGGGGCGTTGACCCCTGGAACACCCTCCAGGTATACGGAGGCGGTGACCTCTGGAACACCCTCCAGGTACACGGGGGCGCTGACCCCTGGAACACCCTCCAGGTATACGGAGGGCGTTGACCCCTGGAACACCCTCCAGGTATACGGGGGGCGTTGACCCCTGGAACACCCTCCAGGTATACGGGGGGCGTTGACCCCTGGAACACCCTCCAGGTATACGGGGGCGTTGACCCGCGGAACACCCTCCAGGTATACGGGGGTGTTGACCACCGGAACACCCTCCAGGTATACGGGGGCGCAGACCCCTGGAACACCCTCCAGGTATACGGGGGCGCTGACCCCTGGAACACCCTCCAGGTATACGGGGGCGCTGACCCCTGGAACATACTCCAGATATACGGGGGCGCTGACCCCTGGAACACCCTCCAGGTATACGGGGGCGCTGACCCCTGGAACACCCTCCAAGTATACGGGGGGCGCTGACCCCTGGAACACCCTCCAGGTATACGTGGGGCGCTGACCCCTGGAACACCCTCCAGGTATACGGGGGCGTTGACCCCCGGAACACCCTCCAGGTATACGGGGGGCGTTGACCAATGGAACATCCTCCAGGTATACAGGGGGCGTTGACCAATGGAACACCCTCCAGGTATACGTGGGGCGCTGACCCCTGGAACACCCTCCAGGTATACGGGGGCGTTGACCCCCGGAACACCCTCCAGGTATACGGGGGGCGTTGACCAATGGAACACCCTCCAGGTATACAGGGGGCGCTGACCCCTGGAACACCCTCCAGGTATACGGGGGCGCTGACCCCTGGAACATCCTCCAGGTATACGGGGGCGCTGACCCCCGGAACATCCTCCAGGTATACGGGGGCGCTGACCCCTGGATCACCCTCCAGGTATACGGGGGCGCTGACCCCTGGAACACCCTCCAGGTATACGGGAGCGCTGACCCCTGGAACACCCTCCAGGTATACAGGGGGCGTTGACCAATGGAACACCCTCCAGGTATACAGGGGGCGTTGACCAATGGAACACCCTCCAGGTATACGTGGGGCGCTGACCCCTGGAACACCCTCCAGGTATACGGGGGCGTTGACCCCCGGAACACCCTCCAGGTATACGGGGGGCGTTGACCAATGGAACACCCTCCAGGTATACAGGGGGCGCTGACCCCTGGAACACCCTCCAGGTATACGGGGGCGCTGACCCCTGGAACATCCTCCAGGTATACGGGGGCGCTGACCCCCGGAACATCCTCCAGGTATACGGGGGCGCTGACCCCTGGATCACCCTCCAGGTATACGGGGGCGCTGACCCCTGGAACACCCTCCAGGTATACGGGAGCGCTGACCCCTGGAACACCCTCCAGGTATACGGGGGCGCTAACCCCTGGAACACCCTCCAGGTATACGGGGGCGCTGACCCCTGGAACACCCTCCAGGTATACGGGGGCGCTGACCCCTGGAACACCCTCCAGGTATACGGGGGCGCTGACCCCTGGAACACCCTCCAGGTATACGGGGGCGCTGACCCCTGGAACACCCTCCAGGTATACGGGGGCGTTGACCCTCGGAACACCCTCCAGGTATACGGGGGCGCTGACCCCTGGAACACCCTCCAGGTATACGGGGGCGCTGACCCCTGGAACACCCTCCAGGTATACGGGGGCGTTGACCCTCGGAACACCCTCCAGGTATATGGGGGCGCTGACCCCTGGAACACCCTCCAGGTATACGGGGGCGTTGACCCTCGGAACACCCTCCAGGTATACGTGGGCGCTGACCCCTGGAACACCCTCCAGGTATACGGGGGCGCTGACCCCTGGAACACCCTCCAGGTATACGGGGGCGCTGACCCCTGGAACATCCTCCAGGTATACGGGGGCGTTGACCCTCGGAACACCCTCCAGGTATACGTGGGCGCTGACCCCTGCAACACCCTCCAGGTATACGGGGGCGCTGACCCCTGGAACACCCTCCAGGTATACGGGGGCGCTGACCCCTGGAACATCCTCCAGGTATACGGGGGCGCTGACCCCCGGAACATCCTCCAGGTATACGGGGGCGCTGACCCCTGGATCACCCTCCAGGTATACGGGGGCGCTGACCCCTGGAACACCCTCCAGGTATACGGGAGCGCTGACCCCTGGAACACCCTCCAGGTATACGGGGGCGCTGACCCCTGGAACACCCTCCAGGTATACGGGGGCGCTGACCCCTGGAACACCCTCCAGGTATACGGGGGCGCTGACCCCTGGAACACCCTCCAGGTATACGGGGGCGCTGACCCCTGGAACACCCTCCAGGTATACGGGGGCGTTGACCCTCGGAACACCCTCCAGGTATACGGGGGCGCTGACCCCTGGAACACCCTCCAGGTATACGGGGGCGCTGACCCCTGGAACACCCTCCAGGTATACGGGGGCGTTGACCCTCGGAACACCCTCCAGGTATATGGGGGCGCTGACCCCTGGAACACCCTCCAGGTATACGGGGGCGTTGACCCTCGGAACACCCTCCAGGTATACGGGGGCGCTGACCCCTGGAACACCCTCCAGGTATACGGGGGCGCTGACCCCTGGAACACCCTCCAGGTATACGGGGGCGCTGACCCCTGGAACACCCTCCAGGTATACAGGGGCGCTGACCCCTGCAACACCCTCCAGGTATACGGGGGCGCTGACCCCTGGAACACCCTCCAGGTATACGGGGGCGCTGACCCATGGAACTTCCTCCAGGTATACGGGGGGGCTGACCCCTGGAACACCCTCCATGTATACGGGGCGCTGACCCCTGGAACACCCTCCAGGTATACGGGGGCGCTGACCCCTGGAACACCCTCCATGTATACGGGGCGCTGACCCCTGGAACACCCTCCAAGTATACGGGCACGCTGACCCATGGAACATCCTCCAGGTATACGGGGGCGCTGACCCCCGGAACATCCTCCAGGTATACGGGGGCGCTGACCCCCGGAACATCCTCCAGGTATACGGGGGCGCTGACCCCCGGAACATCCTCCAGGTATACGGGGGCGCTGACCCCCGGAACATCCTCCAGGTATACGGGGGCGCTGACCCCCGGAACATCCTCCAGGTATACGGGGGCGCTGACCCCCGGAACATCCTCCAGGTATACGGGGGCGCTGACCCCCGGAACATCCTCCAGGTATACGGGGGCGCTGACCCCCGGAACATCCTCCAGGTATACGGGGGCGCTGACCCCCGGAACATCCTCCAGGTATACGGGGGCGCTGACCCCCGGAACACCCTCCAGGTATACGGGGGCGCTGACCCCCGGAACATCCTCCAGGTATACTCCAATATATCAAAAGTCCATTTAACATGAAATTAATAACAATAATATATAACGTGAAATCAATAACGAAGATACCATTAAAATTACTGCAACTTGATAACAAGTAACTGGATCAGCGAGACAATGATCTGCAACACTGCAAGATGTGATCACTGAAACCCAGCCACCAACACAACAACAACAACAACAACAACAACAACTACAATAACAACAATAATCATCACAAGAGCGTAGTAGAAAGCGTGGGAATATAATCACTAGCGTGGGAAAGTATTAGAGAGCGTGGGAATATAATCACTAGCGTGGGAAAGTATTAGAGAGCGTGGGAATATAATCACTAGCGTGGGAAAGTATTAGAGAGCGTGGGAATATAATCACTAGAGTGGGAAAGTATTAGAGAGCGTGGGAATATAATCACTAGAGTGGGAAAGTATTAGAGAGCGTGGGAATATAATCACTAGCGTGGGAAAGTATTAGAGAGCGTGGGAATATAATCACTAGCGTGGGAAAGTATTAGAGAGCGTGGGAATATAATCACTAGCGTGGGAAAGTATTAGAGAGCGTGGGAATATAATCACTAGCGTGGGAAAGTATTAGAGAGCGTGGGAATTTAATCACTAGCGTGGGAAAGTATTAGAAAGCGTGGGAATTTAATCACTAGCGCGGGAAAGTATTAGAGAGCGTGGGAATTTAATCACTAGCGTGGGAAAGTATTAGAGAGCGTGGGAATTTAATCACTAGCGTGGGAAAGTATTAGAGAGCGTGGGAATTTAATCACTAGCGTGGGAAAGTATTAGAGAGCGTGGGAATATAATCACTAGCGTGGGAAAGTATTAGAGAGCGTGGGAATTTAATCACTAGCGAGGGAAAGTATTAGAGAGCGTGGGAATATAATCACTAGCGTGGGAAAGTATTAGAAAGCGTGGGAATTTAATCACTAGCGTGGGAAAGTATTAGAAAGCGTGGGAATTTAATCACTAGCATGCGAAAGTATTAGAGAGCGTGGGAATATAATCACTAGCGTGGGAAAGTATTAGAGAGCGTGGGAATTTAATCACTAGCGTGGGAAAGTATTAGAAAGCGTGGGAATTTAATCACTAGCGTGGGAAAGTATTAGAGAGCGTGGGAAAGTATTAGAAGCATGGGAATTTAATCACTACCGTGGGAAAGTATTAGAAAGCATGGGAATTTAATCACTAGCGTGGGAAAGTATTAGAAAGCGTGGGAATTTAATCACTAGCGTGGGAATTTAATCACTAGCGTGGGAAAGTATTAGAAAGCGTAAGAATTTAATCACTAGCGTGGGAAAGTATTAGAAAGCGTGGGAATTTAATCACTAGCGTGGGAAAGTATTAGAGAGCGTGGGAATTTAATCACTAGCGTGGGAAAGTATTAGAAAGCGTGGGAATTTAATCACTAGCATGGGAAAGTATTAGAAAGCGTGGGAATATAATCACTAGCGTTGGAATTTAATCACTAGCGTGGGAAAGTATTAGAAAGCGTGGGAATTTAATCACTAGCGTGGGAATTTAATCACTAGCGTGGGAATATAATCACTAGCGTGGGAATTTAATCACTAGCGTGGGAAAGTATTAGAAAGCGTGGGAATTTAATCACTAGCGTGGGAATTTAATCACTAGCGTGGGAAAGTATTAGAAACCGTGAGAATTTAATCACTAGCGTGGGAAAGTATTAGAAAGCGTGGGAATTTAATCACTAGCGTGGGAAAGTATTAGAAAGCGTGGGAATTTAATCACTAGCGTGGGAAAGTATTAGAGAGCGTGGGAATTTAATCACTAGCGTGGGAAAGTATTAGAAAGCGTGGGAATTTAATCACTAGCATGGGAAAGTATTAGAAAGCGTGGGAATATAATCACTAGCGTTGGAATTTAATCACTAGCGTGGGAAAGTATTAGAAAGCGTGGGAATTTAATCACTAGCGTGGGAATTTAATCACTAGCGTGGGAATATAATCACTAGCGTGGGAATTTAATCACTAGCGTGGGAAGGTATTAGAAACCGTGGGATTTTAATCACTAGCGTGGGAATATAATCTCTAGCGTTGGAACTTAATAACTAGCCTGGGAAAGTATTAGAAAGCGTGGGAATTTAATCACTAGCGTGGGAAAGTATTAGAAATCGTGGGAATTTAATCACTAGCGTGGGAAAGTATTAGAAAGCGTGGGAATTTAATCACAAGCGTGGGAAAGTATTAGAGAGCGTGGGAATTTAATCACCAGCGTGGGAAAGTATTAGAAAGCGTGGGAATTTAATCACTAGCGTTGGAAAGTATTAGAGAGCGTGGGAATTTAATCACTAGCGTGGGAAAGTATTAGAGAGCGTGGGAATTTAATCACTAGCGTGGGAAAGTATTAGAAAGCGTGGGAATTTAATCACAAGCGTTGGAATTTAATCACTAGCGTGGGAAAGTATTAGAAAGCATGGGAATTTAATCACTAGCGTGGGAAAGTATTAGAAAGCGTGGGAATATAATCACTAGCGTTGGAATTTAATCACTAGCGTGGGAGAGTATTAGAAAGCGTGGGAATATAATCACTAGCGTGGGAATTTAATCACTAGCGTGGGAAAGTATTCGAAAGCGTGGAAATTTAATCACTAGCGTGGGAATTTAATCACTAGCGTGGGAAAGTATTAGAAAGCGTGGGAATATAATCACTAGCGTGGGAATTTAATCACTAGCGTGGGAATTTAATCACTAGCGTGGGAAAGTATTAGAAAGCGTGGGAATTTAATCACTAGGGTGGGAATTTAATCACTAGCGTGGGAATTTAATCACTAGCGTGGGAATTTAATCACTAGCGTGGGAATATAATCACTAGCGTGGGAATATAATCACTAGCGTGGGAATTTAATCACTAGCGTGGGAATATAATCACTAGCGTGGGAATATAATCACTAGCGTGGGAATATAATCACTAGCGTGGGAATTTAATCACTAGCGTGGGAATATAATCACTAGCGTGGGAATTTAATCACTAGCGTGGGAATATAATCACTAGCGTGGGAATATAATCACTAGCGTGGGAATATAATCACTAGCGTGGGAATATAATCACTAGCGTGGGAATATAATCACTAGCGTGGGAATATAATCACTAGCGTGGGAATATAATCACTAGCGTGGGAATATAATCACTAGCGTGGGAATATAATCACTAGCGTGGGAATATAATCACTAGCGTGGGAATATAATCACTAGCGTGGGAATTTAATCACTAGCGTGGGAATATAATCACTAGCGTGGGAATATAATCACTAGCGTGGGAATATAATCACTAGCGTGGGAATATAATCACTAGCGTGGGAATATAATCACTAGCGTGGGAATATAATCACTAGCGTGGGAATATAATCACTAGCGTGGGAATTTAATCACTAGCGTGGGAATATAATCACTAGCGTGGGAATTTAATCACTAGCGTGGGAATATAATCACTAGCGTGGGAATTTAATCACTAGCGTGGGAATATAATGACTAGCGTGGGAATTTAATCACTAGCGTGGGAATATAATGACTAGCGTGGGAATTTAATCACTAGCGTGGGAATATAATGACTAGCGTGGGAATTTAATCACTAGCGTGGGAATTTAATCACTAGCGTGGGAATTTAATCACTAGCGTGGGAATTTAATCACTAGCGTGGGAATCACTAGCGTGGGAATATAATCACTAGCGTGGGAATATAATCACTAGCGTGGGAATTTAATCACTAGCGTGGGAATTTAATCACTAGCGTGGGAATTTAATCACTAGCGTGGGAATTTAATCACTAGCGTGGGAATTTAATCACTAGCGTGGGAATTTAATCACTAGCGTGGGAATTTAATCACTAGCGTGGGAATTTAATCACTAGCGTGGGAATTTAATCACTAGCGTGGGAATTTAATCACTAGCGTGGGAATATAATCACTAGCGTGGGAATTTAATCACTAGCGTGGGAATTTAATCACTAGCGTGGGAATTTAATCACTAGCGTGGGAATTTAATCACTAGCGTGGGAATTTAATCACTAGCGTGGGAATCACTAGCGTGGGAATTTAATCACTAGCGTGGGAATTTAAACACTAGCGTGGGAATCACTAGCGTGGGAATTTAATCACTAGCGTGGGAATTTAAACACTAGCGTGGGAATATTAACACTAGCGTGGGAATTTAATCACTAGCGTGGGAATATAATCACTAGCGTGGGAATTTAATCACTAGCGTGGGAATATTAATCACTAAATCACTAGCGTGGGAATTTAAATCACTAGCGTGGGAATTTAATCACTAGCGTGGGAATTTAATCACTAGCGTGGGAATATTAAATCACTAGCGTGGGAATATAATCACTAGCGTGGGAATATAAACACTAGCGTGGGAATATAAACACTAGCGTGGGAATATTAAACACTAGCGTGGGAATATTAAACACTAGCGTGGGAATATAATCACTAGCGTGGGAATATAATCACTAGCGTGGGAATATAATCACTAGCGTGGGAATATAATCACTAGCGTGGGAATATAAATCACTAGCGTGGGAATATAATAGCGTGGGACTAGCGTGGTTATATAATCACTAGCGTGGGAATATAATCACTAGCGTGGGAATATAAACACTACCGTGGGAATATAATAGCACTAGCGTGGGAATATAATCACTAGCGTAGCGTGGGAATATAATCACTAGCGTGGGAATATAATAGCGTGGGACTAGCGTGGGAATATAATCACTAGCGTGGGAATATAATCACTAGCGTGGGAATATAATCACTAGCGTGGGAATATAATCACTAGCGTGGGAATATAATCACTAGCGTGGGAATATAATCACTAGCGTGGGAATATAATCACTAGCGTGGGAATATAAGCGTGGGACTAGCGTGGGAATATAATCACTAGCGTGGGAATATAATCACTAGCGTGGGAATATAATCACTAGCGTGGGAATATAATCACTAGCGTGGGAATATAATCACTAGCGTGGGAATATAATCACTAGCGTGGGAATATAAACACTAGCGTGGGAATATAAACACTAGCGTGGGAATATAAACACTAGCGTGGGAATATAATCACTAGCGTGGGAATATAATCACTAGCGTGGGAATATAAACACTAGCGTGGGAATATAATCACTAGCGTGGGAATATAATCACTAGCGTGGGAATATAATCACTAGCGTGGGAATATAATCACTAGCGTGGGAATATAATCACTAGCGTGGGAATATAATCACTAGCGTGGGAATATAATCACTAGCGTGGGAATATAATCACTAGCGTGGGAATATAATCACTAGCGTGGGAATATAATCACTAGCGTGGGAATATAATCACTAGCGTGGGAATATAATCACTAGCGTGGGAATATAATCACTAGCGTGGGAATATAAACACTAGCGTGGGAATATAAACACTAGCGTGGGAATATAATCACTAGCGTGGGAATATAAACACTAGCGTGGGAATATAAACACTAGCGTGGGAATATAATCACTAGCGTGGGAATATAAACACTAGCGTGGGAATATAAACACTAGCGTGGGAATATAAACACTAGCGTGGGAATATAAACACTAGCGTGGGAATATAATCACTAGCGTGGGAATATAAACACTAGCGTGGGAATATAAACACTAGCGTGGGAATATAAACACTAGCGTGGGAATATAAACACTAGCGTGGGAATATAAACACTAGCGTGGGAATATAAACACTAGCGTGGGAATATAAACACTAGCGTGGGAATATAAACACTAGCGTGGGAATATAATCACTAGCGTGGGAATATAAACACTAGCGTGGGAATATAAACACTAGCGTGGGAATATAAACACTAGCGTGGGAATATAAACACTAGCGTGGGAATATAAACACTAGCGTGGGAATATAAACACTAGCGTGGGAATATAAACACTAGCGTGGGAATATAAACACTAGCGTGGGAATATAAACACTAGCGTGGGAATATAAACACTAGCGTGGGAATATAAACACTAGCGTGGGAATATAAACACTAGCGTGGGAATATAAACACTAGCGTGGGAATATAAACACTAGCGTGGGAATATAAACACTAGCGTGGGAATATAAACACTAGCGTGGGAATATAAACACTAGCGTGGGAATATAAACACTAGCGTGGGAATATAAACACTAGCGTGGGAATATAAACACTAGCGTGGGAATATAAACACTAGCGTGGGAATATAAACACTAGCGTGGGAATATAAACACTAGCGTGGGAATATAAACACTAGCGTGGGAATATAAACACTAGCGTGGGAATATAAACACTAGCGTGGGAATATAAACACTAGCGTGGGAATATAAACACTAGCGTGGGAATATAAACACTAGCGTGGGAATATAAACACTAGCGTGGGAATATAAACACTAGCGTGGGAATATAAACACTAGCGTGGGAATATAAACACTAGCACTAGCGTGGGAATATAAACACTAGCGTGGGAATATAAACACTAGCGTGGGAATATAAACACTAGCGTGGGAATATAAACACTAGCGTGGGAATATAAACACTAGCGTGGGAATATAAACACTAGCGTGGGAATATAAACACTAGCGTGGGAATATAATCACTAGCGTGGGAATATAAACACTAGCGTGGGAATATAATCACTAGCGTGGGAATATAAACACTAGCGTGGGAATATAAACACTAGCGTGGGAATATAAACACTAGCGTGGGAATATAATCACTAGCGTGGGAATATAAACACTAGCACTAGCGTGGGAATATAATCTCTAGAGTGGGAATATAAACACTTGCGTGGGAATATAAACACTAGCGTGGGAATATAAACACTAGCGTGGGAATATAAATATAAACACTAGCCTGGGAATATAAACACTAGCGTGGGAATATAAACACTAGCGTGGGAATATAATCACTAGCGTGGGAATATAAACACTAGCGTGGGAATATAATAGCAATATAAACACTAGCGTGGGAATATAATAGCACTAGCGTGGGAATATAAACACTAGCGTGGGAATATAAACACTAGCGTGGGAATATAAACACTAGCGTGGGAATATAAACACTAGCGTGGGAATATAATCACTAGCGTGGGAATATAAACACTAGCGTGGGAATATAAACACTAGCGTGGGAATATAAACACTAGCGTGGGAATATAAACACTAGCGTGGGAATATAAACACTAGCGTGGGAATATAATCACTAGCGTAATATAAACACTAGCGTGGGAATATAAACACTAGCATGGGAATATAAACACTAGCGTGGGAATATAAACACTAGCGTGGGAATATAAACACTAGCGTGGGAATATAAACACTAGCGTGGGAATATAAACACTAGCGTGGGAATATAAACACTAGCGTGGGAATATAAACACTAGCGTGGGAATATAAACACTAGCGTGGGAATATAAACACTAGCGTGGGAATATAAACACTAGCGTGGGAATATAAACACTAGCGTGGGAATATAAACACTAGCGTGGGAATATAAACACTAGCGTGGGAATATAAACACTAGCGTGGGAATATAAACACTAGCGTGGGAATATAAACACTAGCGTGGGAATATAAACACTAGCGTGGGAATATAAACACTAGCGTGGGAATATAAACACTAGCGTGGGAATATAAACACTAGCGTGGGAATATAAACACTAGCGTGGGAATATAAACACTAGCGTGGGAATATAAACACTAGCGTGGGAATATAAACACTAGCGTGGGAATATAAACACTAGCGTGGGAATATAAACACTAGCGTGGGAATATAAACACTAGCGTGGGAATATAAACACTAGCGTGGGAATATAAACACTAGCGTGGGAATATAAACACTAGCGTGGGAATATAAACACTAGCGTGGGAATATAAACACTAGCGTGGGAATATAAACACTAGCGTGGGAATATAAACACTAGCGTGGGAATATAAACACTAGCGTGGGAATATAAACACTAGCGTGGGAATATAAACACTAGCGTGGGAATATAAACACTAGCGTGGGAATATAAACACTAGCGTGGGAATATAAACACTAGCACTAGCGTGTGAATATAAACACTAGCGTGGGAATATAAACACTAGCGTGGGAATATAAACACTAGCGTGGGAATATAAACACTAGCGTGGGAATATAATCACTAGCGTGGGAATATAAACACTAGCACTAGCGTGGGAATATAAACACTAGCGTGGGAATATAAACACTAGCGTGGGAATATAAACACTAGCGTGGGAATATAAACACTAGCGTGGGAATATAAACACTAGCGTGGGAATATAAACACTAGCGTGGGAATATAATCACTAGCGTGGGAATATAAACACTAGCGTGGGAATATAAACACTAGCGTGGGAATATAAACACTAGCGTGGGAATATAAACACTAGCGTGGGAATATAAACACTAGCGTGGGAATATAAACACTAGCGTGGGAATATAAACACTAGCGTGGGAATATAAACACTAGCGTGGGAATATAAACACTAGCGTGGGAATATAAACACTAGCGTGGGAATATAAACACTAGCGTGGGACTCTAGCTTGGGAATATAAACACTAGCGTGGGAATATAAACACTAGCGTGGGAATATAAACACTAGCGTGGGAATATAAACACTAGCGTGGGAATATAAACACTAGCGTGGGAATATAAACACTAGCGTGGGAATATAAACAGCTGGGAATATAAACACTAGCGTGGGAATATAAACACTAGCGTGGGAATATAAACACTAGCGTGGGAATATAAACACTAGCGTGGGAATATAAACACTAGCGTGGGAATATAAACACTAGCGTGGGAATATAAACACTAGCGTGGGAATATAAACACTAGCGTGGGAATATAAACACTAGCGTGGGAATATAAACACTAGCGTGGGAATATAAACACTAGCGTGGGAATATAAACACTAGCGTGGGAATATAAACACTAGCGTGGGAATATAAACACTAGCGTGGGAATATAAACACTAGCGTGGGAATATAAACACTAGCGTGGGAATATAAACACTAGCGTGGGAATATAAACACTAGCGTGGGAATATAAACACTAGCGTGGGAATATAAACACTAGCGTGGGAATATAAACACTAGCGTGGGAATATAAACACTAGCGTGGGAATATAAACACTAGCGTGGGAATATAAACACTAGCGTGGGAATATAAACACTAGCGTGGGAATATAAACACTAGCGTGGGAATATAAACACTAGCGTGGGAATATAAACACTAGCGTGGGAATATAAACACTAGCGTGGGAATATAAACACTAGCGTGGGAATATAAACACTAGCGTGGGAATATAAACACTAGCGTGGGAATATAAACACTAGCGTGGGAATATAAACACTAGCGTGGGAATATAAACACTAGCGTGGGAATATAAACACTAGCGTGGGAATATAAACTAGCACTAGCGTGGGAATATAAACACTAGCTTTGGAAAATAAACACTAGCGTGGGAATATAAACACTAGCGTGGGAATATAAACACTAGCGTGGGAATATAAACACTAGCGTGGGAATATAAACACTAGCGTGGGAATATAAACACTAGGGTGGGAATATAAACACTAGCGTGGGAATATAAACACTAGCGTGGGAATATAAACACTAGCGTGGGAATATAAACTAGCACTAGCGTGGGAATATAAACACTAGCGTGGGAATATAAACACTAGCGTGGGAATATAAACACTAGCGTGGGAATATAAACACTAGCGTGGGAATATAAACACTAGCGTGGGAATATAAACACTAGCGTGGGAATATAAACACTAGCGTGGGAATATAAACACTAGCGTGGGAATATAAACACTAGCGTGGGAATATAAACACTAGCGTGGGAATATAAACACTAGCGTGGGAATATAAACACTAGCGTGGGAATATAAACACTAGCGTGGGAATATAAACACTAGCGTGGGAATATAAACACTAGCGTGGGAATATAAACACTAGCGTGGGAATATAAACACTAGCGTGGGAATATAAACACTAGCGTGGGAATATAAACACTAGCGTGGGAATATAAACACTAGCGTGGGAATATAAACACTAGCGTGGGAATATAAACACTAGCGTGGGAATATAAACACTAGCGTGGGAATATAAACACTAGCGTGGGAATATAAACACTAGCGTGGGAATATAAACACTAGCGTGGGAATATAAACACTAGCGTGGGAATATAAACACTAGCGTGGGAATATAAACACTAGCGTGGGAATATAAACACTAGCGTGGGAATATAAACACTAGCGTGGGAATATAAACTCTAGCGTGGGAATATAAACACTAGCGTGGGAATATAAACACTAGCGTGGGAATATAAACACTAGCGTGGGAATATAAACACTAGCGTGGGAATATAAACACTAGCGTGGGAATATAAACACTAGCGTGGGAATATAAACACTAGCGTGGGAATATAAACACTAGCGTGGGAATATAAACACTAGCGTGGGAATATAAACACTAGCGTGGGAATATAAACACTAGCGTGGGAATATAAACTACTAGCGTGGGAATATAAACACTAGCGTGGGAATATAAACACTAGCGTGGGAATATAAACACTAGCGTGGGAATATAAACACTAGCGTGGGAATATAAACACTAGCGTGGGAATATAAACACTAGCGTGGGAATATAAACACTAGCGTGGGAATATAAACACTAGCGTGGGAATATAAACACTAGCGTGGGAATATAAACACTAGCGTGGGAATATAAACACTAGCGTGGGAATATAAACACTAGCGTGGGAATATAAACACTAGCGTGGGAATATAAACACTAGCGTGGGAATATAAACACTAGCGTGGGAATATAAACACTAGCGTGGGAATATAAACACTAGCGTGGGAATATAAACACTAGCGTGGGAATATAAACACTAGCGTGGGAATATAAACACTAGCGTGGGAATATAAACACTAGCGTGGGAATATAAACACTAGCGTGGGAATATAAACACTAGCGTGGGAATATAAACACTAGCGTGGGAATATAAACACTAGCGTGGGAATATAAACACTAGCGTGGGAATATAACCACGAGCGCGGGAATATAAACACTAGCGTGGGAATATAAACACTAGCGTGGGAATATAAACACTAGCGTGGGAATATAAACACTAGCGTGGGAATATAAACACTAGCGTGGGAATATAAACACTAGCGTGGGAATATAAACACTAGCGTGGGAATATAAACACTAGCGTGGGAATATAAACACTAGCGTGGGAATATAAACACTAGCGTGGGAATATAAACACTAGCGTGGGAATATAAACACTAGCGTGGGAATATAAACACTAGCGTGGGAATATAAACACTAGCGTGGGAATATAAACACTAGCGTGGGAATATAAACACTAGCGTGGGAATATAAACACTAGCGTGGGAATATAAACACTAGCGTGGGAATATAAACACTAGCGTGGGAATATAAACACTAGCGTGGGAATATAAACACTAGCGTGGGAATATAAACACTAGCGTGGGAATATAAACACTAGCGTGGGAATATAAACACTAGCGTGGGAATATAAACACTAGCGTGGGAATATAAACACTAGCGTGGGAATATAAACACTAGCGTGGGAATATAAACACTAGCGTGGGAATATAAACACTAGCGTGGGAATATAAACACTAGCGTGGGAATATAAACACTAGCGTGGGAATATAATCACTAGCGTGGGAATATAAACACTAGCGTGGGAATGGGGGAATATAAACACTAGCGTGGGAATATAAACACTAGCGTGGGAATATAAACACTAGCGTGGGAATATAAACACTAGCGTGGGAATATAAACACTAGCGTGGGAATATAAACACTAGCGTGGGAATATAAACACTAGCGTGGGAATATAAACACTAGCGTGGGAATATAAACACTAGCGTGGGAATATAAACACTAGCGTGGGAATATAAACACTAGCGTGGGAATATAAACACTAGCGTGGGAATATAATCACTAGCGTGGGAATATAAACACTAGCGTGGGAATATAAACACTAGCGTGGGAATATAAACACTAGCGTGGGAATATAATCACTAGCGTGGGAATATAAACACTAGCGTGGGAATATAAACACTAGCGTGGGAATATAAACACTAGCGTGGGAATATAAACACTAGCGTGGGAATATAAACACTAGCGTGGGAATATAAACACTAGCGTGGGAATATAAACACTAGCGTGGGAATATAAACACTAGCGTGGGAATATAAACACTAGCGTGGGAATATAAACACTAGCGTGGGAATATAAACACTAGCGTGGGAATATAAACACTAGCGTGGGAATATAAACACTAGCGTGGGAATATAAACACTAGCGTGGGAATATAAACACTAGCGTGGGAATATAAACACTAGCGTGGGAATATAAACACTAGCGTGGGAATATAAACACTAGCGTGGGAATATAAACACTAGCGTGGGAATATAAACACTAGCGTGGGAATATAAACACTAGCGTGGGAATATAATCACTAGCGTGGGAATATAATCACTAGCGTGGGAATATAAACACTAGCGTGGGAATATAAACACTAGCGTGGGAATATAAACACTAGCGTGGGAATATAAACACTAGCGTGGGAATATAAACAAGCAGGAAACTCTTAAGCGGGAATTTAATCTCAGCACAATTTTTTTAAAGCGTAACACAAGTGAAGAAATAATACTGACTCTGAGAATTTAATCCAGAGTATTTACCAGTAATGTGACCTAGGTAGATGGGAATTATAAGAGAAAGCGAGGGAATGAAAGAGAAAATGAGATAAACGGGAAAGATAATGAGAGGGAGAGATAATGAAAGGGAGAATGAGAGGGAAAGAGAATGAGAGTGAGAGAATGAGAGAGAATAACCATGAGAGAAAGAGAAAGAATAATGAGAGAGAGAGAGAGAGATACTAACAACAACAGCTGCAGTAAGACAGACATTAATAAAGACAGCATGTCTGTTAAGTTGGCAGAATCATGGCCCCCGCAGCCCGGTCACAGACAGGACCAGAATCATGGGCCCCCGCAGCCCGGTCACAGACAGCACCAGAATCATGGCCCCCGCAGCCCGGTCACAGACAGGACCAGAATCATGGCCCCCCGCAGCCCGGTCACAGACAGGACCAGAATCATGGCCCCCGCAGTCCGATCACAGACAGGACCAGAATCATGGCCCCCGTGGCCCGGTCACAGACAGGACCAGAATCGTGGCCCCCGCGGCCCGGTCACAGACAGGACCAGAATCATGGCCCCCGCAGCCCGGTCACAGACAGGACCAGAATCATGGCCCCTGCGGCCCGGTCACAGACAGAATCAGAATCATGGCCCCCGCGGCCCGGTCACAGACAGGACCAGAATCATGGCCCCTGCAGCCCGGTCACAGACAGGACCAGAATCATGGCCCCCGCAGCCGGGTCACAGACAGGACCAGAGTCATGGCCCCCGCAGCCCGGTCACAGACAGGACCAGAGTCATGGCCCTCGCGGCCCAGTCACAGACAGAACCAGAATCATGGCCCCCGCGGCCCGGTCACAGACAGGACCAGAATCATGGCCCCTGCGGCCCGGTCACAGACAGGACCAGAATCATGGCCCCCGCAGCCCGGTCACAGACAGGACCAGAATCATGGCCCCCGCAGCCCGGTCACAGACAGGACCAGAATCATGGCCCCCGCAGCCCGATCACAGACAGGACCAGAATCATGGCCCCCAAAGCCCGGTCACAGATAGGATCAGAATCATGGCCCCCGCGGCCCGGTCACAGACAGGACCAGAATCATGGCCCTTGCAGCCCGGTCACAGATAGGATCAGAATCATGTCCTCCGCAGCCCGGTCACAGACAGGACCAGAATCATGGCCCCCGCGGCCCGGTCACAGACAGGACCAGAATCATGGCCCCCACAGCCTGGTCACAGACAGGACCAGAATCATGGCCCCTGCAGCCCGGTCACAGACAGGACCAGAATCATGGCCCCCACAGCCCGGTCACAGATAGGATCAGAATCATGGCCCCCGCGGCCCGGTCACAGAGCGGACCAGAATCATGGCCCCCGCGGCCCGGTCACAGACAGGACCAGAATCATGGCCCCCACAGCCCGGTCACAGATAGGACCAGAATCATGGCTCCCACAGCCCGGTCACAGATAGGATCAGAATCATGGCCCCCGCGGCCCGGTCACAGACAGGACCAGAATCATGGCCCCCACAGCCCGGTCACAGATAGGATCAGAATCATGGCCCCCGTGGCCCGGTCACAGACAGAACCAGAATCATGGCCCCCACAGCCCCGTCACAAACAGGACCAGAATCATGGCCCCCGCAGCCCGGTCACATATAGGACCAGAATCATGGCCCCCGCAGCCCGGTCACAGATAGGATCAGAATCATGGCCCCCGCGGTCCGGTCACAGACAGGACCAGAATCATTGCCCCCGCAGCCCGGTCACAGATAGAATCAGAATCATGGCCCCTGCGGCCCGGTCACAGGTAAGACCAGAATCATGGCCCCCACAGCCCGGTCACAGACAGGATCAGAATCATGGCCCCCGCGGCCCGGTCACAGACAGGACCAGAATCATGGCCCCCGCGGCCCGGTCACAGACAGGACCAGAATCATGGCCCCCGCAGCCCGGTCACAGACAGGACCAGAATCATGGCCCCTGCAGCCCGGTCACAGACAGGACTAGAATCATGGCCCCCGCAGCCCGGTCACAGATAGGATCAGAACCATGGCCCCCGCGGCCCGGCCACAGACAGGACCAGAATCATGGTCCCCGCGGCCCGGTCACAGACAGGACCAGAATCATGGCCCCCACGGCCCGGTCACAGACAGGACCAGAATCATTGCCCCCGCAGCCCGGTCACAGATAGAATCAGAATCATGGCCCCCGCGGCCCGGTCACAGATAGAATCAGAATCATGGCCCCCGCGGCCCGGTCACAGACAGGACCAGAATCATGGCCCCCGCAGATCGGTCACAGATAGGATCAGAATCATGGCCCCCGCGGCCCGGTCACAGACAGAACCAGAATCATGGCCCCTGCAGCCCGGTCACAGATAGGACCAGAATCATGGCCCCCGCAGCCCGGTCACAGATAGGATCAGAATCATGGCCCCCACGGCCCGGTCACAGACAGGACCAGAATCATGGCCCCCGCAGCCCAGTCACAGATAGGATCAGAATCATGGCCCCCGCGACCCGGTCACAGACAGGACCAGAATCATAGCCCCCGCAGCCCGGTCACAGACAGGACCAGAATCATGGCCCCCGCAGCCCGGTCACAGATATGACCAGAATCATGGCCCCCGCAGCGCGGTCACAGATAGGATCAGAATCATGGCCCCTGCGGCCCGGTCACAGACAGGACCAGAATCATGGCCCCCGCGGCCCGGTCACAGACAGGACCAGAATCATGGCCCCCGCAGCCCGGTCACAGATAGGATCAGAATCATGGCCCCCGCAGCCCGGTCACAGATAGGATCAGAATCATGGCCCCCGCAGCCCGGTCACAGATAGGATCAGAATCATGGCCCCCGCAGCCCGGTCACAGATAGGATCAGAATCGTGGCCCCCGCAGCCCGGTCACAGATAGGATCAGAATCATGGCCCCCGCAGACCGGTCACAGATAGGATCAGAATCATGGCCCCCGCAGCCCGGTCACAGATAGGATCAGAATCATGGCCCCCACAGCCAGGTCACAGATAGGATCAGAATCATGGCCCCCACAGCCCAGTCACAGATAGGATCAGAATCATGGCCCCCGCAGCCCGGTCACAGATAGGATCAGAATCATGGCCCCCGCAGCCGGGTCACAGACAGGACCAGAATCATGGCCCCCGCAGCCCGGTCACAGATAGGATCAGAATCATGGCCCCCGCAGCCGGGTCACAGACAGGACCAGAATCATGGCCCCCGCAGCCCGGTCATAGATAGGATCAGAATCATGGCCCCCGCAGCCGGGTCACAGACAGGACCAGAATCATGGCCCCCGCAGCCCGGTCACAGATAGGATCAGAATCATGGCCCCCACAGCCCAGTCACAGATAGGATCAGAATCATGGCCCCCGCAGCCCGGTCATAGATAGGATCAGAATCATGGCCCCCGCAGCCGGGTCACAGACAGGACCAGAATCATGGCCCCCGCAGCCCGGTCACAGATAGGATCAGAATCATGGCCCCCGCAGCCGGGTCACAGACAGGACCAGAATCATGGCCCCCGCAGCCCGGTCATAGATAGGATCAGAATCATGGCCCCCGCAGCCGGGTCACAGACAGGACCAGAATCATGGCCCCCGCAGCCCGGTCACAGATAGGATCAGAATCATGGCCCCCACAGCCCAGTCACAGATAGGATCAGAATCATGGCCCCGCAGCCCGGTCACAGATAGGATCAGAATCATGGCCCCCGCAGCCGGGTCACAGACAGGACCAGAATCATGGCCCCCGCAGCCCGGTCACAGATAGGATCAGAATCATGGCCCCCACAGCCCAGTCACAGATAGGATCAGAATCATGGCCCCCGCAGCCCGGTCACAGATAGGATCAGAATCATGGCCCCCACAGCCGGGTCACAGACAGGACCAGAATCATGGCCCCCGCAGCCCGGTCACAGATAGGATCAGAATCACCATGGAAATATTATGGAACCTACAACTCTGCATCACCATCCCTGGAACAGTAACGTTCAAGGCAGGAGAAATATCAACGCTGGAACAGTAACGTTCAAGGCAGGAGAAATATCAACGCTGGAACAGTAACGTTCAAGACAGGAGAAATATCAACGCTGGAACAGTAACGTTCAAGGCAGGAGAAATATCAACGCTGGAACAGTAACGTTCAAGGCAGGAGAAATATCAACGCTGGAACAGTAACGTTCAAGGCAGGAGAAATATCAACGTAGCGTTCAAGACAGGAGAAATATAAACAGTAACAGTAGCGTTCAAGGCAGGAGAAATATCAACGCTGGAACAGTAGCGTTCAAGACAGGAGAAATATCAACGCTGGAACAGTAGAGTTCAAGGCAGGAGAAATATCAACGCTGGAACAGTAGCGTTCAAGACAGGAGAAATATCAACGCTGGAACAGTAACGTTCAAGGCAGGAGAAATATCAACGGTGGAACAGTAGCGTTCAAGACAGGAGAAATATCAACGCTGGAACAGTAGCGTTCAAGACAGGAGAAATATAAACGCTGGAACAGTAGCGTTCAAGGCAGGAGAAATATCAACGGTGGAACAGTAGCGTTCATGACAGGAGAAATATCAACGGTGGAACAGTAGCGTTCAAGACAGGAGAAATATCAACGCTGGAACAGTAGCGTTCAAGACAGGAGAAATATCAACGCTGGAACAGTAGCGTTCAAGGCAGGAAAAATATCAACGGTGGAACAGTAGCGTTCAAGACAGGAGAAATATCAACGCTGGAACAGTAGCGTTCAAGACAGGAGAAATATCAAGGCTGGAACAGTAGCGTTCAAGACAGGAGAAATATAAACGCTGGAACAGTAGCGTTCAAGACAGGAGAAATATCAACGCTGGAACAGTAGCGTTCAAGACAGGAGAAATATCAACGCTGGAACAGTAGCGTTCAAGACAGGAGAAATATCAACGCTGGAACAGTAGCGTTCAAGACAGGAGAAATATCAACGCTGGAACAGTAGCGTTCAAGACAGGAGAAATATCAACGCTGGAACAGTAGCATTCAAGGCAGGAGAAATATCAACGGTGGAACAGTAGCGTTCAAGACAGGAGAAATATCAACGCTGGAACAGTAGCGTTCAAGACAGGAGAAATATCAACGCTGGAACAGTAGCGTTCAAGGCAGGAGAAATATCAACGGTGGAACAGTAGCGTTCAAGACAGGAGAAATATCAACGGTGGAACAGTAGCGTTCAAGACAGGAGAAATATCAATGCTGGAACAGTAGCGTTCAAGGCAGGAGAAATATCAACGGTGGAACAGTAGCGTTCAAGACAGGAGAAATATCAACGCTGGAACAGTAGCGTTCAAGGCAGGAGAAATATCAACGGTGGAACAGTAGCGTTCAAGACAGGAGAAATATCAACGCTGGAACAGTAGCGTTCAAGACAGGAGAAATATCAACGCTGGAACAGTAGCGTTCAAGGCAGGAGAAATATCAACGGTGGAACAGTAGCGTTCAAGACAGGAGAAATATCAACGGTGGAACAGTAGCGTTCAAGACAGGAGAAATATCAACGCTGGAACAGTAGCGTTCAAGGCAGGAGAAATATCAACGGTGGAACAGTAGCGTTCAAGACAAGAGAAATATCAACGCTGGAACAGTAGCGTTCAAGGCAGGAAAAATATCAACAGTGGAACACTAGCGTTCAAGACAGGAGAAATATCAACGCTGGAACAGTAGCGTTCAAGACAGGAGAAATATCAACGCTGGAACAGTAGCGTTCAAGACAGGAGAAATATCAAGGCTGGAACAGTAGCGTTCAAGACAGGAGAAATATAAACGCTGGAACAGTAGCGTTCAAGACAGGAGAAATATCAACGCTGGAACAGTAGCGTTCAGGACAGGAGAAATATCAACGCTGGAACAGTAGCGTTCAAGACAGGAGAAATATCAACGCTGGAACAGTAGCGTTCAAGACAGGAGAAATATCAACGCTGGAACAGTAGCGTTCAAGACAGGAGAAATATCAACGCTGGAACAGTAGCGTTCAAGGCAGGAGAAATATCAACGGTGGAACAGTAGCATTCAAGACAGGAGAAATATCAACGCTGGAACAGTAGCGTTCAAGACAGGAGAAATATCAACGCTGGAACAGTAGCGTTCAAGGCAGGAGAAATATCAACGGTGGAACAGTAGCGTTCAAGACAGGAGAAATATCAACGGTGGAACAGTAGCGTTCAAGACAGGAGAAATATCAACGCTGGAACAGTAGCGTTCAAGGCAGGAGAAATATCAACGGTGGAACAGTAGCGTTCAAGACAGGAGAAATATCAACGCTGGAACAGTAGCGTTCAAGGCAGGAGAAATATCAACGGTGGAACAGTAGCGTTCAAGACAGGAGAAATATCAACGCTGGAACAGTAGCGTTCAAGACAGGAGAAATATCAAGGCTGGAACAGTAGCGTTCAAGACAGGAGAAATATCAACGCTGGAACAGTAGCGTTCAAGACAGGAGAAATATCAACGCTGGAATAGTAGCGTTCAAGACAGGAGAAATATCAACCCTGGAACAGTAACGTTCAAGACAGGAGAAATATCAACGCTGGAACAGTAGCGTTCAAGACAGGAGAAATATCAACGCTGGAACAGTAGCGTTCAAGACAGGAGAAATATCAACGCTGGAACAGTAGCAGTCAAGACAGGAGAAATATAAACGCTGGAACAGTAGCGTTCAAGGCAGGAGAAATATAAACGCTGGAACAGTAGCGTTCAAGACAGGAGAAATATAAACGCTGGAACAGTAGCGTTCAAGACAGGAGAAATATAAACGCTGGAACAGTAGCGTTCAAGACAGGAGAAATATCAACGCTGGAACAGTAGCGTTCAAGACAGGAGAAATATCAACGCTGGAACAGTAGCGTTCAAGACAGGAGAAATATAAATGCTGGAACAGTAGCGTTCAAGACAGGAGAAATATAAATGCTGGAACAGTAGCATTCAAGACAGGAGAAATATCAACGCTGGAACAGTAGCGTTCAAGACAGGAGAAATATCAACGCTGGAACAGTAGCGTTTATTAAGACAGGAGAAATATAAACGCTGGAACAGTAGCGTTCAAGACAGGAGAAATATCAACGCTGGAACAGTAGCATTCAAGACAGGAGAAATATCAACGCTGGAACAGTAGCGTTCAAGACAGGAGAAATATAAACGCTGGAACAGTAGCGTTCAAGACAGGAGAAATATCAACGCTGGAACAGTAGCGTTCAAGACAGGAGAAATATCAACGATGGAACAGTAGCGTTCAAGACAGGAGAAATATAAACGCTGGAACAGTAGCGTTCAAGACAGGAGAAATATCAACGCTGGAACAGTAGCGTTCAAGACAGGAGAAATATAAACGCTGGAACAGTAGCGTTCAAGACAGGAGAAATATCAATGCTGGAACAGTAACGTTCAAGACAGGAGAAATATCAACGCTGGAACAGTAGCGTTCAAGACAGGAGAAATATAAACGCTGGAACAGTAGCGTTCAAGACAGGAGAAATATCAACGCTGGAACAGTAATGTTTAAGACAGGAGAAATATCAAGGCTGGAACAGTAGCGTTCAAGACAGGAGAAATATAAACGCTGGAACAGTAGCGTTCAAGACAGGAGAAATATAAATGCTGGAACAGTAGCGTTCAAGACAGGAGAAATATAAACGCTGGAACAGTAGCGTTCAAGACAGGAGAAATATCAACGCTGGAACAGTAGCGTTCAAGACAGGAGAAATATCAATGCTGGAACAGTAGCGTTCAAGACAGGAGAAATATAAACGCTGGAACAGTAGCGTTCAAGACAGGAGAAATATAAACGCTGGAACAGTAGCGTTCAAGACAGGAGAAATATCAACGCTGGAACAGTAGCGTTCAAGACAGGAGAAATATAAATGCTGGAACAGTAGCGTTCAAGACAGGAGAAATATAAACGCTGGAACAGTAGCGTTCAAGACAGGAGAAATATAAACGCTGGAACAGTAGCGTTCAAGACAGGAGAAATATAAACGCTGGAACAGTAGCGTTCAAGACAGGAGAAATATCAACGCTGGAACAGTAGTGTTCAAGACAGGAGAAATATAAACGCTAGAGCAGTAACGTTCAAGGCAGGAGAAATATCAACGCTGGAACAGTAGCGTTCAAGACAGGAGAAATATCAACGCTGGAACAGTAGCGTTCAAGACAGGAGAAATATCAACGGTGGAACAGTAGCGTTCAAGACAGGAGAAATATCAACGCTGGAACAGTAGCATTCAAGGCAGGAGAAATATCAACGCTGGAACAGTAGCGTTCAAGGCAGGAGAAATATCAACGCTGGAACAGTAGCGTTCAATGCAGGAGAAATATCAACGCTGGAACAGTAACGTTCAAGGCAGGAGAAATATCAACGCTGGAATGGTAGCGTTCAAGGCAGGAGAAATATCAACGCTGGAACAGTAGCGTTCAAGGCAGGAGAAATATCAAGGCTGGAACAGTAGCGTTCAAGGCAGGAGAAATATCAACGCTGGAACAGTAGCGTTCAAATCAGGAGAAATATCAACGCTGGAACAGTAACGTTCAAGGCAGGAGAAATATCGACGCTGGAACAGTAACGTTCAAGGCAGGAGAAATATCAACGCTGGAACAGTAGCGTTCAAGACAGGAGAAATATCAACGCTGGAACCGTAGCGTTCAAGGCAGGAGAAATATCAACGCTGGAACAGTAGCGTTCAATACAGGAGAAATATCAACGCTGGAACAGTATCGTTCAAATCAGGAGAAATATCAACGCTGGAACAGTAACGTTCAAGGCAGGAGAAATATCGACGCTGGAACAGTAACGTTCAAGGCAGGAGAAATATCAACGCTGGAACAGTAACGTTCAAGACAGGAGAAATATCAACGCTGGAACAGTAGCGTTCAAGGCAGGAGAAATATCAACGCTGGAACAGTAGCGTTCAAGGCAGGAGAAATATCAACGCTGGAACAGTAACGTTCAAGGCAGGAGAAATATCAACGCTGGAACAGTAGCGTTCAAGGCAGGAGAAATATCAACGCTGGAACAGTAGCGTTCAAGGCAGGAGAAATATCAACGCTGGAACAGTAGCGTTCAAGGCAGGAGAAATATCAACGCTGGAACAGTAACGTTCAAGGCAGGAGAAATATCAACGCTGGAACAGTAACGTTCAAGGCAGGAGAAATATCAACGCTGGAACAGTAACGTTCAAGACAGGAGAAATATAAACGCTGGAACAGTAGCGTTCAAGGCAGGAGAAATATCAACGCTGGAACAGTAACGTTGAAGGCAGGAGAAATATCAACGCTGGAACAGTAACGTTCAAGGCAGGAGAAATATCAACGCTGGAACAGTAACGTTGAAGGCAGGAGAAATATCAACGCTGGAACAGTAACGTTGAAGGCAGGAGAAATATCAACGCTGGAACAGTAACGTTGAAGGCAGGAGAAATATCAACGGTGGAACAGATACACGTATCGTTTACAGCCCAAACAGAGCCAGTGAATCATTTCATTTTCTGGGTCTTAAAGTCTTAAATATGTATTCAGTGACGCGGAAGAGAAAGAGATACATGATAATATATACCAGGAAAGTACTCGAGGTCCTGGTCCCTGACCACTGGTCACTGGTCCTGGTCCCAAATCTGCACACTACCATAACAACATACTGGAGTGAGAGATATGGGAGGAAGTGTAAAATAAACCCAGTGAGGAGCAGGGGTGCGGTGAGCACAATAAGAGAACACTGTATCAACATTCGTGGTCCCAGATTATTCAACATCTTACCAGAAGATATCAGAAACACTGCTGGAACAAGTGTAGAAGTCTTCGAGAGGAAACTGGACAAGTATCTTCACCAGGTGCCAGATTAACCAGGCTGTGATGGATACACGGGCCAGTGGGCCACTAGCAGCAACAGCCTGGCTGACCAGACAAGCCTGATCTATGGCCAGGCTCCGGGAGTAGAAAAACTCGTTGCACTTATCAAAGATAGTGCCACAGGTGAAGTCAAAGGGACGCAGTTAAGTGCACGTTCAAAGTCAGCAGAAATTTGCAACAATTACCAGTCATCTTACATGTTCGTAATATACAGGAAAGAGTAACAATTCCGCCAGAGTACAAAATGTTTAACAGGCTTCCGTTTCACCATCCCATGACTAAATTATAAACGAGAAAATTACGTCATACATTATAGCTGAAAAGCTCTGATCCCAAATCTTCACCCACCAACTTCCGGCCTCCCAGAGCAAGAGGCTCGGCACACGGTCCAAAATATCTCAAATGAAAAGGTGCGTAATAAGTGTAAAGGGGCCAGGACTCTTTAACAAGTTCCTGTAATATACAAGATAATTACCAACAAACACTATGCTGCCCTCAAGAAGATATTTTATACATTTCTCAACGTAGTTCCTGATCAGCCGGGCTGTGGTGCATACCTTGGACCACATGCTGCTAATACCAACAGCCTGGTTGCTCACGGCATCAAGCAGGTCTGGTCTGAGACCAAACAGTTGGGATGATTCTCCCTCTCCGGAACCCAACTGAGGTAGATTACTTACTAAGTGACAGTAAGAACTGTGTACCGGGATGGCCTGGTCTGGGATCGGCCAGATGAGGGCCAGGAGCCAGTACTCAACCCCCGCTCACCACATATCTACAACAGTAGGTACGATAAGTGAAGAATGAGATGCGTGTGCAACATTTAGGAATCTTAACTGAGGAAACGTTTCGCCAGCCAGTGACTTCTTAAGTCCAACACAGAGAAGAATAGTGAAAGGTGAGGAGGACTTCGTGGTAATCAGTCCCTCAGTCTGGAGTCGATGTGTTCAGACTGATGGACTGAACACATCGACTCCAGGCTGAGGGACTGACTACCTCAGACCCCTTCTCAAATTCTTTATGTGTTTTGGACTGAAGAAGTGATAGTGTGGGTGTACTGAAGCATTACATCACATGACAGGTGAGTACACAAGGAAGGAACCTTGCTGCACTTCCCGAACTTGAATAACTCACTTTAATTTGTGAGTATAACATGCAGAGTCAGTATGGTTGACGCAAGACTGCTGAAGCAAGGTGTGACGCAAGACTGCTGAAGCAAGGTGTGACGCAACACCTTTACACTTATACAATATCCTGCCACACTCAACCGCATTATATTACACATCACGTGTATCACTGCGTATTTACCAGCCTCTGTAGTCGGCTGGACTCTCTCTCTCTCTCTCTCTCTCTCTCTCTCTCTCTAATAATAATACCAGTTTTATTTACTACCAGTACATGTACAAGGTATATATACAGACTATAGTTGACATCAACAATATACTATTATATAGCAAGCCGCTTGTTATGCTCAACATTTCCCGCAAATTAGGTAAATTTTGTCCCAGGATGCGACCCACACCAGTCCACTAACACTCAGGTATCTATTTTACTGATAGGTGAACATAGACAGGAGGTGTTTTAAGGAAACACGTCCTAATTTTTCCAGCAGTACCGGGGATCGACCCTCGGACTTCAGTGTGTGTGATGAGTGCACTAGCGACCAAGCTACTCTCTCTCTCTCTCTCTCTCTCTCTCTCTCTCTCTCTCTCTCTCTCCATCTCTCTCTCCATCTCTCTTTCTATCTCTCTCCATCTCTCTCTCCATCTCTCTTTCCATCTCTCTCTCCATCTCTCTCTCTCTCTCTTTCTTTAAACACCACTAACACAACCCAGTGGAAAAATAAGACAGAAATGCGGTATAATGTGATCCTTTATTCTGGACGACCACAGAGTGGACGACCATACAGTGGACGACCACACAGTGGACGACCACACAGTGGACGACCATACAGTGGACGACCACACAGTGGACGACCACACAGTGGACTTATCAGGTCACATATACACACCCGTCCTGTGCAGGTCCGTCTCTAAGGCAACCCAACATTCTCCACCAGACTCTCCACACTATATATACCCAACATTCTCCACCTGACTCTCCACACTATATATACCCAACATTCTCCACCAGACTCTCCACACTATATATACCCAACATTCTCCACCAGACTCTCCACACTATATATACCCAACATTCTCCACCAGACTCTCCACACTATATATACCCAACATTCTCCACCAGACTCTCCACACTATATATACCCAACATTCTCCACCTGACTCTCCACACTATATATACCCAACATTCTCCACCAGACTCTCCACACTATATATATACCCAACATTCTCCACCAGACTCTCCACACTATATATACCCAACATTCTCCACCAGACTCTCCACACTATATATACCCAACATTCTCCACCTGACTCTCCACACTATATATACCCAACATTCTCCACCAGACTCTCCACACTATATACACCCAACATTCTCCACCAGACTCTCCACACTATATACACCCAACATTCTCCACCAGACTCTCCACACTATATACACCCAACATTCTCCACCAGACTCTCCACACTATATATACCCAACATTCTCCACCAGACTCTCCACGCCTATATATATACCCAACATTCTCCACCAGACTCTCCACACTATATATACCCAACATTCTCCACCAGACTCTCCACACTATATATACCCAACATTCTCCACCAGACTCTCCACACTATATATACCCAACATTCTCCACCAGACTCTCCACACTATATATACCCAACATTCTCCACCTGACTCTCCACACTATATATACCCAACATTCTCCACCTGACTCTCCACACTATATATACCCAACATTCTCCACCAGACTCTCCACACTATATATACCCAACATTCTCCACCAGACTCTCCACACTATATATACCCAACATTCTCCACCTGACTCTCCACACTATATATACCCAACATTCTCCACCAGACTCTCCACACTATATATACCCAACATTCTCCACCAGACTCTCCACACTATATATATACCCAACATTCTCCACCACACTCTCCACACTATATATACCCAACATTCTCCACCAGACTCTCCACACTATATATACCCAACATTCTCCACCAGACTCTCCACACTATATATACCCAACATTCTCCACCAGACTCTCCACACTATATATACCCAACATTCTCCACCAGACTCTCCACACTATATATACCCAACATTCTCCACCTGACTCTCCACACTATATATACCCAACATTCTCCACCTGACTCTCCACACTATATATACCCAACATTCTCCACCAGACTCTCCACACTATATATACCCAACATTCTCCACCTGACTCTCCACACTATATATACCCAACATTCTCCACCTGACTCTCCACACTATATATACCCAACATTCTCCACCAGACTCTCCACACTATATATACCCAGCATTCTCCACCAGACTCTCCACACTATATATACCCAACATTCTCCACCTGACTCTCCACACTATATATACCCAACATTCTCCACCTGACTCTCCACACTATATATACCCAACATTCTCCACCAGACTCTCCACACTATATATACCCAACATTCTCCACCTGACTCTCCACACTATATATACCCAACATTCTCCACCTGACTCTCCACACTATATATACCCAACATTCTCCACCAGACTCTCCACACTATATATACCCAACATTCTCCACCTGACTCTCCACACTATATATACCCAACATTCTCCACCAGACTCTCCACACTATATATACCCAACATTCTCCACCTGACTCTCCACACTATATATACCCAACATTCTCCACCAGACTCTCCACACTATATATACCCAACATTCTCCACCAGACTCTCCACACTATATATACCCAACATTCTCCACCAGACTCTCCACACTATATATATACCCAACATTCTCCACCAGACTCTCCACACTATATATACCCAACATTCTCCACCAGACTCTCCACACTATATATATACCCAACATTCTCCACCAGACTCTCCACACTATATATATACCCAACATTCTCCACCAGACTCTCCACACTATATATACCCAACATTCTCCACCAGACTCTGCACACTATATATACCCAACATTCTCCACCTGACTCTCCACACTATATATACCCAACATTCTCCACCAGACTCTCCACACTATATATACCCAACATTCTCCACCAGACTCTCCACACTATATATATACCCAACATTCTCCACCAGACTCTCCACACTATATATACCCAACATTCTCCACCAGACTCTCCACACTATATATACCCAACATTCTCCACCAGACTCTCCACACTATATATACCCAACATTCTCCACCAGACTCTCCACACTATATATACCCAACATTCTCCACCTGACTCTCCACACTATATATACCCAACATTCTCCACCAGACTCTCCACACTATATATACCCAACATTCTCCACCAGACTCTCCACACTATATATACCCAACATTCTCCACCAGACTCTCCACACTATATATACCCAACATTCTCCACCTGACTCTCCACACTATATATACCCAACATTCTCCACCAGACTCTCCACACTATATATACCCAACATTCTCCACCAGACTCTCCACACTATATATACCCAACATTCTCCACCTGACTCTCCACACTATATATACCCAACATTCTCCACCAGACTCTCCACACTATATATACCCAACATTCTCCACCTGACTCTCCACACTATATATACCCAACATTCTCCACCTGACTCTCCACACTATATATACCCAACATTCTCCACCTGACTCTCCACACTATATATACCCAACATTCTCCACCAGACTCTCCACACTATATATACCCAACATTCTCCACCAGACTCTCCACACTATATATACCCAACATTCTCCACCAGACTCTCCACACTATATATACCCAACATTCTCCACCAGACTCTCCACTATATATACCCAACATACCAGACTATATATATACCCAACATTCTCCACCAGACTGACTCTCCACACTATATATACCCAACATTGTCCACCAGACTCTCCACACTATATATACCCAACATTCTCCACCAGACTCTCCACACTATATATACCCAACATTCTCCACCTGACTCTCCACACTATATATACCCAACATTCTCCACCAGACTCTCCACACTATATATACCCAACATTCTTCACCAGACTCTCCACACTATATATATACCCAACATTCTCCACCTGACTCTCCACACTATATATACCCAACATTCTCCACCAGACTCTCCACACTATATATACCCAACATTCTCCACCTGGCTCTGCACTCTATATATACCCAACATTCTCCACCTGACTCTCCACACTATATATACCCAACATTCTCCACCAGACTCTCCACACTATATATACCCAACATTCTCCACCTTACTCTCCACACTATATATATACCCAACATTCTCCACCTTACTCTCCACACTATATATATACCCAACATTCTCCACCAGACTCTCCACACTATATATATACCCAACATTCTCCACCAGAGTCTCCACACTATATATACCCAACATTCTCCACCAGACTCTCCACACTATATATACCCAACATTCTCCACCAGACTCTCCACACTATATATACCGAACATTCTCCACCAGACTCTCCACACTATATATACCCAACATTCTCCACCTGACTCTCCACACTATATATACCCAACATTCTCCACCAGACTCTCCACACTATATATACCGAACATTCTCCACCAGACTCTCCACACTATATATACCCAACATTCTCCACCAGACTCTCCACACTATATATACCGAACATTCTCCACCAGACTCTCCACACTATATATACCCAACATTCTCCACCAGACTCTCCACACTATATATACCCAACATTCTCCACCAGACTCTCCACACTATATATACCCAACATTCTCCACCAGACTCTCCACACTATATATACCCAACATTCTCCACCAGACTCTCCACACTATACATACTCATGTACTCTTTATTTCTCCATCATGTCGGTATTTTATAACATTTATCTCCAGGTGGAGAATGTTGTGAAGCGGTCGGATCTACGTACATAAAAATGGAGGAACACTGCAGAAGGCCTACTGGCCCAAACAAGGCAGGTCCTTACCAAGCTCTCAGCATCCCCACAACTCGATGAAATTATATTTTAAGCTGCGCATATATACACATTTTAATAGCTAAATTAGCAGGACTATTTAGCTGTGGGAAAAAATATATAAATTAGGTGACCTAAATCTTAACTACGTGGTAACACGAGAGAGAGAGAGAGAGAGAGAGAGAGAGAGAGAGAGAGAGAGAGAGAGAGAGAGAGAGAGAGAGAGAGAGAGAGAGAGAGAGAGAGAGAGAGAGAGACTGACTCCACCACTGTATAAATATTCAGATACATGTTCAACATTATAGATGCTTCACCATCCAGTGACTTTAACAATACAATTCAAGAAGGTAATTAGAAGACAGTAGAAGTATGAAGGAAGGATGAGGCAATCAGTCCCTGAACCTCGGAGTTGGTGAAGATCATCGTTGTCTTGTAAATATATACACACATGAATGATATATAATTCTTCACATTATGTCCGTGTATTGCATTGATAAAGTCACTGGATGGCGAAACGTCTACAAATAAAGATACCCAGATGTTGCACATGTGTCTAATTTTTGGTCCAAGTCGGACCAAAACGTCGTCATAAGCTCGTCTCTGCTATGTGTGGGTTTACTGTTGTATACTTGTTCTCTCTAAGCTGGACTACTGTTGTATACTTCTCTCTAAGCTGGATTACTGTTGTATACTTGTTCTCTCTAAGCTGGACTACTGTTGCATACTTGTTCTCTCTAAGCTGGACTACTGTTGTATACTTGTTCTCTCTAAGCTGGACTACTGTTGTATACTTGTTCTCTCTAAGCTGGACTACTGTTGCATACTTGTTCTCTCTAAGCTGGACTACTGTTGTATACTTGTTCTCTCTAAGCTGGACTACTGTTGTATACTTGTTCTCTCTAAGCTGGACTACTGTTGTATACTTGTTCTCTCTAAGCTGGACTACTGTTGTATACTTCTCTCTAAGCTGGATTACTGTTGTATACTTGTTCTCTCTAAGCTGGACTACTGTTGTATACTTGTTCTCTCAAAGCTGGACTACTGTTGTATACTTGTTCTCTCTAAGCTGGACTACTGTTGTATACTTGTTCTCTCTAAGCTGGACTACTGTTGTATACTTGTTCTCTCTAAGCTGGACTACTGTTGTATACTTGTATCTCTCAAAGCTGGACTACTGTTGTATACTTGTTCTCTCTAAGCTGGACTACTGTTGTATACTTGTTCTCTCTAAGCTGGACTACTGTTGTATACTTGTTCTCTCTAAGCTGGACTACTGTTGTATACTTGTTCTCTCTAAGCTGGACTACTGTTGTATACTTGTTCTCTCTAAGCTGGACTACTGTTGTATACTTGTTCTCTCTAAGCTGGACTACTGTTGTATACTTGTTCTCTCTAAGCTGGACTACTGTTGTATACTTGTTCTCTCTAAGCTGGACTACTGTTGTATACTTGTTCTCTCTAAGCTGGACTACTGTTGTATACTTGTTCTCTCTAAGCTGGACTACTGTTGTATACTTGTTCTCTCTAAGCTGGACTACTGTTGTATACTTGTTCTCTCTAAGCTGGACTACTGTTGTATACTTGTTCTCTCTAAGCTGGACTACTGTTGTATACTTGTTCTCTCTAAGCTGGACTACTGTTGTATACTAACTGCTTCCTTTAAGGCAGAAGAAGCTGGACTACTGTTGTATACTTGTTCTCTCTAAGCTGGACTACTGTTGTATACTAACTGCTTCCTTTAAGGCAGAAGAAATATCGGCAATGGATAACGTACACAGAACCTTCACTGCTGGCATAAATTCAGTCAAACTTGTGAGGGACTGACCACAAACCTGCCCACCATATGCAAGAACCTTGACGAAGAGAGTGAACTCAGAAGTGTAAGAGTACCAAGACTTTCCAACACTTACTTCATATATAAAGGAATACCTTACATTTACCTTCAATAGGTTTCAAAAGTTTTCCTAATTCCAGTCTGGCTCTGGGGTCAGGCTTTTCTGGTGCTCGTCTAGTTAGCTAGACTGTTGCTGCTGGCGGCCTGCTGGCCTGTATATCCTTCACAGCCTGGCTCAGGCAACACTTTGCCAATGAAAGTGTCGATCTTATTCTTGAAGAATGTAAGTGTTTCTTATATTTTTCGTTAGTGTTGAATAGTCTGGGACCACGCATGTTGACACAATATTCTGTTATTGTGTCCATGGCGTCCATACTTCTCACTGGGTTTATTTTACATTTTCTTGCATATCCCTCACTCCAGTATATGGTTATGGCAGTGTAAAGATGTGGTACCAGGGCCTCAATTACTTCCAGGTATGTATTATGACGTATCTCCCTCTCCTCCACTCCAGAGACTACATATTTAATACTTCAAGACATTCCCAGTAATTTAAATGCTTCATTGGTTCTATATGGTTCATGAACGATCTCTATCTGTTCTAGTTTTGATATGTCTGGCCGTGTACGGAGCCGTCAACACTGAACAACACTCTTAGTGAGAGAGAACAACTGCTTTCAACAGTATTACCACTGAGTTTATCTCCTTGTTTTGAAAATTTTCATTATCCACCCCGATATTTCCTGCAAACTTGCTAGCCATCTTCATGACGGAACTTAATAAATTCCTCAAGTCAGTTCATAAGCAGCCGGACTGTGGTACATTTAAACCAAACCAAAACACGGGCGGGGATTGAACCCGCGATCAGAGAGTCTCAGAACTCTAGACCGTCGCGTTAGCCACGGTCTGTGACCATTTGTGGTCACAGTGGTGTCTATGCTAACCTTCCTATGGTGTAGAAATATATAGAAATATAGCTGGTCCAGTGGCTAACGCGACGGTCTGGAGTTTTGAGACTCTCTGATCGCGGGTTCTAACCCCGCCCGTGGTATGGTTTGTTTGCAATCATGTCATTACGATTTCGTGAGTCATGTGGTGCATTTGCTGGCGCGCGTGCAGCTGGCGGGCACCAACAGCCTGTTTGGTGAGGTCAGCAACCAGGAAGCAGTGACCCCCGAAGTCGATTATAGCATTTTAAGTGTACGTAGAGTCTAACGTGAGCGATGAACGCTTGTACAGATAGAAAAGACGGAGCGGAGGGTGGGAGGGAGGGGAAGGGGACGGAGGGAGGGGAGGGGGGGGACGGAGGGAGGGGAGGGGGAGGGAGGGAGGGAGAGACAGGGGGAGGGAGAGGGGGACGGAGGGAGGGGGAGGGAGGGAGAGGGAGAGGGGGGAAGGGGAGGGAGGGAGAGGGAGAGGGGGGAAGGGGAGGGAGGGAGAGAAAGTAATACGGATGAAGCCATGTTGGTGAGAAAGCCATAGACGATGTGCCACATTTGACTGACTACCTCACACTCACTCACTCGCTGCTCACTCACTCACTCGCTGCTCACTCACTCACTCACTCGCTGCTCACTCACTCACTCACTCGCTGCTCACTCACTCACTCACTCACTGCTCACTGACGTTATCGTCCACACACGTCACAACAGAATCTCTACAAGAACGGTGTCTGTGGAAGACATAGTCAATCTTCAAGATATAACTCAAGTCTTCCAGTGGACCTCAGACAACAATATGAGTTTTACCAAGGACAAGTTTAAGTTGCTCCACTATGGAAGAATGGAGGAAATAAAAACTGTAACTGAGTACAGGACAAACTCAGCTAATTCAGTAGAGAGTTTCATGTGCGAGACCTGGGAGTGATGATGTCAAAAGATCTCACATTTAAGGATGACAACAATGTTGTTATTGTTACCACGAGGAAAATGATGGACTGGATAACTAGAACTTTCAAGACAAATGATGCTGAGCCAGTGATGATATTCTTCAAGTCACTTGTTGTCTCAAGGCTGGAATACTGTTGTATACTGACCACCACCTTCAAGACAGTGAGATTGTTGAGCTGGAAAACGTACACAGAACTTTCACTGCTCGTATACATTCAATCAAATAACTGAACTACTGGGAATGCTTCAAATACCCTCAACTGTACTCCTTAGAACATATGCGAGAAAGATACGTCATAATTTACACCTGGAAAATCCTGGAGAGACTGGTCCCAAACCTGAACACTAAAATCACTCAATATAGCTACAAAACACTTGGCAGACAGTGTAGACTGCCTCCACTACAAAACACTTGGCAGACAGTGTAGACTGCCTCCACTACAAAACACTTGGCAGACAGTGTAGACTGCCTCCACTACAAAACACTTGGCAGACAGTGTAGACTGCCTCCACTACAAAACACTTGGCAGACAGTGTAGACTGCCTCCACTACAAAACACTTGGCAGACAGTGTAGACTGCCTCCACTACAAAACACTTGGCAGACAGTGTAGACTGCCTCCACTACAAAACACTTGGCAGACAGTGTAGACTGCCTCCACTACAAAACACTTGGCAGACAGTGTAGACTGCCTCCACTACAAAACACTTGGCAGACAGTGTAGACTGCCTCCACTACAAAACACTTGGCAGACAGTGTAGACTGCCTCCACTACAAAACACTTGGCAGACAGTGTAGACTGCCTCCACTACAAAACACTTGGCAGACAGTGTAGACTGCCTCCACTACAAAACACTTGGCAGACAGTGTAGACTGCCTCCACTACAAAACACTTGGCAGACAGTGTAGACTGCCTCCACTACAAAACACTTGGCAGACAGTGTAGACTGCCTCCACTACAAAACACTTGGCAGACAGTGTAGACTGCCTCCACTACAAAACACTTGGCAGACAGTGTAGACTGCCTCCACTACAAAACACTTGGCAGACAGTGTAGACTGCCTCCACTACAAAACACTTGGCAGACAGTGTAGACTGCCTCCACTACAAAACACTTGGCAGACAGTGTAGACTGCCTCCACTACAAAACACTCGGCAGACAGTGCAGACTGCCTCCACTACAAAACACTCGGCAGACAGTGTAGACTGCCTCCACTACAAAACACTTGGCAGACAGTGTAGACTGCCTCCACTACAAAACACTTGGCAGACAGTGCAGACTGCCTCCACTACAAAACACTCGGCAGACAGTGTAGACTGCCTCCACTACAAAACACTTGGCAGACAGTGTAGACTGCCTCCACTACAAAACACTTGGCAGACAGTGTAGACTGCCTCCACTACAAAACACTTGGCAGACAGTGTAGACTGCCTCCACTACAAAACACTTGGCAGACAGTGCAGACTGCCTCCACTACAAAACACTTGGCAGACAGTGTAGACTGCCTCCACTACAAAACACTCGGCAGACAGTGCAGACTGCCTCCACTACAAAACACTCGGCAGACAGTGTAGACTGCCTCCACTACAAAACACTTGGCAGACAGTGTAGACTGCCTCCACTACAAAACACTTGGCAGACAGTGTAGACTGCCTCCACTACAAAACACTTGGCAGACAGTGTAGACTGCCTCCACTACAAAACACTTGGCAGACAGTGTAGACTGCCTCCACTACAAAACACTTGGCAGACAGTGTAGACTGCCTCCACTACAAAACACTTGGCAGACAGTGTAGACTGCCTCCACTACAAAACACTTGGCAGACAGTGTAGACTGCCTCCACTACAAAACACTTGGCAGACAGTGTAGACTGCCTCCACTACAAAACACTTGGCAGACAGTGCAGACTGCCTCCACTACAAAACACTCGGCAGACAGTGTAGACTGCCTCCACTACAAAACACTCGGCAGACAGTGTAGACTGCCTCCACTACAAAACACTTGGCAGACAGTGTAGACTGCCTCCACTACAAAACACTTGGCAGACAGTGTAGACTGCCTCCACTACAAAACACTCGGCAGACAGTGTAGACTGCCTCCACTACAAAACACTTGGCAGACAGTGTAGACTGCCTCCACTACAAAACACTTGGCAGACAGTGTAGACTGCCTCCACTACAAAACACTCGGCAGACAGTGTAGACTGCCTCCACTACAAAACACTTGGCAGACAGTGTAGACTGCCTCCACTACAAAACACTTGGCAGACAGTGTAGACTGCCTCCACTACAAAACACTTGGCAGACAGTGTAGACTGCCTCCACTACAAAACACTCGGCAGACAGTGTAGACTGCCTCCACTACAAAACACTTGGCAGACAGTGTAGACTGCCTCCACTACAAAACACTTGGCAGACAGTGTAGACTGCCTCCACTACAAAACACTCGGCAGACAGTGTAGACTGCCTCCACTACAAAACACTTGGCAGACAGTGTAGACTGCCTCCACTACAAAACACTTGGCAGACAGTGTAGACTGCCTCCACTACAAAACACTTGGCAGACAGTGTAGACTGCCTCCACTACAAAACACTTGGCAGACAGTGTAGACTGCCTCCACTACAAAACACTTGGCAGACAGTGTAGACTGCCTCCACTACAAAACACTCGGCAGACAGTGTAGACTGCCTCCACTACAAAACACTTGGCAGACAGTGTAGACTGCCTCCACTACAAAACACTTGGCAGACAGTGTAGACTGCCTCCACTACAAAACACTTGGCAGACAGTGTAGACTGCCTCCACTACAAAACACTTGGCAGACAGTGTAGACTGCCTCCACTACAAAACACTTGGCAGACAGTGTAGACTGCCTCCACTACAAAACACTTGGCAGACAGTGTAGACTGCCTCCACTACAAAACACTTGGCAGACAGTGTAGACTGCCTCCACTACAAAACACTTGGCAGACAGTGTAGACTGCCTCCACTACAAAACACTCGGCAGACAGTGCAGACTGCCTCCACTACAAAACACTTGGCAGACAGTGTAGACTGCCTCCACTACAAAACACTTGGCAGACAGTGTAGACTGCCTCCACTACAAAACACTTGGCAGACAGTGTAGACTGCCTCCACTACAAAACACTCGGCAGACAGTGTAGACTGCCTCCACTACAAAACACTCGGCAGACAGTGTAGACTGCCTCCACTACAAAACACTTGGCAGACAGTGTAGACTGCCTCCACTACAAAACACTTGGCAGACAGTGTAGACTGCCTCCACTACAAAACACTCGGCAGACAGTGTAGACTGCCTCCACTACAAAACACTTGGCAGACAGTGTAGACTGCCTCCACTACAAAACACTTGGCAGACAGTGTAGACTGCCTCCACTACAAAACACTTGGCAGACAGTGTAGACTGCCTCCACTACAAAACACTCGGCAGACAGTGTAGACTGCCTCCACTACAAAACACTCGGCAGACAGTGTAGACTGCCTCCACTACAAAACACTTGGCAGACAGTGTAGACTGCCTCCACTACAAAACACTTGGCAGACAGTGTAGACTGCCTCCACTACAAAACACTCGGCAGACAGTGTAGACTGCCTCCACTACAAAACACTTGGCAGACAGTGTAGACTGCCTCCACTACAAAACACTTGGCAGACAGTGTAGACTGCCTCCACTACAAAACACTTGGCAGACAGTGTAGACTGCCTCCACTACAAAACACTCGGCAGACAGTGTAGACTGCCTCCACTACAAAACACTCGGCAGACAGTGTAGACTGCCTCCACTACAAAACACTTGGCAGACAGTGTAGACTGCCTCCACTACAAAACACTTGGCAGACAGTGTAGACTGCCTCCACTACAAAACACTTGGCAGACAGTGTAGACTGCCTCCACTACAAAACACTTGGCAGACAGTGTAGACTGCCTCCACTACAAAACACTTGGCAGACAGTGTAGACTGCCTCCACTACAAAACACTTGGCAGACAGTGTAGACTGCCTCCACTACAAAACACTTGGCAGACAGTGTAGACTGCCTCCACTACAAAACACTTGGCAGACAGTGTAGACTGCCTCCACTACAAAACAGTGACGAGTACAATAAGAGAGAACTCGATGAATGTTAGAGATCCTGTGATATACCTTTGTCTTTCATGAGTTCCCAGAGTTTTTCTACTCTCAGAGCCGGGCCTTGGGCCAAGCTTGTCTGGTGCTTGCCTGGTCAACTAGGCTGTTGCTGATGGTGATCCACTAACCCCCATATCCATCATAGCCTGATTGATCTGATACTTGAAGATATTTGTCCAGTTAATTTGGGGCCACGGATGTTGATACAATATTCCCTTATGGTACTCACTGCTTCCCTGCTTTTCACTGGGTTTATTTTACACTTTTTACCATATCTCTCACTTCAGTATTCACCAATCTGTGGTTGTAGGGTTCGAGTCACAGCCTCTGCCCCAACCTCTTTGCTAGTTGCTCCAAGAGCTTGATCATATCTCTTCTTAAAGCTGCTTTAAGAAGAGATATGATCAAGCTCTTGGAGCAAGGAGAGAATGGATCTTGTAACAACTAGCAAAGATGTGGGGGCAGAGGCTGTGCCTCAAACCCTACAACCACAAATAGGTGAATATTGCCTCCAATACATCACTATCCAGATAGTTCCACTGACAACTTTATGACAGAAGAAATACTTCCTAACATCCCTGTGATTCATATGCTGTTATGGCAGTGTGCAGATTTTGGACAAGGCCCTCGAGTACTTCCCAGGTATATATCATGTATCTCTCTCTCCTCCGCCCCAGTAAGTACATAATTAAAACCTCTGATATTGTCTCCGACTCTTCAACGCCCTCTATAGTCTTCAAGAGAGAGGTTGGACAAGTTCCTCAAATCAGTTCCTAACCAGCTGGACCGTGGTTCGTAGAGTGTGTGGAGCTAACATTAACAGTTTGGTTGATCAGGCCTTGATCCACCAGAAGGCCTGGTATGGGACTGGGCAGCAAGTGCAGTGACCCCAGAAACATCCTTCAGGTATTTATGTGACTGACAAACTCGCTTCTTAGGGTCATTCCAAAGATTCTGATGTGTGGAGTGGTACTAGTCTGTAGTTTCTCGTAAATGTCTTGATTCCATCTCTGTTAAATGGGTAATATTAGTGATTTTCAGTGACTATGAGATGACACAGCAGCAATTATAATTAAAAGTCTGATACTTTACATATTTTAGCTAAAAATTGAAGTAGATAAGAAAATACTACATATTTTTTCTATGTATTGTAATATTTAACATTTTTGTAAATCATACACGACTTAAGTCCCAAGATAATGATCTGTTAGTCTTCTTGATAAATTTGGAGTTCCAGGAGCGTAATCCTGGAGAAACGTGTTAAAGGATGCTGTCGACGGCTTCTTCACACTTAACTCAGGTTCAGATTACATCACACACTCTGGGAATGTAGAAACAACACAAAAGGCACAATACAGTGACTGCAACAATACGCAAATAACCAGCACATAGCAGAGAGAACTTTATGATGACGTTCCTGTCCGACTTGGACCATTTACAGTCACATTAACACAAGAGAGGGGGTCAGTATGAGCTTCCTCCCCTATGTGTTGGTTATGTGTAGTGTGGAGTCTCCTATGTGTTGGTAGTGTAGTGTGGAGTCTCCTATGTGTTGGTTGTGTAGTGTGGAGTCTCCTATGTGCTGGTTGTGTAGTGTGGAGTCTCCTATGTGTTGGTTATGTGTAGTTTGGAGTCTCCTATATGCTGGTTGTGTAGTGTGGAGTCTCCTATGTGTTGGTTGTGTACTGTGGAGTCTCCTATGTGTTGGTTATGTGTAGTGTGGAGTCTCCTAAATGCTGGTTGTGTAGTGTGGAGTCTCCTATGTGTTGGTTATGTGTAGTTTGGAGTCTCCTATATGCTGGTTGTGTAGTGTGGAGTCTCCTATGTGTTGGTTGTGTACTGTGGAGTCTCCTATGTGTTGGTTATGTGTAGTGTGGAGTCTCCTATATGCTGGTTGTGTAGTGTGGAGTCTCCTATGTGCTGGTTGTGAAGTGTGGAGTCTCCTATGTGTTGGTTGTGTAGTGTGGAGTTTCCTATGTGCTGGTTGTGTAGTGTGGAGTCTCTTATGTGTTGGTTGTGTAGTGTGGAGTCTCCTATCTGCTGGTTGTGTAGTGTGGAGTCTCCTATGTGTTGGTTATGTAGTGTGGAGTTTCCTATGTGCTGGTTGTGTAGTGTGGAGTCTCTTATGTGTTGGTTGTGTAGTGTGGAGTCTCCTATCTGCTGGTTGTGTAGTGTGGAGTCTCCTATGTGTTGGTTGTGTAGTGTGGAGTTTCCTATGTGTTGGTTGTGTAGTGTGGAGTTTCCTATGTGCTGGTTGTGTAGTGTGGAGTCTCTTATGTGTTGGTTGTGTAGTGTGGAGTCTCCTATCTGCTGGTTGTGTAGTGTGGAGTCTCCTATGTGTTGGTTGTGTAGTGTGGAGTTTCATATGTGCTGGTTGTGTAGTGTAGAGTCTCCTATGTGTTGGATGTATAGTATGGAGACTGCTATGTGCTGGTTGTGTAGTATGGAGTCTACTATGTGCTGGTTGTGTAGTATGGAGTCTACTATGTGCTGGTTGTGTAGTATGGAGTCTACTATGTGCTGGTTGTGTAGTATGGAGTCTACTATGTGCTGGTTGTGTAGTATGGAGTCTACTATGTGCTGGTTGTGTAGTATGGAGTCTACTATGTGCTGGTTGTGTAGTATGGAGTCTACTATGTGCTGGTTGTGTAGTATGGAGTCTCCTATGTGCTGGTTGTGTAGTGTAGAGTCTCCTATGTGTTTGTTATGTATAGTGTGGAGTCTCCTATGTGCTGGTTGTGTAGTGTAGAGTCTCCTATGTGTTTGTTATGTATAGTGTGGTCACCTATGTGCTGGTTGTGTAGTGTAGAGTCTCCTATGTGTTTGTTATGTATAGTGTGGAGTCTCCTATGTGCTGGTTGTGTAGTATGGAGTCTACTATGTGCTGGTTGTGAAGTATGGAGTCTACTATGTGCTGGTTGTGTAGAGTCTCCTATGTGTTTGTTATGTATAGTGTGGAGTCTCCTATGTGCTGGTTGTGTAGTGTAGAGTCTCCTATGTGTTGGTTGTGTAGTATGGAGTCTACTATGTGCTGGTTGTGTAGTGTAGAGTCTCCTATGTGCTGGTTGTGTAGTATGGAGTCTACTATGTGCTGGTTGTGTAGTGTGGAGTCTCCTATGTGCTGGTTGTGTAGTATGGAGTCTCCTATGTGCTGGTTGTGTAGTATGGAGTCTACTATGTGCTGGTTGTGTAGTGTGGAGTCTCCTATGTGTTTGTTATGTATAGTGTGGAGTCTCCTATGTGTTTGTTATGTATAGTGTGGAGTCTCCTATGTGCTGGTTGTGTAGTGTAGAGTCTCCTATGTGCTGGTTGTGTAGAGTCTCCTATGTGTTGGTTGTGTAGTATGGAGTCTACTATGTGCTGGTTGTGTAGTGTAGAGTCTCCTATGTGCTGGTTGTGTAGTATGGAGTCTACTATGTGCTGGTTGTGTAGTGTGGAGTCTCCTATGTGCTGGTTGTGTAGTATGGAGTCTACTATGTGCTGGTTGTGTAGTGTGGAGTCTCCTATATGCTGGTTGTGTAGTATGGAGTCTACTATGTGCTCGTTGTGTAGTGTAGTCTCTCCTATGTGCCGGTTGTGTAGTGCGGAGTCTCCTATGTGCTGGTTGTGTAGTATGAAGTCTACTACGTGCTGGTTGTGTAGTGTAGAGTCTCCTATGTGCTGGTTGTGTAGTGTGGAGTCTACTACGTGCTGGTTGTGTAGTGTAGAGTCTCCTATGTGCTGGTTGTGTAGTGTGGAGTCTCCTATGTGCTGGTTGTGTAGTATGGAGTCTACTACGTGCAGGTTGTGTAGTGTAGAGTCTACTATGTGCTGGTTGTGTAGTGTGGAGTCTCCTATGTGCTGGTTGTGTAGTGTGGAGTCTCCTATGTGCTGGTTGTGTAGTATGGAGTCTACTATGTGTTGGTTATGTTTAGTGTGGAGTCTACTATGTGCTGGTTGTGTAGTGTGGAGTCTCCTATGTGCTGGTTATGTTTAGTGTGGAGTCTCCTATGCGTTAGTTATGTATAGTGTGGAGTCTACTATGTGCTGGTTGTGTAGTGTAGAGTCTCCTATGTGTTTGTGATGTAAAGTGTGGAGTCTCCTATGTGCTGGTTGTGTAGTGTAGAGTCTCCTATGTGTTGGTTATGTTTAGTGTGGAGTCTACTATGTGCTCGTTGTGTAGTGTGGAGTCTCCTATGTGCTGGTTATGTTTAGTGTGGAGTCTCCTATGTGTTAGTTATGTATAGTGTGGAGTCTACTATGTGCTGGTTGTGTAGTGTGGAGTCTCCTATGTGTTGGTTATGTATAGTGTGGAGTGTCATATGTGTTGGTTATATATAGTGTGGAGTATCCTATGTGCTGGTAGTGTATTTTGGAGTCTCCTATGTGTTGGTTATGTGTAGTGTGGAGTCTCCTATTTGCTGGTTGTGTAGTGTGGAGTCTCCTATGTGCTGGTTGTGTAGTGTGGAGTCTCATATGTGCTGGTTGTGTAGTATGGAGTCTACTATGTGCTGGTTGTGTAGTGTAGAGTCTCCTATGTGTTTGTGATGTATAGTGTGGAGTCTACTATGTGCTGGTTGTGTAGTGTGGAGTCTCCTATGTGTTGGTTATGTATAGTGTGGAGTCTCATATGTGCTGGTTGTGTAGTGTGAAGTCTCCTATGTGTTGGTTATGTATAGTGTGGAGTCTCATATGTGTTGGTTATATATAGTGTGGAGTCTCCTATGTGCTGGTTGTGTATCTTGGAGTCTCCTATGTGTTGGTTATGTGTAGTGTGGAGTCTCCTATTTGCTGGTTGTGTAGTGTGGAGTCTCCTATGTGCTGGTTGTGTAGTGTGGAGTCTCATATGTGCTGGTTGTGTAGTATGGAGTCTACTATGTGCTGGTTGTGTAGTGTAGTCTCTCCTATGTGTTTATGTATAGTGTGGAGTCTCCTATGTGCTGGCTGTGTAGTGTGGAGTCTCCTATGTGTTTATGTATAGTGTGGAGTCTCCTATGTGCTGGTTGTGTAGTGTGGAGTCTATGTGCTGGTTGTGTAGTGTAGAGTCTCCTATGTGTTTATGTATAGTGTGGAGTCTCCTATGTGCTGGTTATGTAGTGTAGAGTCTCCTATGTGTTTATGTATAGTGTGGAGTCTCCTATGTGCTGGTTGTGTAGTGTGGAGTCTCCTATGTGCTGGTTGTGTAGTATGGAGTTTACTATGTGCTGGTTGTGAAGTGTGGAGTCTCCTATGTGTTTGTTATGTATAGTGTGGAGTCTCCTATGTGCTGGTTGTGTAGTGTAGAGTCTCCCATGTGCTGGTTGTGTAGTGTAGAGTCTCCTATGTGTTGGTTGTGTAGTGTGGAGTCTCCTATGTGCTGGTTGTGTAGTGTAGAGTCTACTATGTGCTGGTTGTGTAGTGTAGAGTCTCCTATGTGCTGGTTGTGTAGTGTGGAGTCTCCTATGTGCTGGTTGTGTAGTGTGGAGTCTCCTATGTGCTGGTTGTGTAGTGTAGTCTCCTATGTGCTGGTTGTGTAGAGTAGAGTCTCCTATGTGCTGCTTGTGTAGTGTAGAGTCTACTATGTGCTGGTTGTGTAGTGTAGAGTCTCCTATGTGCTGGTTGTGTAGTGTGGAGTTTCCTATGTGCTGGTTGTGTAGTGTGGAGTCTCCTATGTGCTGGTTGTGTAGTGTGGAGTCTCCTATGTGCTGGTTTTGTAGTATGGAGTCTACTATGTGCTGGTTGTGTAGTGTAGAGTCTCCCATGTGCTGGTTGTGTAGTGTGGAGTCTCCTATGTGCTGGTTGTGTAGTGTGGAGTCTCCTATGTGCTGGTTTTGTAGTATGGAGTCTACTATGTGCTGGTTGTGTAGTGTAGAGTCTCCCATGTGCTGGTTGTGTAGTGTGGAGTCTCCTATGTGCTGGTTGTGTAGTGTGGAGTCTCCTATGTGCTGGTTTTGTAGTATGGAGTCTACTATGTGCTGGTTGTGTAGTGTAGAGTCTCCCATGTGCTGGTTGTGTAGTGTGGAGTCTCCTATGTGCTGGTTGTGTAGTGTGGAGTCTCCTATGTGCTGGTTGTGTAGTGTAGAGTCTCCCATGTGCTGGTTGTGTAGTGTGGAGTCTCCTATGTGCTGGTTGTGTAGTGTGGAGTCTCCTATGTGCTGGTTTTGTAGGATGGAGTCTACTATGTGCTGGTTGTGTAGTGTAGAGTCTCCCATGTGCTGGTTGTGTAGTGTAGTCTCTCCTATGTGTTGGTTATGTATAGTGTGGAGTCTACTATGTGCTGGTTGTGTAGTGTGGAGTCTCCTATGTGTTGGTTATGTATAGTGTGGAGTCTCCTATGTGCTGGTTGTGTAGTGTGGAGTCTCCTATGTGTTGGTTATGTATAGTGTGGAGTCTCCTATGTGTTGGTTATGTATAGTGTGGAGTCTCCTATGTGCTGGTTGTATAGTGTGGAGCCTCCTATGTGTTGGTTATGTGTAGTATGGAGTCTACTATGTGCTGGTTGTGTAGTGTAGAGTCTCCGATGTGTTTATGTATAGTGTGGAGTCTCCTATGTGCTGGTTGTGTAGTGTTGAGTCTCCTATGTGTTGGTTATGAATAGTGTGGAGTCTCCTATGTGTTGGTTATGTATAGTCTGGAGTCTACTATGTGCTGGTTGTGGAGTGTGGAGCCTCCTATGTGTTGGTTATGTGTAGTGTGGAGTCTTCTATGTGCTGGTTGTGTAGTGTGGAGTCTCCTATGTGTTGGTTATGTATAGTCTGGAGTCTACTATGTGCTGGTTGTGGAGTGTGGAGTCTCCTATGTGTTGGTTATGTATAGTGTGGAGTCTCCAATGTGTTGGTTATATATAGTGTGGAGTCTCCTATGTGCTGGTTGTGTAATGTGGAGTCTCCTATGTGTTGGTTATGTGTAGTGTGGAGTCTCCTATGTGCTGGTTGTGTAGTGTGGAGTCTCCTATGTGCTGGTTGTGTAGTGTGGAGTCTCCTATGTGCTGGTTGTGTAGTGTGGAGTCTCCTATGTGCTGGTTGTGTAGTGTGGAGTCTCCTATGTGCTGGTTGTGTAGTGTGGAGTCTCCTATGTGCTGGTTGTGTAGTGTGGAGTCTCCTATGTGCTGGTAGTGTAGTGTGGAGTCTCCTATGTGCTGGTTGTGTAGTGTGGAGTCTCCTATGTGTTGGTTATGTGTAGTGTGGCGTCTCCTATGTGCTGGTTGTGTAGTGTGGAGTCTCCTATGTGCTGGTTATCTGTGTAGTGTGGAGTCTCCTATGTGCTAGTTATGTGTAGTGTGGAGTCTCATATGTGCTGGTTGTGTAGTGTGGAGTCTCCTATGTGCTTGTTATCTGTGTAGTGTGGAGTCTCCTAGGTGCTGGTTGTGTCTTGTGTGGAGTCTCCTATGCGCTGGTTGTGTAGTGTGGAGTTTCCGATGTGCTGGTTGTGTAGTGTGGAGTCTCCTATGTGCTGGTAGTGTAGTGTGGAGTTTCCGATGTGCTGGTTGTGTAGTGTGGAGTCTCCTACTTGCTGGTTGTGTAGTGTGGAGTCTCCTATGTGCTGGTTGTGTAGTGTGGAGTCACCTATGTGCTAGTTATCTCTGTAGTGTGGAGTCTCCTACACACAATCCTCACCCATCATCCACATCCACCATCCCCACCCACCATCCACACCCACCATCCCCATCCACCATCCACACCCACTATCCCCACCCATCATCCACACCCACCATCCCCACCCACCATCCACACCCACCATTCACACCCACCATCCCCACACATCATCCCCACCCACCATCCACACCCACCATCCTCACCCATCATCCTCACCCATCATCCACACCCACCATCCCCACCCATCATCCATACCCGCCATCCCCACCCATCATCCACACCCACCATCCACACTCACCATCCACACTTATCATCCACACCCACCATATCCACCCACCATCCACACCCACCATCCACACCCACCATCCCCACCCATCATCCCCACCCACCATCCACACCCACCATCCTCACCCACCATCCACACCCACCATCCCAACCCAAAATCCTCACCCACCATCCACACCCACCATCCACACCCACCATCCCCACCCACCATCCACACCCACCATCCACACCCAACATTCTCACCCACCATCCACACTCACCATCCACACCCACCATACCCACTCACCATCCTCACCCAACATCCACACCCACTATCCCCACCCACCATCCCCACCCACTATACACACCCACCATACCCACCCACTATCCACACCCACCATCCACACCCAGCATCCACACCCACCATCCACACCCACAATCCCCACCCACCATCCCCACCCACCATCCACACCCAACATTCTCACCCACCACCCACACACACTATCCACACCCAAAAATCTCACCCACCATCCACACGCACAAACAATCCCCACCCATCATCCACACACACCATCCACACCCAACATTCTCACCTACCATCCACACCCAACATTCTCACCCACCATCCCCACCCACCATCCACACCCACGATCCACACCCACGACCCACATCCACCATCCCCACCCACCATCCCCATCCACCATCCACACCCACCACCCTCACCCACCAACCCCACCCACCATTCACACCCACCATCCACACCCACAATCCCCACTCACTATCCCCACCCACCATCCACACACACCATCCACACCCAACATTCTTACCCCCCATACACACTCAACATTCTCACCCACCATCCGCCCCCACGATCCACATCCACGATCCACACCCAACATTGTCAACCAACATTCTCACCCACCATCCACACCCACCATCCCCGCCCACTATCCACACCCAACATTCTCACCCACCATCCACCTCCACCATCCCCGCCCACTATCCACACCCACCATCCACACCCAACATTCTCACCCACCATCCACACCCACCATCCACACCCAACATCCTCACCCACCATCCCCACCCACCATCCACACCCAACATCCTCACCCACCATCCCCACCCACCATCCACACCCAACATCCTCACCCAACATCCTCACCCACAATCCACACCCAACATCCTCACCCACCATCCCCACCCACCATCCCCACCCACTATCCACATCCAACATCCTCACCCACCATCCACACCCAACATCCTCACCCACCATCCACACCCACCATCCACACTCACGATCCACACCCACGATCCACATCCACCATCCACACCCAACATTCTCACCCACCATCCACACCCACCATCCCCGCCCACTCTCCACACCCAACGTTCTCACCCACCATCCACACCCACCATCCCCGCCCACTATCCACACCCACCATCCACACCCACCATCTACACCCAACATTCTCACTCACCATCCACACCCACCATCCCCACCCACCATCCACACAAACATCCTCACCCACCATCGCCACCCACCATCCCCACCCACCATCCACACCCAACATCCTCACCCACCATCCCCACCCACCATCCACACCCAACATCCTCACCCACAATCCACACCCAACATCCCCACCCACCATCCCCACCCACTTTCCACATCCAACATCCTCACCCACCATCCACACCCAACATCCTCACCCACCATCCCTACCCACCATCCACACCCAACATCCCCACCCACCATCTACATCCACCATCCCCACCCATCACCCACAATCCACACCGAACATCCTCATCCACCATCCACACCCACCATCCCCACCCACCATCCACACCCAACATCCTCACCCACCATTACCACCCACCGTCAACACCCACCATGCAAAACCACCATCCCTTCTCCACCCACCATCCACACCCCATCCCCACTCACCATCCCCACTCAACATCCTCACCCACCATCCACACCCAACATTCTCACCCACCATCCACGCCGAACATCCTTATCCACCATCCACACCCAACATTCTCACCCACCATCCACACCCACCATCCACGCCGAACATCCTCACCCACCATCCACACCCAACGTTCTCACCCACCATCCACACCCACCATCCCCACCCACCAACCCCACCCACCATCCACACCCACTATCCCCACCCACCAACCCCACCCACTATCCACACCCAACATTCTCACCCACCATCCAGACGCACCATCCCCACCCACCATCCACACCCAACATTCTCACCCACCATCCCCACCCACCAACCATCCACACCCAACATTCTCACCCACCATCCCCACCCACCATCCACACGCACCATCCCCACCCACCATCCACACCCAACATTCTCACCCACCAACCCCACCCACCATCCACACCCAACAATCTCACCCACCATCCCCACCCAACGTTCTCACCCACTATCCACACCCCCCATCCCCACCCACCAACCTCACCCACCATCCACCCCCACCATCCCCACCCACCAACCCCACCCACTATCCACACCCAACATTCTCACCCACCATCCAGACGCACCATCCCCACCCACCATCCACACCCAACATTCTCACCCACCATCCCCACCCACCAACCATCCACACCCAACATTCTCACCCACCATCCCGACCCACCATCCACACGCACCATCCCCACCCACCATCCACACCCAACATTCTCACCCACCAACCCCACCCACCATCCACACCCAACAATCTCACCCACCATCCCCACCCACCATCCACACCCACCATCCACACCCATAATCCCCACCCACCAGCCACACTCACCATCCCCACCCACCATCCTCACCCACCATCCCCACCCCACCATCCACACCCACCATTCACACCCACAATCCCCACCCACCATCCCCACCCACCATCCCCACCCACCAACCCCACCCCACCATCCACACCCACCATTCACACCCACAATCCCCACCCACCATCTACTCCCACCATTCACACCCACCATCCCCACCCACCATCCACACCCACCATTCACACCCACAATCCCCACCCACCATCCCCCCTCCATCCCCACCCACCATCCCCACCCACCATTCTCACCCACCATCCCCACCCACCATCCAGACGCACCATCCCCACCCACCATCCAGACGCACCATCCCCACCCACCATCCAGACGCACCATCCCCACCCACCAGCCAGACGCACCATCCCCACCCACCATCCACACCCAACATTTACACCCACCATCCACACCTAACATTCTCACCCATCATCCCCACCCACCATCCACACGCACCATCCCCACCCACCATCCACACCCAACATTCTCACCCACCAACCCCACCCACACCCAACAATCTCACCCACCATCCACACCCACCATCCACACCCATAATCCCCACCCACCAGCCACACTCACCATCCCCACCCACCATCCCCACCCACCATCCCCACCCCACCATCCACACCCACCATTCACACCCACAATCCCCACCCACCATCCCCCCACCATCCCCATCCACCAACCCCACACCCACCATTCACACCCACAATCCCCACCCACCATACCCACCCACCATCCCCCCACCATCCCCACCCACCATCCCCACCCACCATCCACACGCACCATCCGCACCCACCATCCACACCCAACATTCTCACACGCCATCCCCACCCACCATCCACACAGAACAATCTCACCCACCATCCCCACCCACCAACCCAACCTATCATCCACACCCACCATCCCCACCCACCAACTCCACCCACCATCCACACCTAACATTCTCACCCATCATCCCCACCCACCATCCACACGCACCATCCACACCCAACATTCTCACCCACCATCCCCACCCATCATCCACACCCAACGTTCTCACCCACCATCCACACCCACCATCCCCACCCACCATCCACACGCACCATCCCCACCCACCATCCACACGCACCATCCCTACCCACCATCCACACGCACCATCCCCACCCACCATCCACACGCACCATCCCCACTCACCATCCACACGCACCATCCCCACCCACCATCCACACCCAACATTCTCACCCACCAATCCCACCCACCATCCACACCCACCATCCACACCCACCATCCACACCCATAATCCCCACCCACCAGCCACACTCACCATCCCCACCCACCATCCTCACCCACCATCCCCACCCCACCATCCACACCCACCCTTCACACCCACAATCCCCACCCTCCATCCCCACCCACCATCCCCCCACCATCCACACCCACCAACCCCACCCACCAACCCCACCCACCATCCACACCCAACATTCTCACCCACCATTCCCACCCCGCAACCCCACCCACCATCCACACAGAACATTCTCACCCACCATCCCCACCCACCATCCACACCCACCATCCCCACCCACCAACTCCACCCACCATCCACACGCACCATCCCCACCCACCATCCACACACAACATTCTCATCCACCATCCCCCCCCCCCCACCCCACCCACACCCATCCCCACCCACCAACCCCACCCACCATCCACACCCAACATTCTCACCCACCATCCCCACCCACGAACCCCACCCACCATCCACACAGAACAATCTCACCCACCATCCCCACCCACCAACCCCACCCACCATCCCCATCCACCATCCACACCCAACATTCTCACCCACCATCCCCATCCACCATCCACACACAACATTCTCACCCACCATCCCCACCCACCAACCATCCACACCCAACATTCTCACCCACCATCCCCACCCACCATCCCCACCCACGAACCCCACCCACCATCCCCATCCACCATCGACACCCAACATTCTCACCCACCATCCCCATCCACCATCCACACACAACATTCTCACCCACCATCCCCACCCACCAACCCCACCCACCATCCACACCCAACATTCTCACCCACCATCCCCACCCACCATCCACACCCAACATTCTCACCCACCATCCCCACCCACCATCCCCATCCACCATCCACACCCAACATTCTCACCCACCATCCACACCCAACATTCTCACCCACCATCCCCACCCACCATCCACACCCAAAATCCACGCCCATCAACAGTGTTTTAAGTCTCTTCTGTGAACAATTTGTCAGGGTGGTCGAGCTGCAGACAGATGACTGGATCCCTGAACCCAGAGTCGTGATATAACTTGAGTATGTCAGTGATATGCTCGTCGTTATCAGTGTATGTTACAACATCCTTAAAGACCACACACTGGACGAGGATTTTACTCTGGGTTTTCTACGACAGAAATATTTGGGATTTCTTCTAATTTCATCCATTGCTCTTTTTGTTTAATGTTTTTTTCCTGGATTCCGTATGATGTAAGTTGAGTCACGGTGCTCCTTGGCCTTCCTACACAAGTGGGCCAGAACTGATGGCCAAATTTGGCCCTTATCACACATTTTATGGTCAAATGAGTGAAGGCCGCATGGTTTTGTTGACACTGCAGTGTGGAACTTATATAACAGTGAATTTATAATGTCGTGTTAGGGCCGCATCCATATCCTGGAAGGGCCACATGTGGCCCGCAGGCCGCAGGCTGGGAACCCCCTGAACTGTAACCAATTTGTACTCCATCTTCTCTAACCAGAGTTTCCTTCCATACTCCAGAGATTCTGCTGCCTGTGAGATCTGTTATCAGTCGTCTTCGCCAGTAGAGGGAACACCTCTCCCTCTCTCAAGTCTGCATCTTCTTTTCCACCGTAAAGGTACGTCTCTCTTACATATTTTCAGTGACCTCCCGAGGACAACTGGTCTAGATTCGTTATTATAATATCGTCTTCAAAGTATATTTCCCTGAGGAATGGTGGAAAGAATGTGGTGAGGCAGAGAGGAATGGTATAGTGAATGGGTCGGAGGAATGGTGCAGTGAATGGTGTGAGGAATGGTTTAGACTTTAGAAGAATGGTTCAGACTTTAAAGGAATAGTTTAGATTTAAAGAAATGATTTAGACTTTAAAGGAATGGTTTAGACTTCAGAGGAATTGTTTAGACTTTAAAGGAATGGTTTAGACTTTAAAGGAATGGTTTAGACTTTAAAGGAATGGTTTAGACTTTAGAGGACTTATTTAGACTTTAGAGGAATGGTTCAGACTTCAGAGGAATGGTTTAGACTTTAGAGGACTTATTTAGACTTTAGAGGAATGGTTCAGACTTCAGAGGAATGGTTTAGACTTTCGAGGACTTAGACTTTAGAGGAATGGTTCAGACTTCAGAGGAATGGTTTAGACTTTAGAGGAATAGTTTACTCTTTACAGGAATGGTCTAGACTTCAAAGAAATGGTTTAGAGGAATGTTGTGAGAAATAGAAAGTTAAGATCATGGTCACCCCTCCCTCACCTTCCCCCTCTCTCACCCCTCCCTCACCTTCCCCCTCTCTCACCCCTCCCTCACCTTCCCCCTCTCTCACCCCTCCCTCACCTTCCCCCTCTCTCACCCCTCCCTCACCTTCCCCCTCTCTCACCCCTCCCTCACCATCCCCCTCTCTCACCCCTCCCTCACCTTCCCCCTCTCTCACCCCTCCCTCACCTTCCCCCTCTCTCACCCCTCCCTCACCTTCCCCCTCTCTCACCCCTCCCTCACCTTCCCCCTCTCTCACCCCTCCCTCACCTTCCCCCTCTCTCACCCCTCCCTCACCTTCCCCCTCTCTCACCCCTCCCTCACCTTCCCCCTCTCTCACCCCTCCCTCACCTTCCCCCTCTCTCACCCCTCCCTCACCTTCCCCCTCTCTCACCCCTCCCTCACCTTCCCCCTCTCTCACCCCTCCCTCACCTTCCCCCTCTCTCACCCCTCCCTCACCTTCCCCCTCTCTCACCCCTCCCTCACCTTCCCCCTCTCTCACCCCTCCCTCACCTTCCCCCTCTCTCACCCCTCCCCTCCCCTACCCCGCTCCCTAACCCTCCCCAACTTCCACACTCACTGGGGGTCACCCATAGTTCAGTGGTAAGAGCACGCCGCTCACAACCCCGCTATCCTGGGTTAGATTCCCGGTTCCGAGACAACGTTTCCTTGACGAAACTCAACACTGAGCGAAACGTTGTCATACTTGTCCAGCAGAAATTGACAGGACTGACCCCTGTCCACCTAGTAGAAAAATAGATACGGTGCTCTCTCCAAGATTTACCTGTCACAGGTCGAATGTAAATCTGAGTGAAAGACAGAAAGAAAGAGAGAGCAAACTCTCTTCTATAACAATGTTGACAAATCATCACTGATAATAATAATAATAATAATATTGGGCGAAACAGCGCCTGAGAAGTAGCTGTCAGTCTGGTTCGACCTGATGAAGAGAAAGGTAGCTAAAATTCCTCGGATCAAGATCCCTTGGCCAGAATCAAGACAACCACCGGCACTATGGTGGATGGCGGGGCGTGGGTGACCTTGCCACGCCCACGGCTCTCTCTCACCCACGCCCCACACGCATCACACACTAACCCACACTTGTCCTGTCTGTCACATTTGTGGCACCATCTGTAGCTTTCTGGCACCACCTGTAGCTTTCTGGTACCAGTTGTAGCTTTCTGGCACCACCTGTAGCTTTCTGGTACCAGTTGTAGCTTTCTGGCACCAACTGTAGCTTTCTGGTACCAGTTGTAGCTTTCTGGCACCACCTGTAGCTTTCTGGTACCAATCGTAGCTTTCTGGCACCACCTGTAGCTTTCTGGTACCAGTTGTAGCTTTCTGGCACCACCTGTAGCTTTCTGGTACCAGTTGTGGCTTTCTGACACCACCTGTAGCTTTCTGGTACCAGTTGTGGCTTTCTGACACCACCTGTAACTTTCTGGTACCAGTTGTGGCTTTCTGACACCACCTGTAACTTTCTGGTACCAGTTGTAGCTTTCTGGCACCACCTGTAGCTTTCTGGCACCACCTGTAGCTTTCTGACAATACCTGCAGCTTTCTGGTTCCAGCTGCAGCTTTGTGGTACAATCTGTAGTTTTCTAGCACCATCTGTACCTTTCTGGTATCACTTGTGCCTTTCGAGCACTACCTATATTTTTCTAACACCACCTGTACCTTTCTAGCACAATCCATACCTTTCTAGGGCCATCTAAACCTTTCGAGCATCACCTACACCTTTCTAGGACCATCTAAACCTTTCGAGCACCATCTACACCTTTCTAGGACCATCAATACATTTCGAGCACCATCTACACCTTTCTAGCACCATCTACACCTTTCTAGCATCATCTATATCTTTCTAGGACCATCTATACCTTTCTAGCACCATCTATACCGTTCTAACATCATCTACACCTTTCTAGCACCATCTACACCTTTCGAGCACCATCTACACCTTTCTAGCACCATCTATACCTTTCTAGCACCATCTATACCTTTCTAGCACCATCTATACCTTTCTAGCACCATCTATACCTTTCTAGCACCATCTACACCTTTCTAGCACCATCTATACCTTTCTAGCACCATCTATACCTTTCTAGCACCATCTATACCTTTCTAGCACCATCTATACCTTTCTAGCACTATCTATACCTTTCTAGCACCATCTATACCTTTCTAGCACCATCTATACCTTTCTAGCACCATCTAAACCTTTCTAGCACCATCTATACCTTTCAAGCACCATGTACAGCTTTCTAGCACCATCTATACCTTTCTAGCACTATCTATACCTTTCGAGCATCATCTATACCTTTCGAGCATCATCTACACCTTTCTAGCACCATCTACACCTTTCTAGCACCATCTACACCTTTCTAGCACCATCTATACCTTTCTAGCACCATATATACCTTTCTAGCACCATCAATACCTTTCTAGCACCATCTATACCTTTCTAGCACCATCTATACCTTTCTAGCACCATCAATACCTTTCTAGCACCATCTATACCTTTCTAGCACCATCTATACCTTTCTAGCACCATCAATACCTTTCTAGCACCATCTATACCTTTCTAGCACCATCAATACCTTTCTAGCACCATCTATACCTTTCTAGCACCATCTATACCTTTCTAGCACCATCAATACCTTTCTAGCACCATCTATACCTTTCTAGCACCATCAATACCTTTCTAGCACATCTATACCTTTCTAGCACCATCTATACCTTTCTAGCACCATCTATACCTTTCTAGCACCATCTATACCTTTCTAGCACCATTAATACCTTTCTAGCACCATCAATACCTTTCTAGCACCATCTATACCTTTCTAGCACCATTAATACCTTTCTAGCACCATCTATACCTTTCTAGCACCATCTATACCTTTCTAGCACCATCTATACCTTTCTAGCACCATCTAAACCTTTCTAGCACCATCAATACCTTTCTAGCACCATCTATACCTCTCGGCTCTTGTGTTCACTCACATACCTTCAGTGAGTTTCGAGAATCTTTCTACTCACGGAGTCCAGCTCTAGGCCCAGGCTTCCCTGGTCAACCAGACTGTTACTGATAGTACTTCACTGACCCACATATACATCACAGCCTGGTTGATCTGGCACCTGGTGAAGATACTTGTCCAGTTTCTTCTTGAAGACTTCTACACTTGTTCCAGCAGTGTTTCTGATATCTTCTGGTAAGATGATAAATTAGACACATGTGCAACTCTTGGGTATCTTTATTGAGGAAACGTTTCGCCACACAGTGGCTTCATCATAAAGATACCCAAGAGTTGCACATGTGTCTAATTTATCAACATGTCGGTTCTCTGGTAAGATGTTGAATAATCTGGGGCCACGGATGTTGATACAGTGTTCTCTTATTGTGTCCACCGCACCCCTGCTCCTCACTGGGTTTATTTTACACTTCCTCCCATCTCTCTCACTCCAGCATATTGTTATGGCAGTGTGCAGATATAAGATTAGGTTTTGAGTACTTTCCATGTATATATTATCATTTCTCTCTCTCTCTCTCTCTCTCTGCTCCGCTCCAGTGAGTACATATTAAGGACTCTGAGGTTTTCCCAGTAATTTAAATGCTTTATCGGCTCTACGTGGGCCGTAAATGTCATGTTCACTCACCTGTCATGATCCCTATGTGGTTGTGGGACGATTGTTTTTCACTGGGTTTATTCTATATGCCTCTCTCATCCTAGTAAGTTATGATGTGCAGACCGGGGGCCTGACCCCTCAAGTATTTTCTACATATGTCAGGCATCTCCTACACTACAGAGATGTACCCATTATGTCAGATATTTTAACTACGTAGGCAGTATACGACCTCTGTACATTTTCCACCTCTGCTGTGTCTCTTCTCATGTAGCGCTCGAGTGAGCTATTATTTTGAAAACCGACAACTTGAAGAACTGAGACGGGCAACATATGGGAATCTTTACTGAAGAAACGTTTCGCCACACAGTGGCTTCATCAGTCCAATACAAAGTAGAAATGAGTAAGGAGAGGAGGAGACTGAAGTAATCAGTCCAGGCTGAGGGACTCATTACCTCAAACTTCTTCTCTCCTTACCCATTTCTACTTTGTATTGGACTGATGAAGCCACTGTGTGGCGAAACGTTTCTTAAGTGAAGATTCCCATATGTTGCACGTCTCAATTATTCAGCGCTGGAAGTGCACAACAACGTTCAAGTAGACAGAACATAGACAAGAATTATAAAAATGTCATTAAAAGCGTTGCTTCTCTTGTTTTCAGAGGTCTCGTGAACCACCACCATGTTACTTTCAGAGGTCTCGTGAACCACCACCATGTTACTTTCAGAGGTCTCGTGAACCACCACCATGTTACTTTCAGAGGTCTCGTGAACCACCACCATGTTACTTTCAGAGGTCTCGTGAACCACCACCATGTTACTTTCAGAGGTCTCGTGAACCACCACCATGTTACTTTCAGAGGTCTCGTGAACCACCACCATGTTACTTTCAGAGGCCTCGTGAACCACCACCATGTTACTTTCAGAGGTCTCGTGAACCACCACCATGTTACTTTCAGAGGTCTCGTGAACCACCCCCATGTTACTTTCAGAGGTCTCGTGAACCACCACCATGTTACTTTCAGAGGTCTCGTGAACCACCACCATGTTACTTTCAGAGGTCTCGTGAACCACCACCATGTTACTTTCAGAGGCCTCGTGAACCACCACCATGCTACTTTCAGAGGTCTCGTGAACCACCACCATGTTACTTTCAGAGGCCTCGTGAACCACCACCATGTTACTTTCAGAGGTCTCGTGAACCACCACCATGTTACTTTCAGAGGACTCGTGAACCACCACCATGTTACTTTCAGAGGTCTCGTGAACCACCACCATGTTACTTTCAGAGGTCTCGTGAACCACCACCATGTTACTTTCAGAGGCCTCGTGAACCACCACCATGTTACTTTCAGAGGTCTCGTGAACCACCACCATGTTACTTTCAGAGGTCTCGTGAACCACCCTCATGTTACTTTCAGAGGTCTCGTGAACCACCACCATGTTACTTTCAGAGGTCTCGTGAACCACCACCATGTTACTTTCAGAGGTCTCGTGAAACACCACCATGTTACTTTCAGAGGTCTCGTGAAACACCACCATGTTACTTTCAGAGGTCTCGTGAACCACCACCATGTTACTTTCAGAGGTCTCGTGAACCACCACCATGTTATTTTCAGAGGTCTCGTGAACCACCACCATGTTATTTTCAGAGGTCTCGTGAAGCACCATTATGTTATTTTCAGAGGTCTCGTGAACCACCAAAATGTTATTTTCAGGTCTCGTGAACCACCACCATGTTATTTTCAGAGGTCTCGTTAACCACCACCATGTTACTTTCAGAGGTCTCGTGAACCACCACCATGTTATTTTCAGAGGTCTCGTGAACCACCATCATGTTATTTTCAGAAGTCTCGTGAACCACCACCATGTTACTTTCAGAGGTCTCGTGAACCACCACCATGTTACTTTCAGAGGTCTCGTGAACCACCACCATGTTATTTTCAGAGGTCTCGTGAACCACCACCATGTTATTCTCAGAGGTCTCGTGAACCACCACCATGTTATTCTCAGAGGTCTCGTGAACCACCACCATGTTATTTTCAGAGGTCTCGTGAACCACCACCATGTTATTTTCAGAGGTCTCGTGAACCACCACCATGTTACTTTCAGAGGTCTCGTGAACCACCACCATGTTATTTTCAGAGGTCTCGTGAACCACCACCATGTTATTCTCAGAGGTCTCGTGAACCACCACCATGTTATTTTCAGAGGTCTCGTGAACCACCACCATGTTATTTTCAGAGGTCTCGTGAACCACCACCATGTTACTTTCAGAGGTCTCGTGAACCACCACCATGTTATTTTCAGAGGTCTCGTGAACCACCACCATGTTATTTTCAGAGGTCTCGTGAACCACCACCATGTTATTCTCAGAGGTCTCGTGAACCACCACCATGTTATTCTCAGAGGTCTCGTGAACCACCACCATGTTATTTTCAGAGGTCTCGTGAACCACCACCATGTTATTTTCAGAGGTCTCGTGAACCACCACCATGTTATTTTCAGAGGTCTCGTGAACCACCACCATGTTACTTTCAGAGGTCTCGTGAACCACCATGTTATTTTCAGAGGTCTCGTGAACCACCACCATGTTATTTTCAGAGGTCTCGTGAACCACCACCATGTTATTTTCAGAGGTCTCGTGAACCACCACCATGTTATTTTCAGAGGTCTCGTGAACCACCACCATGTTACTTTCAGAGGTCTCGTGAACCACCATGTTATTTTCAGAGGTCTCGTGAACCACCACCATGTTATTTTCAGAGGTCTCGTGAACCACCACCATGTTATTTTCAGAGGTCTCGTGAACCACCACCATGTTATTTTCAGAGGTCTCGTGAACCACCACCATGTTACTTTCAGAGGTCTCGTGAACCACCATGTTATTTTCAAAGGTCTCGTGAACCACCACCATGTTATTTTCTGGGTCTGTGCTGTATTTGCCTCAATGTATTCTCCAAATGTACCGTACCAGTGGACCACTTCTCTTGGGACTGCAGTGACCTGTGTTGTGTATATTGTGCTCGTTGTCAGGTCTCTCTCCATCCAATAATCATTGCCTTATTGTGTTCTCTAAATGACAGGTGTTGTGTGACATGATTTGAGCCCTGTGTTGTGTGACATGATCTGAGCCCTGTGTTGTGTGACATGATCCGAGTCCTGTGTTGTGTGACATGATCTGAGCCCTGTGTTGTGTGACATGATCTGAGCCCTGTGTTGTGTGACATGATCTGAGCCCTGTGTTGTGTGACATGATCTGAGCCCTGTGTTGTGTGACATGATCTGCTTGGCATCCATTGGTGAGTTGCCAGAATCTTTCTACTTCCACAGCCCGGCCATGAATCAGGCTTCCACAGCCCGGCCATGAATCAGGCTTCCACAGCCCGGCCATGAATCAGGCTTCCACAGCCCGGCCATGAATCAGGCTTCCACAGCCCGGCCATGAATCAGGCTTCCACAATCCGGCCATGAATCAGGCTTCCACAGCCCGACCATGAATCAGGCTTCCACAGCCCGGCCATGAATCAGGCTTCCACAGCCCGGCCATGAATCAGGCTTCCACAGCCCGGCCATGAATCAGGCTTCCACAGCCCGGCCATGGGTCAGGCTTCCACAGCCCGGCCATGAATCAGGCTTCCACAGCCCGGCCATGAATCAGGCTTCCACAGCCCGGCCATGGGTCAGGCTTCCACAGCCCGGCCATGGGTCAGGCTTCCACAGCCCGGCCATGGGTCAGGCTTGCTGCCAGCACCAGCACATCTTTGCTCCAGTAACTACACACACACACACACACACATACACACACACACACACACATACACACACACACACACACACACACACACACGAAGAGGCGGGGCCAGGAGCTGTGACTCGACCCCTGCAACCACAAATAGGTGAGTACACACACACACACACGCCATTCTCACAAAGTCAGTGGCGCGTACACATGACGCGTACACATGACACGTGCACACAACGCACGTACATACACGTCACGTACACAAGACAATTACCCACAACCCACACGTACACACACTGTTACTTTCTCGATACTGAGATTAACCCTCGATACCAACGAAGGTTAACCAGGCAGGCACCGGAGGAGCCAGGCCATGGGCCAGGCTCGTCTAGTGCTAGCCTGGTCAACATTCCAGCGTACCATGTGCACCAACATGAACCATGTGTCCCAACATGTACCAACATAGTCTAAATATCACTTGGTACACAAAAGGTCAACGTGGGCGGATGGGCGTGGGTTTAAAGTAGACGTGAGTGTGGGCGTGGTGGTGGTAGGCGTGAGCATGAGTGGGTGGGCGTGATCCTTCCTGGCGTGTGAGCAACTCTCATCCACATGAACAGACTTGATCTATATACCTCTGACCTCTCTCTCTCTCGCTCTCTCTCTCTCTCTCTCTTTCTCTGTCTCTGTCTCTCTCTCTCGCTCTCTCTCTCTCTCTCTCTTTCTCTGTCTCTGTCTCTCTCTACTCCTTTTATTATTATTATTATTATTATTATTATTATTATTATTATTATTATTATGTTGTTGTTGTTGTTGTTCTTGTTGCTGTTGTTTTTAATTATAATTATCACTGTTTTGCGATTATTATTATTATTATTGTTATTCTATTACTGTTATGTGGTTACTACTACTACTAGTACTACTACTGCTACTACTACTACTACTGCTACTACTACTACTACTACGGCGGCACGCAACAGCAACAGCGGCAGCTGCAGCGGCAACAGCAACGCGGCAGCACGCTTAGCGGCGCAGCAGCGCAGCAGCGGCGCTGCGCTTAGCGGCTGGCTGCGGCTGCTGCAGCAGCGCGGCGGCGGGCAGCAGCAGGCAGCACGCGCTGCTGCAGAACGGCACAGCGGAGCAGCAAGGCAGCAGCAAGCAGCACGCTGCGGCGCTGACTGCAACAGCGCGCGCTGCAGCGGCAACGCGCGCTAA
>NC_091353.1:13557328-13584828 GCF_038502225.1 Cherax quadricarinatus
CAACCAACCAGACCCTCCTGGAGGTTACCTGGAGGTTATTCCGGGGATCAACGCCCCCGCAGCCCGGTCCATGACCAGGCCTCCCGATGGATCAGGGCCTGATCAACTAGGCTGTTACTGCTGGCCGCACGCAGTCCAACGTACGAGCCACAGCCCGGCTGATCCGGCACTGACTTTAGGTATCTGTCCAGCTCTCTCTTGAAGACCCTCGGTTCGAATCCTCGTCTATTCGCTGTTTATTCATTGACAGTCAGTTGTTTACGACTTATTTCGTATTCACAATGACGTAAAATGATTTGTCTTCCTTCATAATAGCCAGGGAAGGGCGGGAAGCAAGTCTTTTTAATTCCTTCCTACAGAAGAGGGACTGCCAACAGATCTCCGAATATATCACAGGCACTGCTGGAACAAGTGTAGAAGTCTTCAGAGGAAACTGGACAATTATCTTCACCAGGTGCCAGATCAATCAGGCTGTGATGGATATGTGGGTCAGTAGGCCTCCAGCAGCAAGAGCCTGGTTGACCAGGCTAGTATCAGACGAGCCTGGCCCATGGCCGGGCACCGGGAGTACAAAAACTCTGGAAACTCAACAAAGGTATATCGAAGGTGGGTGGGTAATGACTGTCTTGATCACTGTTTATGCGCTAAACCTATGGGTTGACATATAAATGTGTTCAATTAAGGTATTAGTGATGGCTAATGCAACGTGTAGACCTGACGCCCCCGAAGGTCGGTCCCAGACCAGTTCTTTCTTTGGATGGCCTGGTCAACCAGGCTGTTGGTGCTAGCCACACTAAGTCCATCGTATGAACTACAGCCCGGCTGATTAGTAACTGACTTGAGAAACCTGTCCAGTTCTTTCTTGAAGACACTCTTCTTGTGCCCCCCTCCCTCCTCGCCTTGTCCTCCCCTCCCTCCTCTTCTTGTCCTCTCCACTCCTTGTCCTCCCCTCCCTCCTCTCCTTGTCCTCTCCTCATCTCCTTGTCCTACATGAAGGGAGGACGTTTAAAAGTCTTGGTCCTTTCACACTTATTGTGTTTTCTCTCACTGTACTCAATACATCTCTAATTTACATTGGGGTTATTTTGCACCATCTGTCAAGTCTCTTCTTTGACGGTGAATCTACCTGGAGGGTCTACCTACCTGGAGGTAGGTAGACCCTGGACGGGGGTAATCCGGGGATCAACGCCCCCGTGGATCGGTCCACGGCCAGGCCTCCTGGTGGATCAGGGCCTCAACAACTAGGTTGTTATGGTGGGAGGGTTCCATGGAGATATGACGGTTGGGGATAAACACATTTGTTGGGTTGTTACACTTATATTAGCAGAGTGTGAGAGGGGAGCCCAGCCTCCCTGTAACCTACTGTAGGTCTATCCGTGGACTGAGGGAGAGGGAGAGTGCCCGACGCTCAACATGCAGCATCACGTGACGTCACACATGCTAGCCACTGGGCCTAGCTGAGCAGGGAGCCTAAATGTATACATGGATGATACGATCTACAATATTCTACAGAAGCATTAGTATGAGGAATTCAGTAGCTATACTGACAGCTCAGTCATGTTATGTCATGGTATGTCTTGACATACCATACTCTACAGGCTGAACAGGCAGGTGGCTCTGGGTTGATTCTATACAATAGCAAAGATATATATAACTTAGAACTAATCACAAAAATGGTTATTGGATATATTCAGTTGAATGGACAACATTGGAATGGATGTTATATTAATGGATGGTGATTTACATAATGGATGGTATCGTAATACATTACAAATTATAGTAACAAATCACAGAATAATAAATGATAGAACTGATCGATCAATCTGTAATCATGCACTCTACGGATTCTGAGGAAGAATATATATTTACAAAGATGAAAGTAATTAACAGCAAAGGCAGACCTGGCACGCACATATCATTACTGCTAAATCTCGGAACTTGGAGGGAACGTAAACACAAAAATTTGTTTTGAAAACTGATCAGCTAATAATAAAACACCCAACGGATCTGTTCTTTCTTACTGGAGGAATGAACAAACTCGGTGGAGTGGATGACTCTCACCGGTTGAAAACAGTAATGCTATAACACGCAATATGAGCAAGGGAGGACAGATCTACTATCTCTCACTGCAAGCACAGAGGAAAAGAAATGAGCACAGCCTACAATACTGGTATTCGTTCTGAGTCGAACACTGTGACACGAGGTATCAACTATAAACATTAACAACATGAAGGTTACTCGATAAATAACTTTTTACATTGTACGGATTACTGTCAACGAGGATGGCATCACCATCTGGAACACAAGGAACAACAACGACACTCAAATGAGTACACTAGCCACAGAAACGTCTTTCTGCAACGGCTTGTGACACCAGCAAGAGATGGCGTAACTCGTTGCAAGTAATGTTCTTTGCAAAGCGTTCCCTGAGAGGAATGACTACTTGAACAAGTCGCCATCGCAGGGACAGTAGTCTCAGCACCCAGGGTTGTCTGAGGTTCCTCTTACTGACAGTTACTGCTGGTCGCATGTAGTCCAATGTAGGAATCACAGCTCGGCTGATCCGGCACCGACTTTAAGTATCTCTGATGGGTTTCGAGAGTCGTCCTACTCCTGGAGCCCGGCTCTGAGTCAGACTTGTCTGGCACTTGCACGATTCTTACTGTAACTTACAGCTGGGCTTTAAATAATAAGATATCAACAAGACCACAATGGAAATAAGTCACTTTAACATTTTGGGTTATCCTGGTGGGTATTAAGCTTTGGTATTTATAATTATAACCTTAATTTTTATAGGAGTGGAGTGGTAAGCCAGTGGAAGGCCTCAGTCAGATGACCAAAAGCTCCAGCTGTGGGTCATCATGTGACCTGCATCAGGAAACATAAGAAAGAACACGGCAGCAGGCCTATTGGCCCATGCTAGGCAGGTCCCAATCACCTACTGGCCCAATCCAGTCAGGTCAAACTCACACCCACTCAAACCTTCACTAACATAACCTAACTGGTAAATAATTCACACATACGTTACTAGGGAAGAAATCACAATTAAACACGTGAATACAAATATGAACAAATATCACAGTGAAAATATGAAATAAATGAGCGCCTTCATGTGTTTACACATCTTCAAAGGATATGTAAGTATATGAAAGCTCTCAGGTGTTATTTCCTATTTTCACTGTGGTGTTTACAGGTATGTTACCAGGTATGATAACCGTACTTATGTGTACCTGTACCTAAATAAACTTACCAGCCAGGATGTTGTTGCTGATGGTATTGTCCTCGACTAATACCAAAGTAACTGATTTAAGAGAGACAGCTGATGTAGGTAACAGCTCTTACCTAGTAAATAAAGTTAGGAGCCTTAACCTAACCTTGTAAAACCCTGTGTAAATGAGAGAGAGGGAGGAACGACGGGGGTAACAGAACAACGTAGACAGTGTGTTAGTGTTATCAGCAACATTAACCTAGGCAGCGTGGCGCAAGAGGGAGGTCAGGGGTCAAGGTGGGTCCTGGAGTTACCCTCTCCCTCACTCCCCCCTAAGTAACTTCCCTTCAAGACCCCCCCCATCTCTATGATGACGTCATGCATTAACCTCGCCACCCTCTTCCCTCTCATTTTTCCCCCACTCCCCCACCCCCACTACTCCATCACTTCCCTCACTACACACATCCTCCTAACGGTATAAGGACTAAGACACATGTGCAACAGTTGGGTATCTTTATTGTTGAAACATTTCGTCTACACAGTAGGCTTCTTCAGTCAAATACGGTGGGCTGAGGGACTGACCACCTCAAATACTTTTTCTCCAAGGTTGATGGACTGATGATCCTTTTTAAATCACTTATTCTTTCTAGGCTGGAATACTGCTGTACATTAACATCCCCATTCAAGGCAGGTGAAATTGCTGAGCTAGAGAATGTACAGAGAACCTTTACTGCACGTATAAGTTCCATCAAACACCTTAACTACTGGGAGTGCCTGGGAGCACTTGACTTGTACTCACTAGAGCGCAGGCGAGAGAGATATATTATAATCTACACCTGGAAGATTCTGGAGGGACTGGCCCCTAATATGCACACAGAAATCACTCCATACGAAAGCAAAAGACTGGGCAGGCGATGCAACATACCCCCAGTGAAAAGTAGGGGCGTCACTGGTACACCAAGAGAAAACACATTAAGTGTCCTGGGCCCAAGACTGTTCAACAGCCTCCCACCAGCCATAAGGGGCATTACAAGCAGACCTCTGGTTGTCTTCAAGAGGGAGCTGGACAGATACTTAAAGTCAGTGCCAGATCAGCCGAGCTGTGGTTTGTACATTGGGCTACGTGCGGCCAGCAGTAACAGCCTGGTTGATCAGGCCGTGATCTACCGGGAGGCCTGGTCGTGGACCGGGCCGCGGGGGCGTTGATCCCCGGAATACCCTCCAGGTAGACTCCAGGTAGACATGTGATAAATGGTTTTGACTGCAGAACTCGAGAGTGTAGGTTAAACCTGGCAACAAGAGAGTCAAGTGTTGCACTTGTGTCTTGATCATCAACCTTGACGGTGGTTTATACCATTTTCCAACACTTGTAACGGTAGACTTCTTCCTTCTTGACACCTCAACCACAACAAGATGTATCTGTCACCTCAGACAACTACTCATCTCTAAGACTCATGTCACATACCAACAATTCACAAATAACCTGAATATAGAAGAATGCAACTTTTGACGACGTTCCGGCAAAAGTGGTAGTAACAGTAGCAACAGTAACAGTAGGAGTAACAGTAGAGGTGTATTGTTCAGTCACGGAATTATGCCTTTGTATTCACCACAGAAACAAGTCATGTCCTTTGTGATGAATGGTTTGAAAAACCGACAAGTTGAAGATTGAGACACTTATGCAGCATATGGGAATCTTTATTCAGGAAACGTTTCGCCACACAGTGGCTTCATCAGTCCAATACAAAGAGGAAGGCGTAAGGAGAGGAGGAGAATGAGGTAATCAGTCCCTCAACCTGGAGTCGATGTGTTCAGTCCATCAATCTCTTTGTATTGGACTGATGAAGCCACTGTGTGGCGAAACGTTTCCTGATTAAAGATTCCCATATGCTGCATAAGTGTCTCAATCTTCAAGTCATGTCCTTGATACATCTCTGCCGCCGAGTTCCCAGAGTTTTTTTAAACCCTAAAGCCCGGCCTTGGGTCAGGCTCTCATTGAATATCTTACCAGAAGATATCAGAAACACTACTGGAACAAGTGTAGAAGTCTTCAAGAGGAAATTGGACAAGTATCTTCACCAGGTGCCAGATCAACCAGGCTGTGAAGGATATGTGAGTCAGTGGGCCACCGGCAGCAACAGCCTGGTTCACCAGACAAGCCAGGCCGATACCAGATTATCAAAAACTCACACCTGTTAGTAGCGTACAGTTGATGACGTCAGACGATTTCACATTTAAGGGCTCCAACAATGTTATTAACAGAGCCACAGAGAATATTATGGGTTGATTCACTAAAACTTTCAAAACATAAGATAACAAGCCAATGATAGTCTTCTTTAAGTCACTTACTCTCTCTAGGCAGGAACACTGCTGAACAATCAGACCTACGGCCACCATTTGGCAATGTTTATTGGGAAAACGTTTCGCCAGCCAGTGGCTTCTTCAGTCCAACACAGAGAAGAACGGTGGAAGGAGATGAGGAGTTACAGGTAAACACTGTACACTAACAGCATCTTTCTAGGCAGGAAAAATTGCAGCTCGGCGAATGTACACAGAACCTTCACTGCTCGTAAAAATTCAGTCAAGCACCTAAATTACTGGGAACGTTTGAAATCGTCCCTCGAACTGTACTCCCTGGAACGTAGGAGAGGAAGATACATCATAATTTACACTTAGAAAATTCTAGAAGGACTGGTTCCAAATCTGCTCTGTGAAATTACTCTACGAGAGAGAGAAGCTTGGTAGACACCAATAAAAACCAGAGGTGGTATAACAGGTGAATGAACTGTAGATATAAATAAGAACGTAACATAAAAAGAGAGGAACACTGCAGTAGACCTGTTGGCCCATAATGGGCAGGTTCTTTAAAAGCCAACCCACTAGCAGAATATTTGCCCAACCCACTTTCAGTGCTACCCTAACAGTAAGTTGATGTACGCCTGTAAACCCTTTTGTGACTTAGTTCCTACTAGTCTTGGTATGTATCCAATATGTTCTTGCACTACCATCCACAGGATGGATATGAGGTACACAATAAACTAGCCACTACCATCCACAGGATGGATATGGGGTACACAATAAACTAGCCACTACCATCCACAGGATGGATATGGGGTACACAGTAAACTAGCCACTATCATCCACAGGATGGATATGGGGTACACAATAAACTAGCCACTACCATCCACAGGATGGATATGGGGTACACAATAAACTAGCCACTACCATCCACAGGATGGATATGGGGTACACAGTAAACTAGCCACTACCATCCACAGGATGGATATGAGGTACACAATAAACTAGCCACTACCATCCACAGGATGGATGTGAGGTGTACAATAAACTAGCCACTACCATCCACAGGATGGATATGAGGTGCACAATAAACTAGCCACTACCATCCACAGGATGGATATGAGGTACACAATAAACTAGCCACTACCATCCACAGGATGGATATGAGGTACACAATAAACTAGCCACTACCATCCACAGGATGGATATGAGACACAATACTAGCACTACCATAAGGATGGATATGAGGTACTAAACTAGCCACTACCATCCACAGGATGGATATGAGGTACACAATAAACTAGCCACTACCATCCACAGGATGGATATGAGGTGCACACAATAAACTAGCCACTACCATCCACAGGATGGATATGAGGTACACAATAAACTAGCCACTACCATCCACAGGATGGATATGAGGTGCACAATAAACTAGCCACTACCATCCACAGGATGGATATGAGGTGCACAATAAACTAGCCACTACCATCCACAGGATGGATATGAGGTACACAATAAACTAGCCACTACCATCCACAGGATGGATATGAGGTACACAATAAACTAGCCACTACCATCCACAGGATGGATATGAGGTACACAATAAACTAGCCACTACCATCCACAGGATGGATATGAGGTACACAATAAACTAGCCACTACCATCCACAGGATGGATATGAGGTACACAATAAACTAGCCACTACCATCCACAGGATGGATATGAGGTACACAATAAACTAGCCACTACCATCCACAGGATGGATATGAGGTACACAATAAACTAGCCACTACCATCCACAGGATGGATATGAGGTACACAATAAACTAGCCACTACCATCCACAGGATGGATATGAGGTACACAATAAACTAGCCACTACCATCCACAGGATGGATATGAGGTACACAATAAACTAGCCACTACCATCCACAGGATGGATATGAGGTACACAATAAACTAGCCACTACCATCCACAGGATGGATATGAGGTACACAATAAACTAGCCACTACCATCCACAGGATGGATATGAGGTGCACAATAAACTAGCCACTACCATCCACAGGATGGATATGAGGTACACAATAAACTAGCCACTACCATCCACAGGATGGATATGAGGTACACAATAAACTAGCCACTACCATCCACAGGATGGATATGAGGCACACAATAAACTAGCCACTACCATCCACAGGATGGATATGGGGTACACAATAAACTAGCCACTACCATCCACAGGATGGATATGAGGTACACAATAAACTAGCCACTACCATCCACAGGATGGATATGAGATACACAATAAACTAGCCACTACCATCCACAGGATGGATATGAGGTACACAATAAACTAGCCACTACCATCCACAGGATGGATATGAGGTACACAATAAACTAGCCACTACCATCCACAGGATGGATATGAGGTGCACAATAAACTAGCCACTACCATCCACAGGATGGATATGAGGTGCACAATAAACTAGCCACTACCATCCACAGGATGGATATGAGGTACACAATAAACTAGCCACTACCATCCACAGGATGGATATGAGGTACACAATAAACTAGCCACTACCATCCACAGGATGGATATGGGGTACACAATAAACTAGCCACTGCCATCTACAGGATGGATATGAGGTACACAATAAACTAGCCACTACCATCCACAGGATGGATATGGGGTACACAATAAACTAGCCACTGCCATCTACAGGATGGATATGAGGTACACAATAAACTAGCCACTACCATCCACAGGATGGATATGAGGTACACAATAAACTAGCCACTACCATCTACAGGATGGATATGAGGTACACAATAAACTAGCCACTACCATCTACAGGATGGATATGAGGTACACAATAAACTAGCCACTACCATCCACAGGATGGATATGAGGTGCACAATAAACTAGCCACTACCATCTACAGGATGGATATGAGGTGCACAATAAACTAGCCACTACCATCCACAGGATGGATATGAGGTGCACAATAAACTAGCCAATACCATCCACAGGATGGATATGAGGTGGACAATAAACTAGCCACTACCATCCACAGGATGGATATGAGGTACACAATAAACTAGCCAATACCATCCACAGGATGGATATGAGGTGCACAATAAACTAGCCACTACCATCCACAGGATGGATATGAGGTACACAATAAACTAGCCACTACCATCCACAGGATGGATATGAGGTACACAATAAACTAGCCAATACCATCCACAGGATGGATATGAGGTACACAATAAACTAGCCAATACCATCCACAGGATGGATATGAGGTACACAATAAACTAGCCACTACCATCCACAGGATGGATATGAGGTACACAATAAACTAGCCACTACCATCCACAGGATGGATATGAGGTACACAATAAACTAGCCACTACCATCCACAGGATGGATATGAGGTACACAATAAACTAGCCACTACCATCCACAGGATGGATATGAGGTACACAATAAACTAGCCACTACCATCCACAGGATGGATATGAGGTACACAATAAACTAGCCACTACCATCCACAGGATGGATATGAGGTACACAATAAACTAGCCACTACCATCCACAGGATGGATATGAGGTGCACAATAAACTAGCCACTACCATCCACAGGATGGATATGAGGTACACAATAAACTAGCCACTACCATCCACAGGATGGATATGAGGTACACAATAAACTAGCCACTACCATCCACAGGATGGATATGAGGTACACAATAAACTAGCCACTACCATCCACAGGATGGATATGAGGTACACAATAAACTAGCCACTACCATCCACAGGATGGATATGAGGTACACAATAAACTAGCCACTACCATCCACAGGATGGATATGAGGTACACAATAAACTAGCCACTACCATCCACAGGATGGATATGAGGTACACAATAAACTAGCCACTACCATCCACAGGATGGATATGAAGTACACAATAAACTAGCCACTACCATCCACAGGATGGATATGAGGTACACAATAAACTAGCCAATACCATCCACAGGATGGATATGAAGTACACAATAAACTAGCCACTACCATCCACAGGATGGATATGAGGTACACAATAAACTAGCCACTACCATCCACAGGATGGATATGAGGTACACAATAAACTAGCCATTACCATCCACAGGATGGATATGATGTACACAATAAACTAGCCACTACCATCCACAGGATGGATATGAGGTACACAATAAACTAGCCACTACCATCCACAGGATGGATATGAGGTACACAATAAACTAGCCACTACCATCCACAGGATGGATATGAGGTACACAATAAACTAGCCACTACCATCCACAGGATGGATATGAGGTACACAATAAACTAGCCACTACCATCCACAGGATGGATATGAGGTACACAATAAACTAGCCACTACCATCCACAGGATGGATATGAGGTACACAATAAACTAGCCACTACCATCCACAGGATGGATATGAGGTACACAATAAACTAGCCACTACCATCCACAGGATGGATATGAGGTACACAATAAACTAGCCACTACCATCCACAGGATGGATATGAGGTACACAATAAACTAGCCACTACCATCCACAGGATGGATATGAGGTACACAATAAACTAGCCACTACCATCCACAGGATGGATATGAGGTACACAATAAACTAGCCACTACCATCCACAGGATGGATATGAGGTACACAATAAACTAGCCACTACCATCCACAGGATGGATATGAGGTACACAATAAACTAGCCACTACCATCCACATGATGGATATGAGGTACACAATAAACTAGCCAATACCATCAACAGGATGGATATGAGGTACACAATAAACTAGCCACTACCATCCACAGGATGGATATGAGGTACACAATAAACTAGCCACTACCATCCACAGGATGGATATGGGGTACACAATAAACTAGCCACTACCATCCACAGGATGGATATGGGGTACACAATAAACTAGCCACTACCATCCACAGGATGGATATGAGGTACACAATAAACTAGCCACTACCATCCACAGGAAGCCAACACATCCCAGTCTACTACAATAACGCTAAGTTGAAGAAGAATGCACATGTGCAAGTGGTCAGTCCCATGACACAGGTGGTCAGTCCCATGACACAGGTGGTCAGTCCCATGACACAGGTGGTCAGTCCCATGACACAGGTGGTCAGTCCCATGACACAGGTGGTCAGTCCCATGACACAGGTGGTCAGTTTCATGACACAGGTTGTCAGTCCCATGACACAGGTGGTCAGTCCCATGACACTGGTGGTCAGTCCCATGTCACAGGTGGTCAGTCCCATGACACAGGTGGTCAGTCCCATGTCACAGGTGGTCAGTCCCATGACACAGGTGGTCAGTCCCATGACACAGGTGGTCAGTCCCATGACACAGGTGGTCAGTCCCATGACACAGGTGGTCAGTCCCATGACACAAGTGGTCAGTCCCATGACACTAGTGGTCAGTCCCATGACACAAGTGGTCTGTCCCATGACACAAGTGGTCAGTCCCATGACACAAGTGGTTAGTTCCGTGACACTAGTGGTCTGTCCCATGACACAAGTGGTCAGTTCCGTGATACTAGTGGTCTGTCCCATGACACTAGTGGTCTGTCCCATGACACAAGTGGTCAGTCCCATGACACAAGTGGTCAGTCCCATGACACAAGTGGTCAGTCCCATGACACAAGTGGTCAGTTCCAAGACACAAGTGGTCAGTCCCATGACACAAGTAGTTAGTCCCATGACACAAGTGGTCAGTCCCATGCACAAGTGGTCTGTCACATGACACAAGTGGTTAGTTTCATGACACAAGTGGTTAGCCCCATGACACAAGCGGTCTGTCCCATGACACAAGTGGTCAGTCCCATGACACAAGTGGTCAGTCCCATGACACAAGTAGTCCTATGACACAAGTAGTCCCATGACACAAGTGATCAGTCCCATGACACAAGTGGTCAGTCCCATGACACATGTCAGTCCCATGACACAAGTGGTTAGTTTCATGACACAAGTGGTTAGCCCCATGACACTAGTGGTCAGTCCCATGACACAAGTGGTTAGTCCCATGACACATGTCAGTCCCATGACACAAGTGGTTAGTTTCATGACACAAGTGGTTAGCCCCATGACACTAGTGGTCAGTCCCATAACACAAAGATGCGAGTATAGTGAATGTAAGAAGTGTGTAAGATTTACCTGTCATCTCAGACAATATAATTACTCAGACAATATAATTACTCATTTCCAGTGTTATATTCATCTACATTTGACTAAAGAAGCCTACCGTGTAGGCGAAACATTTCAACGATCAATTTATCCAACTGTTGTGTCTAATTAACCAAGTTTACTATTTACACTGCCAGTATTACCTGCGGCAGTTATTGTTCCTGTCATGACGACCTTGAAGAACCAGCTTTTTTAGTCTGGGAACAGTCCCTGTCAGTATAACTGTCAAGTGATGCAGCTGTCACCTTGGTCCACCCCTTCACCTTACATCCTGTTACTGCTGTTGCCTTGAAAATGGCTTATATACCTTTAATATACCTATGATGGGTTTCAGGAGTCTTACTGCTCTCGGAGCCCGGCCATGGGCCAGGCTCGTCTGGGTAAATGTTTTGACTGCAGTGGGTTTGGGTTTGAGATAGACCTGCCTGGTATGGGCCAGCAGGCCTACTGCAGTGATCCTCCTCTCTTATGTTCTTATAAACATTCTCAGTCTACAAGAAGATTCGAACCTATACACTCTGTAGCAGAGTACGTATTACTCACGCCACTCGGCTAGAACCCAGAGTGCTGCCAGTACTAGGTACTCTGATGCAGAATGTGTAGGTTCGAATCCTGCTGTGAACTTAGAGAGAATGCTTGTAAATATTGTCCGTCTGTGAACTATTAAACAATAAGTGCTTATGTTACTTCAATGGAAATACCATATTTTCCGGCATATAAGGCGCACGAGAATTTAAGACATATTAGTGAAACATATAAGTGAACAGTATTTAGATAAGGCTAAAGAGGTCTTTGTGGCATTTATGGATTTGGAAAAGGCGTATGACAGGGTAGATAGGGGGGCAATGTGGCAGATGTTGCAAGTGTATGGTGTAGGAGGTAGGTTACTGAAAGCAGTGAAGAGTTTTTACGAGGATAGTGAGGCTCAAGTTAGAGTATGTAGGAAAGAGGGAAATTATTTCCCAGTAAAAGTAGGCCTTAGACAAGGATGTGTGATGTCACCGTGGTTGTTTAATATATTTATAGATGGGGTTGTAAGAGAAGTAAATGCGAGAATCTTGACAAGAGGCGTGGAGTTAAAAGATAAAGAATCACACACAAAGTGGGAGTTGTCACAGCTGCTCTTTGCTGATGACACTGTGCTCTTGGGAGATTCTGAAGAGAAGTTGCAGAGATTGGTGGATGAATTTGGTAGGGTGTGCAAAGGAAGAAAATTAAAGGTGAATACAGGAAAGAGTAAGGTTATGAGGATAACAAAAAGATTAGGTGATGAAAGATTGAATATCAGATTGGAGGGAGAGAGTATGGAGGAGGTGAATGTATTCAGATATTTGGGAGTGGACGTGTCAGCGGATGGGTCTATGAAAGATGAGGTGAATCATAGAATTGATGAGGGAAAAAGAGTGAGTGGTGCACTTAGGAGTCTGTGGAGACAAAGAACTTTGTCCTTGGAGGCAAAGAGGGGAATGTATGAGAGTATAGTTTTACCAACGCTCTTATATGGGTGTGAAGCATGGGTGATGAATGTTGCAGCGAGGAGAAGGCTGGAGGCAGTGGAGATGTCATGTCTGAGGGCAATGTGTGGTGTGAATATAATGCAGAGAATTCGTAGTTTGGAAGTTAGGAGGAGGTGCGGGATTACCAAAACTGTTGTCCAGAGGGCTGAGGAAGGGTTGTTGAGGTGGTTCGGACATGTAGAGAGAATGGAGCGAAACAGAATGACTTCAAGAGTGTATCAGTCTGTAGTGGAAGGAAGGCGGGGTAGGGGTCGGCCTAGGAAAGGTTGGAGAGAGGGGGTAAAGGAGGTTTTGTGTGCGAGGGGCTTGGACTTCCAGCAGGTATGCATGAGCGTGTTTGATAGGAGTGAATGGAGACAAATGGTTTTTAATACTTGACGTGCTGTTGGAGTGTGAGCAAAGTAACATTTATGAAGGGATTCAGGGAAACCGGCAGGCCGGACTTGAGTCCTGGAGATGGGAAGTACAGTGCCTGCACTCTGAAGGAGGGGTGTTAATGTTGCAGTTTAAAAACTGTAGTGTAAAGCACCCTTCTGGCAAGACAGTGATGGAGTAAATGATGGTGAAAGTTTTTCTTTTTCGGGCCACCCTGCCTTGGTGGGAATCGGCCAGTGTGATAATAATAATAATAATAGACGATGTTACCAAGCAGTTGTAACGTAACGTTAGTAAACAACTGCTCAAGTGTAACACAAAGCCCACCCTTGACCCTGACCTTGAGCATATAAGGCGCAGGATAATTTTCCAAGACTTTTTTTTAAAAAATGTGCGCCTTATATGCCGGAAAATAAGGTAAGTCACTTTGACCTTTTTTTTTTTTTTTTGGTTATCCTAGATAATTTACACTATGATAATTGTACTAATCCAAGAATTAATAACCCAGGATAATCCAAGGGTTACTACCTTTGATGAGTTCCCAGAGTTTTTCTGCTCCGGAGCCCGGCCATGGACCACGCTCATCTGGTGCTAGATTGGTCAACTTTGTTGTTGCTGCTGGTGGTCCGATGACCCACATATCCAACACAGCCTGGCTGATCTGGCACCTGGTGAAGATACTTGTCCAGTTTCTTCTTGAAGACTTCTACACTTGTTCCAGCAGTGTTTCTGATATCTTCTGGTAAGATGTTGAATAATCTGGGACCACGAATGTTGATACAGTGTTCCCTTATTGTGCTCACCGCACCCCTGCTCCTCACTGGGTTTATTTTACACTTCCTTCCATATCTCTCACTCCAGTACTCACCTATTTGGGGTTGCAGGGATCGAGTCACGGCTCCTGCCTCCGCCTCTTCGCTGGTCGCTACTTAGTCCACTCCTTGCTCCAAGAGCTTTATCATGCCTCTTCTTTAAGCTATGTATGGATCCTGCTTCCACTACGTCACTCCCCAGATCGTTCCACTTTCTGACAACTCTGTGACTGAAGAAATACTTCATAACATCCCTGTGACTCATATGTTGTTATGGCAGTGTGCAGATTTTGAACAAGGCCCTCAAGTACCTTCCAGGTATATATCATTATGTATCTCTGTCTCCTTCACTCCAATGAGTACATATTTAAGACTTTTGACAGTGTTCTCTTATTGTGCCCACCGCACCCCTGCTTTTCACTTCGGTATGTTGCTATGGCAGTGTGCAGATTTGGGACCAGGCTCTCTACTTCCCAGGTATTTATTATCATGTATCTCTGTCTCCTCCACTCCAGTGAGTACAATGGATGGGTGTCTTAGCAGTGATGGTACCTGGCAGACTAAGGTACACTCATTATGGAGACTACGGTATCGCCAGGCGCCTTTGATGAGTTTCCAGAGTTTCAATACTCCCGGAGTCCGGCCATGGTTCAAGCTCGTCTGGTGCTAGCCTGGTTAACCAGGTTGTTCCTGCTTTAGAGCCCGCTGCTCCACATATCCATCACAGCCTGGTTGAGCTTGCACCTGGTGAAGATACTTGCCCAGTTTCCTCTACGGTTCACTAGTTGTGACAAACTCAAAGGTTCCATTCCAGCACCGATGGAGTTACAATATATTACTTGGCAGTGACTAGTGATCACGGAGAGACATGAAGTAGGCGAGGCAAGAGGACAGAAATGAGGCAAACTGGGAGGGAGAGAGGGAGGGAGGGAGGGAGGGAGGGAGGGAGGGAGGGAGGGAGGGATGGAGAGAGAGAGAGAGAGAGAGAGAGAGAGAGAGAGAGAGAGAGAGAGAGAGAGAGAGAGAGAGAGAGAGAGAGAGAGAGAGAGAGAGAGAGAGAGAGCGAGGGGGAGACAGGTTGAAAAGGAGACAAAAAGGGAGGAGGAGGAGGAAAGGGACTCAGGGAGGAAATGCAGGGGGGAGGGAGAAACAGAGACAGACAGGGGGAGGGAGAAAGAGGGAGAGAGACAGAGACAGACAACGGGAGGGAGGGAAGGGACGGAGGCAGGGAAGGGACGGAGGCAGGGAGAGACAGAGGGAGGGAAGAAGGAAAGGTATGCAGGGAAGGAATGGAGGGAGGAGATGGATGCAGGGAGAGAGAAAGAGAGAGAGGGCGAGCTAGTTCAACTCAGTTTTTGTTCACCCTGAGCCTGGGGTCATGGAGGCTGGACCTTAACACCTGCTGCCTTCTCCCTCCCACTCTCTCTCCCTCTCTCTCAGCAGTCAGAGCAAGCAGCAGGAGACAGTAAACGAGCAGGAGGGCCAGAGTACGAACAGGCAGAGGACAGGTAGGAATGTTGGTAGTACAAGTAAACGTGAAGGAATGTTGATCCATCATACGTCCCTCCAGTGTTACAAGGACCACTCTTCCTCCATCCCTCCTCCATCCTTCCTCCATCCCTCCTCCATCCCTCCTCCATCCTTCCTCTATCCCTCCTCCATTCCTCTTCTCCTACCTTCACCTCTCAACCCTCGCCCTCCTTTCTCCTGCCATTATATTTCTCTCATCCTGCCCTCCGTAGCTGTGTTGGTAGCGCACTTAGCTCACACACTGAGTTCCACGGTTCAATCGCCGGTACGGGTGGAAACATTGGGATGAGTTTCTTTAACAAGCGCAGAAGTGAAGATATAAGTATACCGAATGTGAGTAGACGTTTATACACGTAGTTGTATATTATTATTATTATTATTATTATTGGTACTGTATACCACTGATATACATCTACTTACAATCTTACTGACGTGAAGACCTTACCTTTGATATAGCTTTGAAGAGTTTCGAAAGTTTCTCTACTCTCTGAGCCCGGCCATGGTCCAGGCTCGTCTGGTGCTTCAGAGATTATCCACAGCAGCACAAAACAACTCGGAAAGTGTTTTTAAAACTTTATTAACAATAATAATACCAGACAACAAATAAATCTTTATGGAAACGTCTGGTCACACGATGGCTTCATCACTCCAATACAAGGAAGAATGGTGAAGATCAGGAGTAGTTTGAGGTAATCAGTCCCTCAGCCTAGAGGCGATGTAATCAGTCCATCAATCTTGAAAATAATAAAGCATATGTGCGGAGAAGCTTATATAGTGTAGACAGGTGAAGTGAAGCAGTTGTAGACGGTGTTACCTTGGATAAATCCACAGGTGGAAGTAGGTCATGACTGAAGGTTAGGCAAGTGAAGAATTCTGTGTTAAGAACCCAAGATGTCGCTGTGTCTGACAGCGGTTCACAGAACCGACAAGTTGACGAACCGACGTTTCGCCGTTCACCATCCTTTGTATAGGACTGATGAAGCCACTGTGTGGCGAAACGTTCCCACAATAAAGATACCCAAGTGTTGCACATGTGTTTAATTTATCAACTTGTTGCTTATTTCAACCATTTATCACATTTATCAACATGATTATTAGTACAAGTAACTTACACGTAAAACAGTTTCCAACGATTGTTATTCCTGCCACACGAAGGGTATACCTCCTACCTACATCAGGTATACCTATCTACTTCAGGTATACCTTCTATCTACTTCAGGTATACCTATCTACTTCAGGTATACCTTCTATCTACTTCAGGTATACCTATCTACTTCAGGTATACCTATCTACTTCAGGTATACCTATCTACTTCAGGTATACCTTCTATCTACTTCAGGTATACCTATCTACTTCAGGTATACCTCCTACCTGCATCAGGTATACCTATCTACTTCAGGTATACCTTCTATCTACTTCGAGTATACCTATCTACTTCAGGCATACCTCCTATCTACTTCAGGTATACCTATCTATTTCAAGTAAACCTATCTACTTCAGGTATACCTATCTATTTCAAGTATACCTATCTACTTCAGGTATACCTCCTATCTGCATCAGGTATACCTCCTATCTACTTCGGGTATACCTCCTACCTACATCAGGTATACCTCCTGTCTACTTTAGGTATGCCTCCTACATACTTCATGGATTTCTCGAGTTTCTGGCCCTGGGCTAGACATATCCGGTGCTGGCATGGTCAAGCAGACTGTTACTGTTAGCGGTCCACTGGCCCATATATTCATGGTAAATACAACGAAAGCAATACGCTGGATAACTAGAACCTATTCACTTGTTATCTCCAGGCTGGAATACTGCTGTTTACTGACAACCTCTGGTAAGATAGAAGAAATTGCAAACCTGGTCTATACGTGTTATACTATAGACACAAATTACAGTGTTTGAGTGGTAAACATTACGACTGAGGTGGGATGAGATGTTGAAGGGTATGAGAGAAAGAATGAAGGGGTATGAGAGTATGAGAGAGAGGGTATAAGGGAGAGTGGAAGGGAAGGGGAACACGGTAGACATCCTGCTGCCAGCTCAGGAACCGGAAGTTCGAGGTCGCTCCTTGAAGGCTATCTTCTCTCCCTTCTTCCCTCAACCCCCGCCCCCCAACCACGTGCACCTCCCCCCTCACTATGTGCACCACATCACCACGTGCACCCTCTCACCACGTGCACCTCCTCCTAGCACAAACAAGGTGAAAGCTCCAGTCACCAACCGGGAGCTAACTATATATCCTCCTATATACTCACATATCCCTGTACGCTGGTAGGTAAGACACATGCAACAGTTAGGCAACTTTATTCCGAAACGTTTCGCCTACACAGTAGGCTTCTTCAGTCGAATACAGAAAGTAGGCAGGAACAGTAGAGATGTGAAGACGATGTAATCAGTCCATCACCCTTGAAGTCGTAGAATTTGAGGTTGTCAGTCCCTCAGCCTGGAGAAGTTCAGTTCTATAGTCTGGAACTATCTGAAGATCAAGCGACAGTGCGGAGACTTAAATACTGTCGGAAGGAGAGGCGATGGACTGATTACATCGTCTTCACATCTCTACTGTTCCTGCCTACTTTCTGTATTCGACTGAAGAAGCCTACTGTGTAGGCGAAACATTTCGGAATAAAGTTGCCTAACTGTTGCATATGTGTCTTACCTACCAACCTGTCGGTATTGTATACCATTTTGATGTTCATCCCTGTACGTCCTAGTGCATCATCCTAGACGCTAATATATCCTCCTATATCCTCCTGTATCTTCCAATATCCTCAAATATCCTTCTATATTCTCGTCTATCCTTCTATACAGAAATCCTATATCCTCCTATAGCCTCTTATATACTCAAATATCCTTATATCCTCCACTGTACCACCTCCAGGTAACCTCCACTGTACCACCTCCAGGTAACCTCCACTGTACCACCTCCAGGTAACCTCCCCTGTACCACCTCCAGGTAACCTCCACTGTACCACCTCCAGGTAACCTCCACTGTACCACCTCCAGGTAACCTCCCCTGTACCACCTCCAGGTAACCTCCCCTGCACCACCTCCACTGTACCACCTCCAGGTAACCTCCACTGTACCACCTCCAGGTAACCTCCACTGTACCACCTCCAGGTAACCTCCACTGTACCACCTCTAGGTAACCTCCACTCTACCACCTCCAGGTAGCCTCTACTGTACCACCTCCAGGTAACCTCCACTGTACCACCTTCAGGTAACCTCCCCTGTACCACCTCCAGGTAACCTCCACTGTACCACCTCCAGGTAACCTCCCCTGTACCACCTCCAGGTAACCTCCCCTGTACCACCTCCAGGTAACCTCCCCTGTACCACCTCCAGGTAACCTCCACTGTACCACTTCCAGATAACCTCCACTGTACCACCTCCAGGTAACCTCTACTGTACCACCTCCAGGTAACCTCCCCTGTACCACCTCCAGGTAACCTCCCCTGTACCACCTCCAGTTAACCTCCCTAAAACTCTCTCCCCTGAACCACCTCCAGGTAACCTCCCCAACATCCCCTCCCCAGAACCACCTCCAAGTAACCTCCCCGACACCCCCTTCCCTGTACCACCTCCAGGTAACTTCCCCAACACCCCCTCCCCTGTACCACCTCCAGTTAACCTCCCTAAAACCCTCTCCCCTGTACCACCTCCACGTAACCTCCCCGACACCCCTCTCCTGTACCACCTCCAGGTAACCTCCCCAACACCCCCTCCCCTATACCACCTCCAGGTAACCTCCACAACGCCCCCTCCCCTGTACCACCTCCAGGTAACCTCCACAACACCCCCTCCCCTGTACCACCTCCAGGTAACCTCCACAACACCCCCTCCCCTGTACCACCTCCAGGTAACCTCCCCAACACCTCCTCCCCTATACCACTTCCAGGTAACCTCTACAACACCCCCTCCCCTATACCACTTCCAGGTAACCTCTACAACACCCCCTCCCCTATACCAATTCCAGGTAACCTCTACAACACCCCCTCCCCTATACCACTTCCAGGTAACCTCTACAACACCCTCTCCCCTATACCACTTCCAGGTAACCTCCACAACACCCCCTCCCCTGTACCACCTCCAGGTAACCTCCACAACACCCCCTCCCCTATACCACTTCCGGGTAATCTCCACAACACCCCCTCCCCTGTACCACCTCCAGGTAACCTCCACAACACCCCCTCCCCTGTACCACCTCCAGGTAACCTCCACAACACCCCCTCCCCTGTACCACCTTCAGGTAACCTCCACAACACCCCCTCCCCTGTACCACCTCCAGGTAACCTCCACAACACCCCCTCCCCTGTACCACATCCAGGTAACCTCTACAACACCCCCTCCCCTGTACCACCTCCAGGTAACCTCCACAACACCCCCTCCCCTGTACCACCTCAAGGTAACCTCTACAACACCCCCTCCCCTGTACCACCTCCAGGTAACCTCCACAACACCCCCTCCCCTGTACCACCTCCAGGTAACCTCCACAACACCCCCTCCCCTGTACCACCTCCAGGTAACCTCCCCAACACCCCCTCCCCTGTACCACCTCCAGGTAACCTCTACAACACCCCCTCCCCTGTACCACTTCCAGGTAACCTCCACAACACCCCCTCCCCTGTACCACTTCCAGGTAACCTCCACAACACCCCCTCCCCTGTACCACTTCCAGGTAACCTCCACAACACCCCCTCCCCTGTACCACTTCCAGGTAACCTCCCCAACACCCCCTCCCCTGTACCACTTCCAGGTAACCTCTACAACACCCCCTCCCCTGTACCACTTCCAGGTAACCTCCCCAACACCCCCTCCCCTGTACCACCTCCAGGTAACCTCGACAACACCCCCCTCCCCTGTACCACTTCCAGGTAACCTCCCCAACACCCCCTCCCCTGTACCACTTCCAGGTAACCTCTACAACACCCCCTCCCCTGTACCACTTCCAGGTAACCTCCACAATATCCCCCTCCCCTGTACAACTTTCAGGTAACCTCCCCAACACCCCCTCCCCTGTACCACTTCCAGGTAACCTCCACAACACCCCCTCCCCTGTACCACTTCCAGGTAATCTCCCCAACACCCCCTCCCCTGTACCACTTCCAGGTAACCCCCCCCCCTGCTAACCAAAGCGCAATAAATTACTGACGTTTAGTATTGTATTGTAATCATCTTGGGGCGTCAATGGTACACTAAGAGACAGCACATTAAGTGCCAGGGGCCCAATACTGTTCAACTGCCTCCCAGCATAAATAAGGGGGATTACCAATACACCCCTGGCTGTCTTCAAGGCCCCTGGCCGTCTTCAAGACCCCTGGCTGTCTTCAAGGCCCCTGGCCGTCTTCAAGACCCCTGGCTGTCTTCAAGACCCCTGGCTGTCTTCAAGGCCCCTGGCTGTCTTCAAGACCCCTGGCTGTCTTCAAGAGCCCTGGCTGTCTTCAAGAGCCCTGGCTGTCTTCAAGACCCCTGGCTGTCTTCAAGACCCCTGGCTGTCTTCAAGAGCCCTGGCTGTCTTCAAGACCCCTGGCTGTCTTCAAGGCCCCTGGCTGTCTTCAAGGCCCCTGGCTGTCTTCAAGAGCCCTGGTTGTCTTCAAGACCCCTGGCTGTCAAGAGCCTTGGTTGTCTTCAAGACCCCTGGCTGTCTTCAAGGCCCCCGGCTGTCTTCAAGAGCCCTGGCTGTCTTCAAGAGCCCTGGTTGTCTTCAAGACCCCTGACTGCCTTCAAGAGCCCTGGCTGTCTTCAAAACCCCTGGCTGTCTTCAAGAGCCCTGGTTGTCTTCAAGACCCCTGGCTGTCTTCAAGGCCCCTGGCTGTCTTCAAGAGCCCTGGCTGTCTTCAAGAGCCCTGGTTGTCTTCAAGACCCCTGGTTGCCTACAAGACCCCTGGCTGTCTTCAAAACCCCTGGCTGTCTTCAAGAGCCCTGGTTGTCTTCAAGACCCCTGACTGCCTTCAAGAGCCCTGGCTGTCTTCAACACCCCTGGCTGTCTTCAAGAGCCCTGGTTGTCTTCAAGACCCCTGGCTGTCTTCAAGACCCCTGGCTGTCTTCAAGAGCCCTGGCTGTCTTCAAGAGCCCTGGTTGTCTTCAAGACCCCTGGTTGCCTACAAGACCCCTGGCTGTCTTCAAGACCCCTGGCTGTCTTCAAGACCCCTGGCTGTCTTCAAGAGCCCTGGTTGTCTTCAAGACACCTGGTTGCCTACAAGACCCCTGGCTGTCTTCAAGACCCCTGGCTGTCTTCAAGACCCCTGGCTGTCTTCAAGACCCCTGGCTGTCTTCAAGAGCCCTGGCTGTCTTCAAGAGCCCTGGTTGTCTTCAAGACACCTGGTTGCCTACAAGACCCCTGGTTGTCTTCAAGACACCTGGTTGCCTACAAGACCCCTGGCTGTCTTCAAGACCCCTGGTTGCCTACAAGACCCCTGGCTGTCTTCAAGAGGGAGATGGACAGGCACCTAAAGTCAGTACCTGACCAGCCGAGCTGAAGTTCGTATGTTGGTTTACGTGCAGACAGCAGTAACAGCCTGGTTGATCAGGCCCTGATCCACCGCGAGGCCTGGTCATGCACTGCGGCGCGGGGGCGTTGGCCCCCAACGAAATAGCCTCCAGGTAGACTCCAACAATAAACTCGCCACTTCCGTCGACTCCTGATCCAAATATCCACTCCCCTGATCATCGCTTCCCTCCAAACCATCTTCTAACACCAAGTAATAGTGGAAAATATAGTCTGGTGATAGTGAGACGTGGATAAAAAAAAGATACCGAATTTTCCAGCATATAAGACGCACAACAGAAGTATCATAATGGTATATCAGTGATCATATTCTTACTTCTCGCAAAAGAGTAACTCGAAGTCTACCCTTGACCCTGACATTGAGCATATAAGGCGCAGGCTAATTTTCCAAGACTTGTGGGGGAAAGAGGTGCGCCTTATATGCCGGAAATTACGGTTTGTACGGTCCAGGACATTTATTAAAGAAAATGTTTCGCCCGGGTGGCTTCTTCAGTCCTAATACATGTCCTGAACTGTACACAACTGTCTGTTTCCAACAGTAAGTGATAGTAACTGCAGCTCTGCAGTTACTATCACTTGTTGTGATAGTAACTGTTGTCCTTCCTGATGAACCTTTAATGGAATACTTGAAGATATTCTCTGTCTTACTGAAGTCTCCCAGCTCAGGTTGACACTACTGAAGTCTCCCAGCTCAGGTTGACACTACTGAAGTCTCCTAGCTCAGGTTGACACTACTGAAGTCTCCCAGCTCAGGCTGACACTACTGAAGTCTCCCAGCTCAGGTTGACACTACTGAAGTCTCCTAGCTCAGGTTGACACTACTGAAGTCTCCCAGCTCAGGTTGACACTACTGAAGTCTCCTAGCTCAGGTTGACACTACTGAAGTCTCCCAGCTCAGGCTGACACTACTGAAGTCTCCCAGCTCAGGTTGACACTACTGAAGTCTCCTAGCTCAGGTTGACACTACTGAAGTCTCCCAGCTCAGGCTGACACTACTGAAGTCTCCCAGCTCAGGTTGACACTACTGAAGTCTCCTAGCTCAGGTTGACACTACTGAAGTCTCCTAGCTCAGGTTGACACTACTGAAGTCTCCTAGCTCAGGTTGACACTACTGAAGTCTCCCAGCTCAGGCTGACACTGCTGAAGTCTCCTAGCTCAGGTTGACACTACTGAAGTCTCCTAGCTCAGGTTGACACTACTGAAGTCTCCTAGCTCAGGTTGACACTACTGAAGTCTCCTAGCTCAGGTTGACACTACTGAAGTCTCCCAGCTCAGGTTGACACTACTGAAGTCTCCCAGCTCAGGTTGACACTACTGAAGTCTCCTAGCTCAGGTTGACACTACTGAAGTCTCCCAGCTCAGGTTGACACTACTGAAGTCTCCCAGCTCAGGTTGACACTACTGAAGTCTCCCAGCTCAGGTTGACACTACTGAAGTCTCCCAGCTTAGGTTGACGCTACTGAAGTCTCCCAGCTCAGGCTGACACTACTGAAGTCTCCTAGCTCAGGTTGACACTACTGAAGTCTCCCAGCTCAGGTTGACACTACTGAAGTCTCCTAGCTCAGGTTGACACTACTGAAGTCTCCCAGCTCAGGTTGACACTACTGAAGTCTCCCAGCTCAGGTTGACACTACTGAAGTCTCCCAGCTCAGGTTGACACTACTGAAGTCTCCCAGCTCAGGTTGACACTACTGAAGTCTCCTAGCTCAGGTTGACACTACTGAAGTCTCCCAGCTCAGGTTGACACTACTGAAGTCTCCCAGCTCAGGTTGACACTACTGAAGTCTCCCAGCTCAGGTTGACACTACTGAAGTCTCCCAGCTTAGGTTGACGCTACTGAAGTCTCCCAGCTCAGGCTGACACTACTGAAGTCTCCTAGCTCAGGTTGACACTACTGAAGTCTCCCAGCTCAGGTTGACACTACTGAAGTCTCCCAGCTCAGGTTGACGCTACTGAAGTCTCCCAGCTCAGGCTGACACTACTGAAGTCTCCTAGCTCAGGCTGACACTACTGAAGTCTCCCAGCTCAGGTTGACACTACTGAAGTCTCCTAGCTCAGGCTGACACTACTGAAGTCTCCTAGCTCAGGTTGACACTACTGAAGTCTCCCAGCTCAGGTTGACACTACTGAAGTCTCCCAGCTCAGGTTGACACTACTGAAGTCTCCTAGCTCAGGTTGACGCTACTGAAGTCTCCTAGCTCAGGTTGACGCTACTGAAGTCTCCTAGCTCAGGTTGACGCTACTGAAGTCTCCTAGCTCAGGTTGACACTACTGAAGTCTCCTAGCTCAGGTTGACGCTACTGAAGTCTCCCAGCTCAGGTTGACGCTACTGAAGTCTCCCAGCTCAGGTTGACGCTACTGAAGTCTCCTAGCTCAGGTTGACACTACTGAAGTCTCCCAGCTCAGGTTGACGCTACTGAAGTCTCCTAGCTCAGGTTGACGCTACTGAAGTCTCCTAGCTCAGGTTGACGCTACTGAAGTCTCCCAGCTTAGGTTGACGCTACTGAAGTCTCCCAGCTCAGGCTGACACTACTGAAGTCTCCTAGCTCAGGTTGACACTACTGAAGTCTCCCAGCTCAGGTTGACACTACTGAAGTCTCCCAGCTCAGGTTGACGCTACTGAAGTCTCCCAGCTCAGGCTGACACTACTGAAGTCTCCTAGCTCAGGCTGACACTACTGAAGTCTCCCAGCTCAGGTTGACACTACTGAAGTCTCCTAGCTCAGGCTGACACTACTGAAGTCTCCTAGCTCAGGTTGACACTACTGAAGTCTCCCAGCTCAGGTTGACACTACTGAAGTCTCCCAGCTCAGGTTGACACTACTGAAGTCTCCTAGCTCAGGTTGACGCTACTGAAGTCTCCTAGCTCAGGTTGACGCTACTGAAGTCTCCTAGCTCAGGTTGACGCTACTGAAGTCTCCTAGCTCAGGTTGACACTACTGAAGTCTCCTAGCTCAGGTTGACGCTACTGAAGTCTCCTAGCTCAGGTTGACGCTACTGAAGTCTCCCAGCTCAGGTTGACGCTACTGAAGTCTCCTAGCTCAGGTTGACACTACTGAAGTCTCCCAGCTCAGGTTGACGCTACTGAAGTCTCCTAGCTCAGGTTGACGCTACTGAAGTCTCCTAGCTCAGGTTGACGCTACTGAAGTCTCCTAGCTCAGGTTGACGCTACTGAAGTCTCCTAGCTCAGGTTGACGCTACTGAAGTCTCCCAGCTCAGGTTGACGCTACTGAAGTCTCCTAGCTCAGGTTGACACTACTGAAGTCTCCTAGCTCAGGTTGACGCTACTGAAGTCTCCTAGCTCAGGTTGACGCTACTGAAGTCTCCCAGCTCAGGTTGACGCTACTGAAGTCTCCTAGCTCAGGTTGACGCTACTGAAGTCTCCTAGCTCAGGTTGACGCTACTGAAGTCTCCTAGCTCAGGTTGACGCTACTGAAGTCTCCTAGCTCAGGTTGACGCTACTGAAGTCTCCCAGCTCAGGTTGACGCTACTGAAGTCTCCTAGCTCAGGTTGACACTACTGAAGTCTCCTAGCTCAGGTTGACGCTACTGAAGTCTCCTAGCTCAGGTTGACGCTACTGAAGTCTCCTAGCTCAGGTTGACGCTACTGAAGTCTCCCAGCTCAGGTTGACGCTACTGAAGTCTCCCAGCTCAGGTTGACGCTACTGAAGTCTCCCAGCTCAGGTTGACACTACTGAAGTCTCCTAGCTCAGGTTGACGCTACTGAAGTCTCCCAGCTCAGGTTGACGCTACTGAAGTCTCCTAGCTCAGGTTGACACTACTGAAGTCTCCTAGCTCAGGTTGACGCTACTGAAGTCTCCTAGCTCAGGTTGACGCTACTGAAGTCTCCTAGCTCAGGTTGACGCTACTGAAGTCTCCTAGCTCAGGTTGACGCTACTGAAGTCTCCCAGCTCAGGTTGACGCTACTGAAGTCTCCTAGCTCAGGTTGACGCTACTGAAGTCTCCTAGCTCAGGTTGACGCTACTGAAGTCTCCTAGCTCAGGTTGACGCTACTGAAGTCTCCTAGCTCAGGTTGACGCTACTGAAGTCTCCCAGCTCAGGTTGACGCTACTGAAGTCTCCTAGCTCAGGTTGACACTACTGAAGTCTGCCAACTAATTTCATTAGCTAGTGTTCAAACCGCTGTAAACTTGTACATGCTGGTTTTCCTAGAAGTACAATGGGTAAATACACATAGTGGACCTTATATACTCGAGGTCAGGGTTAAGGTCAAGGTCAAGGGTAGACTTTGTGTTAGACTTTACCATAAGTAAGACGGTAATTAACCCTTCAATATATTTACTGAATTACCGTTATGATGATTTTATAGTGCGCCTTATATGCCAGAAAATTTGGTAAGTGTGATGTAAATGGTTTTAAAAACCGACAAGTTGAAGAATGAGACTCTTATGCGATATCTGCGTATCTTTACTGTGGAAATGTAGATAGTATGTGCATCTTTACTGCGGAAAAGTAGATACTACGCGTATCTTGATTGCGGAAAAGTAGATACTACGCGTATCTTTAGTGAGGGAAGTAGACACTACATTTGTCTATCTTTACTGAGAGAAAGTTGCGCTTCAACTCACCTAAGTGTCCCCAGGTATCGACATTTTCCCCGTCAAAACAATAACTTGTGTACAAGGTACAAACATTACACTGGACTGCTGGGTAAGTCGTCCACCAAGTAATACTTCCTTACTGTTACAATGTAAAAAATTCTACTACTTACTGCATGGGATTATTTTGTTTTTATTATCCGTGATATTAATAGCTATGAGGAGATTACCTGTAATCACACAGAGTGTGCTGGCTCACCTGTCACACTCCTGGGCTCACCTGTAACAAGACACAAGGCAAACATTACTCACTATCAACACTTGACCTCCGCCACATCCACACACACCCTATGTCAACACTGACAAAATTATATATATATATATATATATATATGTCGTGCCGAATAGGCAGAACTTGCTACCT
>NC_091353.1:13587328-13682328 GCF_038502225.1 Cherax quadricarinatus
AGAGTAATAGAGCGATGGTTGACACACTAGCTGAGATAGCCAGAAGGGCTCATGCAAGCAGGGCAAAGCTACTGATCATGGGTGACTTCAACCACAAGGAAATTGACTGGGAGAACCTGGAGCCACATGGGGGCCCAGATATGTGGAGGGATAAGATGATGGAGGTGGTATTGGAAAACCTCATGTACCAGCACGTAAAGGACACTACCAGAGAGAGAGGAGAGGATGAGCCAGCAACACTGGACCTAGTATTCACCTTGAGTAGTGCAGACATTGAGGACATCACATATGAGAGCCCCCTCAAGGCCAGTGACCATGTGGTTCTGAGCTTCAAATACATAGCAGCGTTACAGGTGGACAGGGAAAAGGAAGGGTAGGACAACTGAAGCCAGACTACAAGAGAGAGGACTACACAGGCATGAAGAATTTCCTACACGGGGTTCAGTGGGACAGAGAACTGGCAGGGAAGTCAGTAAACGAGATGATGGGATATGTGACAACAATATGCAAGGAAGCTGAGGAGAGGTTTGTACCCAAGGGAAACAGAAATAACAAGAAAGCCAGGATAAGCCCCTGGTTTACCCAAAGGTGTAAAGAGGCCAAAACCAAGTGTGCTAGAGAGTGGATGTAGTATAGAAGGCGAAGGGCCCAGGAGAACAAGGAGAGAAGTTGTAGTGCCAGAAATGAATATACACAGGTAAGAAGGAAGGCCCAATGACAATATGAAAATGACATAGCAGCAAAAGCCAAATCTGACCAAAAGCTGTTGTACAGCCACATCAGGAGGAAAAAAACAGCCAAGGACTTGGTAGCCAGGCTAAAGAAGGAAGAGAGATCACAAGAAGCAACCACAAAGTGTGTGAGGAGATCAACATGAGATTCAAACAAGTGTTCACAGAGGAGACAGAAGGGACTCCAGAAAGATGGAGAGGTGGGTACACCACCAGGTATTAGACACAGTACAAACCACCAAGGAAGAAGAGGCTGCTGAGTGAGCTAGATACCTCAAAGGCAATGGGGCTGGATAACTTCTCTCCACAGGTCCTGAGAGAGGGAGCAGAGGTGCTACGTGTACCCCAAACAACAATATTCAACACTTCTATCAAAACAGAGCAACTACCTGAGGTATGGAAGACAGCAAATGTAGTCCCAATTTTAAAAAAGGAGACAGACATGAAACATTAAACTACAGACCAGCATCACTGACATGTATAGCATGCAAAGTCATGGAGAAGATTGTCAGAACACCTAGAAAGGAATGAACTTATCAACGACAGCCAACATGGTTTCAGGGATGAGAAATCCTGTGTCACAAACCTACTGAGTTCTATGACAGGGTGACAGCAGTAAGACAAGAGAGGGAGGGGTGGGTAGACTGCATTTTCTTGGACTGTAAGAAGGCGTCTGACACAGTTCCACACCAGAGATTAGTGCACAAGCTGGAGGACCAGGCAGGGATAACAGGGAAGTCGCTATAGTTGATCAGGGAATACCTGTCAGGAAGACAATAGTGAGTCATGGTACGTGGTGAGGTGTCAGAGTGGGTGCCTGTGAATAGTGGAGTTCCACAGGGGTCAGTCCTGGGACCGGTGTCGTTTCTGGTATTTGTGAACGACATAACGGAAAGAGTAGTCTCCGAAGTGTCCCTGTTTGCAGATGATGTGAAGCTGATGAGAAGAATTCAATCGGACGAGAACCAGGCAGAACTACAAAGGGATTTGGACAGGCTGTAGGCCTGGTCCAGCAACTAGCTCCTGGAGTTCAACCCCACCAAGTGCAAAGTCATGAAGATTTGGGAAGGGCAAAGAAGACTGCAGACGGAGTACAGTCTAGGGGGCCAGAGACTACAAACCTCACTCAAGGAAAAAGATCTTGGGGTGAGTATAACACCAGGCACATCTCCTGAAGCGCACATCAACCAAATAACTGCTGCAGCATATGGGCGCCTAGCAAACCTCAGAACAGCATTCCGACATCTTAATAAGGAATCGTTCAGGACCCTGTACACCGTGTACGTTAGGCCCATATTGGAGTATGCAGCACCAGTTTGGAACCCACACCTAGCCAAGCACGTAAAGAAACTAGAGAAAGTGCAAAGGTTTGCAACGGAGAGGTTAAGGGAAATCGACCTGACAACACTGGACGACAGGAGAGAGAGGGGGGACATGATAACGACATATAAAATACTGAGAGGAATTGACAAGGTGGACAGAGACAGGATGTTCCAGAGATGAGACACGGCAACAAGGGCCCACAGTTAGAAGTCGAAGACGCAGATGAATCAGGGATGTTAGGAAGTATTTCTTCAGTCACAGAGTAGTCAGGAAGTGGAATAGTTTGGGAAGCGATGTAGTGGAGGCAGGATCCATTCATAGCTTTAAGTAGAGGTATGATAAGGCTAATGGTGCTGGGGAGAGTGACCCAGTACCGGCCAGTGAAGAAGCGGCGCCAGGAGTTATGAATCGACCCCTGCAACCACAACTAGGTGAGTACACACACACACACACACACACACACACACACACACACACACACACACACACACACACACACACACACACACACACACACACACACACACACACACGCACGCACGCACGCACACACACACACACACACACACAGAGGAACTGCGACTCGACCCCTTCAACCACAAGCAGGTGAGTACACGCACAAAATACATAAACTTCATAAATATAGCCGAAACATTAGTCAAAATACAATGAAAACGTATTAAATTTTCCACTAAGAGTGCGCAAAATGCGCGTAGAAGAAATAACCGGGGAAAAAATGGCCAGCTGGACTTTTAACCTTCCTATACAATGAACCTAAGAGCTATTTTATTTATTTATTTATTTATTTATTTATTTATTTATTATAAATTTGTGCACACATACAGAGGTACAAAAAAATACAGATAAGAGCAGTATGCCAAAGCCACTTATACTATGCATAGCATTACGGGCTGGCTTAAAATTAACTTAAGATTAATTAAGCAATGATGAAGTCAGTGATAAAACATTAATGTAAACAGATTACTATAAAGCACAAGTGAGTATTACAAAGACAGGTCATATGAAGGATTCTGTTAGGTAGTGTATTTAAAAAATAATAAAGTTAGATTGGGTTTTAGGTTTAACATTTATGTGATATAATTGTGAGAAACATTTAAGATATACAATTTATAAGGTTCAGTTATTCAGTATTTATTTGGTTTTGGGTGAGTAAGTGATCTTTGAGTAGAGACTTGAATTTATAAACAGGTAGTGTTTCTTTTATATTTACAGGTAATGAATTCCAGATTTTAGGGCCTTTTATGTGCATTGAGTTTTTGCATAGTGTGAGATGAACACGAGGAACATCAAAGAGTGATCTGTGCCTTGTGTTATGGTCATGTGTTCTGTTGAGGTTGGCAAGGAGATGTTTGAGGGGAGGGTTAATATCAGAGTTAAGTGTTCTATGTATGTAATAGGTGCAGTAATAAGTATGGATGTTTTGTATGGTGAGTAGGTTTAGTGTATTGAATATTGGTGGAGTGTGCTGCCTGTAGTGAGAATTTGTTATCATTCTAACTGCAGCCTTTTGTTGGGTAATTAGTGGTCTGAGATGGTTAACTGTTGTTGAGCCCCATGCACAAATTCCATAGGTGAGATAGGGGTAAATAAGAGAGTGATATAGGGCCAGGAGGGCTGACTGTGGAACATAGTACCGTATCTTCGATAGTATGCCTACAGTCTTGGAAATTTTCTTAGAAATTTGTTGTATATGTGTATGAAATTTGAGTCTATTATCAAGGTGGATTCCTAAGAATTTTCCCTCTGTTAGCTTTGTGATAGGTGATCCGTTTATCATTATGTTAAGAGGGACATCTGTAGCTCTGTTACCAAACTGAATGAAGTAGGTTTTGTCAATGTTTAGTGTAAGTTTGTTAGTCCTCATCCAGGTAGATATTTTCTGTAATTCGGTATTTACAGTATTGGCTAGTGTGACTGGGCTCGGGTGAGAGAAGACGTATGTAGTGTCATCTGCAAATAGTGTGGGTTTGAGTAATTGCGAAGCATTTGGAAGGTCATTTATGTATAGGAGAAAGAGAAGAGGGCCAAGGACACTTCCCTGTGGGACACCAACTGTAATTGGTTGCGCAGAAGAGTTTGCCCCATTTGCGTACACATATTGGCTTCTGTTGCTGAGGTATGACTTGAGGTAATTGAGGGAGTGCCCTCTTATACCATAGTGTGACAATTTTACGTGGAGCAAGTCATGGTCAACTGTATCAAAAGCTTTACGTAAGTCAATGAAGATCCCCAGTGGGACTTCTTTTTTCTCTATTGCAGTGTATATATGTTCTAGCATGTGTATAATAGCATCATTAGTATTTTTATTAGGCCTGAATCCAAATTGGCAGGGGTTGAGTATGTTCTGGGAGATAAGGTAGGAGTAGATTCGTTTATGAATTAGTTTTTCAAAGATTTTTGAGAGAGGGTGTAAGTTGGATATTGGCCTATAGTTATTCAACTCTGTTTGGTCTCCTCCTTTGTGGATCGGGGTGACCCTTGCTATTTTGAGTACTGTAGGGAAGGTGGAGGATTCAATGGATTTGTTAAAGAGTGTTGCAATGATTGGAGATAGCACTTGTGACACTTTTTTATATATAAAGGGTGGTAAGGTATTTAAATCTCCTGCCTTGTTTTTTAGTGCATTGATAATAAGGGAGACTTCGTATGGGTTAGTCGGAGCTAGGAACAGTGTGTTCGGGTAGTTGCCGGTGAGGTAGTTATTTGGTGGGGTATCTGAGCTTGGGATTTTATGGGCAAGGTTTTGTCCTATAGTGGAGAAGAAATCATTGAGTCTGTTTGCTGTTTCTGTTGGTGGGAGTTGGGGTTCATCTGATTTTGCTAATTTTATTTCGCTATTTCGTGTTATCTTTTTTGTTCCCAGAATTTCAGATAGTGTTTTCCAGGTCTTTTTTATATCACCTCGTAAGTTGGATAATCTGTTCTCATAATACAATTTTTTTGCCCTTCTTATCAGGCTGGTTAGGATTGACGAGTAACGTTTTGTTTGGTCTCTGGTTATGTGACCCATTCTGTACTGTTTTTCATATTGGTGTTTTGTATTTATGGAAAACTAAAGGCAGCCACAGTCTAAAACTTGTGTGACAAGACACAGTACACTCCTCCTTGATAAATTAGACACATGTGCAACTCTTGGGTATCTTTATTGAGGAAACGTTTCGCCACACAGTGGCTTCATCAGTCCATACGTAGGAGAAACTTGAAGAACAGGAGGAGAATGAGGTAATCAGTCCCTCAACCTTGAGTCGATGTGTTCAGTCCATCAGTTCTTCAAGTTTCTCCTACGTATGGACTGATGAAGCCACTGTGTGGCGAAACGTTTCCTCAATAAAGATACCCAAGAGTTGCACATGTGTCTAATTTATCAACATGTCGGTTCTCTGAACCATTCATCTACACACTCCTCCTTGATTCCCCGGTACTCTCCCGGTGCGGGTCTTTTCCAGATGGTGACCCGGTCTTGGCTCCCTGTCTTGGGAGTGTCTGAGACCTGTGTCTCCCATGGGAGGAGGTACAAGTACCTCCTCATCTTCTGGGACCAAGTGTCCCCAGGCCTAGCCCCATTGCCCGCCCTCATGGGGCTCGTAGGGAGAAGCTAGGCCTCTGGTCTGCCATCTTCCCCGCCCCAGGGGGGGGGCTCGTGGGGATGGCAGTCTTGTGCCACAGTTTTCGTTCCCATGTCCAAGACAGACACAGACAGGTTATAGCAGCACTGTATCATCCTTTGTAGATGATACTGGAACCTGTATGACTGTCGTTCATTGAGGACAGTGAACCACCAGGGTGATATAAACCAAGTCTGGGACACTAGCTGTTACCTGGAATACTAGCTGTTATCTAGGACACTAGCTGTTACCTGGGACACTAGCTGTTATCTAGGACACTAGCTGTTACCTGGGACACTAGCTGTTATCTAGGACACTAGCTGTTGCCTGGAACATTAGCTGTTATCTAGGACACTAGCTGTTACCTGGGACACTAGCTGTTATCTAGGACACTAGCTGTTACCTGGGACACTAGCTGTTATCTAGGACACTAGCTGTTGCCTGGAACATTAGCTGTTATCTAGGACACTAGCTGTTACCTGGGACACTAGCTGTTATCTAGGACACTAGCTGTTACCTGGGACACTAGCTGTTATCTAGGACACTAGCTGTTGCCTGGAACATTAGCTGTTATCTAGGACACTAGCTGTTACCTGGGACACTAGCTGTTATCTAGGACACTAGCTGTTACCTGGAACACTAGCTGTTATCTAGGACACTAGCTGTTACCTGGGACACTAGCTGTTATCTAGGACACTAGCTGTTGCCTGGAACATTAGCTGTTATCTAGGACACTAGCTGTTACCTGGGACACTAGCTGTTATCTAGGGCACTAGCTGTTACCTGGAACACTAGCTGTTATCTAGGACACTAGCTGTTGCCTGGAACACTAGCTGTTATCTAGGACACTAGCTGTTGCCTGGGACACTAGCTGTTATCCAGGACACTAGCTGTTACCTGGAACATTAGCTGTTACCTGGGGCACTAGCTGTTACCTGGAATACTAGCTGTTATCTAGGACACTAGCTGTTGCCTGGGACACTAGCTGTTATCCAGGACACTAGCTGTTACCTGGAACATTAGCTGTTACCTGGGGCACTAGCTGTTACCTGGGGCATTAGCTGTTACCTGGAATATTAGCTGTTACCTGGGACACTAGCTGTTACCTGGGACATTAGCTGTTACCTGGAGCATTAGCTGTTACCTGAAACACTAGCTATTACCTGGGACACTAGCTTTTACCTGGAACACTAGCTATTACGTGGAACATTAGCTGTTACTTGGGACACTAAGTGTTACCTTGGACACTAGCTGTTACGTGGAACACTAGCTGTTACGTGGAACACTTGTTGTTACCTTGGACACTAGCTGTTACCTGGAACACTTGTTGTTACCTGGAACACTAGCTGTTACCTTGGACACTAGCTGTTCCCTGGAACACTAGCTGTTACCTGGAACATTAGCTGTTACTTGGGACACTAGCTGTTACCTGGAACACTAGCTGTTACCTGGAACACTAGCTGTTACCTGGAACACTAGCTGTTACCTTGGACACTAGCTGTTACCTGGAACACTAGCTGTTACCTTGGACACTAGCTGTTACCCTGGACACTAGCTGTTACCTGGCACACTGATACCCACGACAGTAATTACTACCCGAGGACCCCTAAGTGTTCAGGGATGCTACAGAAGCTGGTACCTACTGCTACAGGTGGTACTTGAGCACCTACCTACCTACCTACCTACTAGATGGGCCACGTCTCCACTCTTCATCATCTGATAATTCAACTTTTCCTCCTGGCGTGTTGCAATATGTGATGACAGCGTGATAATTGCATGCTAAATGAAGTCTGGTGGTGCATGCAACCTTACCCAGCCTGCCACCACCCTCTCTCTCTCACTCTCTCTCTCTCTCTCTCTCTCTTTCATTGCATATTTTTCTGCACACCTCTTTTGCTTGACCAGGAAAGCACCAGAAAAGAAACTCTCGAAACTCTTCAAAGGTATATAATTTTTATCGCTTTTTAATATTGTCCTGGCTGATGTGTCACCTTTGGGTCACCAGGTATATGGTCCACGTAGGACCGAAATGTTGCCGTAAGCGTCTATGTCCGGATTATTTGTGTATTGTGACAGTGTATACGAAGAGGTGTGTATCACTTAGTGTATATATACAGAGAAGTGAGTATATCTCAATGTATATACACCGAGAAGTGAGTATATCTCTCAATGTATATATACCGAGGAGTATATCTCTCAATGTATATACACCGAGAAGTGAGTATATCTCTCAATGTATATATACCGAGAAGCGAGTATATCTCTCAATGTATATACACCGAGAAATGAGTATATCTCAGTGTATATACACGGAGAAGTGAGTATATCTCTCAGTGTATATACAACGAGAAGTGAGTATATCTCAGTGTATATATATACCGAGAAGTGAGTATATCTCAGTGCATATACACCGAGAAATGAGTATATCTCAGTGTATATACACTGAAAAGTGAGTATATCTGTCAGTGTATATACACCGTGAAGTGAGTATATCTCAGTGTATATACACCGAGAAGTGAGTATATCTCTCAGTGTATATACACCGAGAAGTGAGTATATCTCTCAATGTATATACATCGATATGTGAGAATATCTCTCAATGTATATACACCGAGAAGTGTATCTCTCAATGTATATACACCGAGAAGTGAGTATATCTCTCAATGTATATACACCGAGAAGTGAGTATATCTCTCAATGTATATACACCGAGAAGTGAGTATATCTCTCAATGTATATACACCGAGAAGTGAGTATATCTCTCAATGTATATACACCGAGAAGTGAGTATATCTCTCAATGTATATACACCGAGAAGTATCTTTCTCAATGTATATACACCGAGAAGTATATCTCTCAATATATACACAGAGAAGTGAGTATATCTCTCAATGTATATACACCGAAAAGTGAGTATATCTCAGTGTATATACACGGAAAAGTGAGTATCAGTGCACTTCACAATGTTGGTATAACAAGCTGCAACAATAGCAACATCGGAGGCAAGAAGCTGTGTACCCGGGAGCGTCCGGTATTAAAGTTTATTGTATCAAGATGCTGTAAGACTGCAGCTGCAAAACTGACAGAAGAGTTAAATCAGCATCTTGCAAACCAGGATGCAACCAAAACAGTTCATTGTGAGCTCCATGCAACATCATGGGAGAGCTATAATTGCTAAACTTTTCCTTCCAGAAGCAAATATTGGAAAAAAAAAATGGAGGAATGACCGTAAGAAATGGACAATGTACTAATGGAAGACCGTTATTTACTTCGACGTTATTTACGTCTGGAGACAACTTAAAGAACCTTATACTTCAGGCTGCCTGAGCCTTCCCGTGAAGCATGCAGCCGGATCCGTCATGACCTGGGCAGTAATATCCTGGAATTCTCTTGGCCAGGCACTAGTACGGCAAGGCTAACACCCAAACATATTTGTCGAGTTTGAGTGACCAACTCCATCCCATGGTACAAACAGACGATGAACCAATTCACACGTCTAGTTCAAAACTGGCATGAAGAACACGAAAGTGAATCTGAACACCTGGACTGGCTCCCACAATCGCCGGATTTAAATATTATCGAGCATCTGTGGGGTCAACTGGAACAGCAAGTCTGGAACCCAGTTGCTCCACAGTCGTCTCTGGAAGAGTTAAAGCAGGTTTTGCTGGAGGTTTGACTCAAAATTTCCCTGGTTACAGGATCAAATGTTATATGAATCAATTCCTGGACCAACTGGTGCTGTTGTGGCTGAAACTGGAGCACCGAATTCATATTCAAAATAAAAAATGTTAAATACCAAGGTGATCCTATTATTTGGTTTGTACTGGAGACGTCCCGTGTAGGTCTGTCTGAGATCCACCCAACCCAACATTCTCCACCAGACTCTCCACACTATATATACCCAACATTCTCCACCAGACTCTCCACACTATATATACCCAACATTCTCCACCTGACTCTCCACACTATATATACCCAACATTCTCCACCTGACTCTCCACACTATATATACCCAACATTCTCCACCAGACTCTCCACACTATATATACCTAACATTCTCCACCACACTCTCCACACTATATATACCCAACATTCTCCACCAGACTCTCCACACTATATATACCCAACATTCTCCACCTGACTCTCCACACTATATATACCCAACATTCTCCACCAGACTCTCCACACTATATATACCCAACATTCTCCACCTGACTCTCCACACTATATATACCCAACATTCTCCACCTGACTCTCCACACTATATATACCCAACATTCTCCACCTGACTCTACACACTATATATACCAAACATTCTCCACCTGACTCTAAACACTATATATACCCAACATTCACAACCAGACTCTCCACACTATATATACCCAACATTCTCCACCTGACTCCACACTATATATACCCAACATTCTCCACCTGACTCTCCACACTATATATACCCAACATTCTCCACCAGACTCTCCACACTATATATACCCAACATTCTCCACCTGACTCTCCACACTATATATACCCAACATTCTCCACCATACTCTCCACACTATATATACCCAACATTCTCCACCAGACTCTCCACACTATATATACCCAACATTCTCCACCTGACTCTCCACACTATATATACCCAACATTCTCCACCATACTCTCCACACTATATATACCCAACATTCTCCACCAGACTCTCCACACTATATATACCCAACATTCTCCACCAGACTCTCCACACTATATATACCCAACATTCTCCACCAGACTCTCCACACTATATACCCAACATTCTCCACCTGACTCTCCACACTATATATACCCAACATTCTCCACCTGACTCTCCACACTATATATACCCAACATTCTCCACCTGACTCTCCACACTATATATACCCAACATTCTCCACCTGACTCTCCACACTATATATACCCAACATTCTCCACCAGACTCTCCACACTATATATACCCAACATTCTCCACCTGACTCTCCACACTATATATACCCAACATTCTCCACCTGACTCTCCACACTATATATACCCAACATTCTCCACCAGACTCTCCACACTATATATACCCAACATTCTCCACCTGACTCTCCACACTATATATACCCAACATTCTCCACCTGACTCTCCACACTATATATACCCAACATTCTCCACCTCCACCTGACTCTCCACACTATATATACCCAACATTCTCCACCAGACTCTCCACACTATATATACCCAACATTCTCCACCTGACTCTCCACACTATATATACCCAACATTCTCCACCTGACTCTCCACACTATATATACCCAACATTCTCCACCTGACTCTCCACACTATATATACCCAACATTCTCCACCAGACTCTCCACACTATATATACCCAACATTCTCCACCTGACTCTCCACACTATATATACCCAACATTCTCCACCAGACTCTCCACACTATATATACCCAACATTCTCCACCTGACTCTCCACACTATATATACCCAAAATTCTCCACCAGACTCTCCACACTATATATACCCAACATTCTCCACCAGACTCTCCACACTATATATACCCAACATTCTCCACCTGACTCTCCACACTATATATACCCAACATTCTCCACCTGACTCTCCACACTATATATACCCAACATTCTCCACCTGACTCTCCACACTATATATACCCAACATTCTCCACCTGACTCTCCACACTATATATACCCAACATTCTCCACCTGACTCTCCACACTATATATACCCAACATTCTCCACCTGACACTCCACACTATATATACCCAACATTCTCCACCTGACTCTCCACACTATATATACCCAACATTCTCCACCTGACTCCACACTATATATACCCAACATTCTCCACCAGACTCTCCACACTATATATACCCAACATTCTCCACCTGACTCTCCACACTATATATACCCAACATTCTCCACCTGACTCTCCACACTATATATACCCAACATTCTCCACCTGACTCTCCACACTATATATACCCAACATTCTCCACCTGACTCTCCACACTATATATACCCAACATTCTCCACCTGACTCTCCACACTATATATACCCAACATTCTCCACCTGACTCTCCACACTATATATACCCAACATTCTCCACCTGACTCTCCACACTATATATACCCAACATTCTCCACCAGACTCTCCACACTATATATACCCAACATTCTCCACCAGACTCTCCACACTATATATACCCAACATTCTCCACCAGACTCTCCACACTATATATACCCAACATTCTCCACCAGACTCTCCACACTATATATACCCAACATTCTCCACCTGACTCTCCACACTATATATACCCAACATTCTCCACCAGACTCTCCACACTATATATACCCAACATTCTCCATCTGACTCTCCACACTATATATACCCAACATTCTCCACCTGACTCTCCACACTATATATACCCAACATTCTCCACCAGACTCTCCACACTATATATACCCAACATTCTCCACCTGACTCTCCACACTATATATACCCAACATTATCCACCTGACTCTCCACACTATATATACCCAACATTCTCCACCTGACTCTCCACACTATATATACCCAACATTCTCCACCAGACTCTCCACACTATATATACCCAACATTCTCCACCAGACTCTCCACACTATATATACCCAACATTCTCCACACTATATATACCCAACATTCTCCACCAGACTCTCCACACTATATATACCCAACATTCTCCACACTATATATACCCAACATTCTCCACCAGACTCTCCACACTATATATACCCAACATTCTCCACCTGACTCTCCACACTATATATACCCAACATTCTCCACCAGACTCTCCACACTATATATACCCAACATTCTCCACCTGACTCTCCACACTATATATACCCAACATTCTCCACCAGACTCTCCACACTATATATACCCAACATTCTCCACCTGACTCTCCACACTATATATACCCAACATTCTCCACCTGACTCTACACACTATATATACCCAACATTCTCCACATGACTCTCCACACTATATATACCCAACATTCTCCAACTGACTCTCCAGACTATATATACCCAACGTCCTCCACCTGACTCTCCACACTATATATACCCAACATTCTTCACCTGACTCTCCACACTATATATACCCAACATTCTTCACCTGACTCTCCACACTATATATACCCAACATTCTTCACCTGACTCTCCACACTATATATACCCAACATTCTCCACAAGACTCTCCACACTATATATACCTAACATTCTCCACCAGACTCTCCACACTATATATACCCAACATTCTCCACCAGACTCTCCACACTATATATACCCAAAATTCTCCATCTGACTCTCCACACTATATATACCCAACATCCTCCACCAGACTCTCCACACTATATATACCCAACATTCTCCACCAGACTCTCCACACTATATATACCCAACATTCTAAACCAGAATCTCCAAACTATATATACCCAACATTCTCCACCAGACTCCCCACACTATATATACAACACTATACATACCCAACATTCTCCACCTGACTCTACACACTATATATACCCAACATTCTCCACCAGACTCTCCACACTATATATACCCAACATTCTCCACCAGACTCTCCACACTATATATACAACACTATACATACCCAACATTCTCCACCTGACTCTCCACACTATATATACCCAACATTCTCCACCAGACTCTCCAGACTATATATACCCAACATCCTCCACCTGACTCTCCACACTATATATACCCAACATTCTCCACCAGACTCTTCACACTATATATACCCAACATTCTCCACCTGACTCTCCACACTATATATACCCAACATTCTTCACCAGACTCTCCACACTATATATACCCAACATTCTCCATCTGACTCTCCACACTATATATACCAACATTCTCCATCTGACTCTCCACACTATATATACCCAACATTCTCCACCTGACTCTCCACACGGGCCGTGAGCAAGCTCATCCCACCACCTTCTTCAGTCGAATGCAAAGACAAAAACAGTATATGTCAAGACGATGTAATCAGTTCATCACCCTTGAGGAAGTAGATGTGAGGTGGTCAGTCCCTCAGCCAGGTGAAGAGTTCTGCTCCATAGTCTGGAACAATGGTAATAGAGACACCCAACTATATCACAAGTGTCTTACTTACCAGCTTGTTGCTATTGTATACCATCATAGTCACAATACCAGTAACACCAACAGATACCAGACTATGCTCAGACTGGCATGGTCTATCTGGTGTTCCAGGGGTCAACGCCCCCGTGGCCCGGTCCATCACCAGGCCTCGCGGTGAATCAGGAGCTAATGAACCAAGCTGTTACTGCTGGATGCACGTAGTACAATGTAGGAACCACAGCCCGGCTGATCGGGTATCTGGAGAGTTTATCTGGAGAGAGTTCCGGGGGTCAACGCCCCCGCGGCCCGGTCTGTGACCAGGCCTCCTTAGGTCAGTGTCCCAGGATGCGACCCACACCAGTCGACTAACACCCAGGTACCCATTTTACTGATGGGGAACATAGACAACAGGTGGAAAGAAACACGTCCAATGTTTCTACTCTGGCTGGGAATCGAACCCAGACCCTCACCGTGTGAAGCGAGAGCGTTAACCACTTGTACTTGATGTACAAGTGAGGAGTGTACTTAGAGTGGGCAGTCAGTACACCAACTTCCCGCTTCCTCAATACCCTCAGGCTAAAAAAATACTTCCTAACATCTCTCAGTGTGGGTCCTGCATTTTTGGGGCCCAGAAGCTTGAACTGTTATGGGGGCCCCTTCGCAACTCCTCATAAAGCAGACCCAAAAATTTTAAGCAACGTGGACTAAAGTCATTTCTGGGGCCCCTCCGAGATTAGGGGCCCCGAAGCTTAAGGTCCAATACTTAAATAGTAGATGATCCGTCCCTGACTGTGGTATACCTCAGATAAGTTTTTAAAGGTTTTCTACTCCCGGAGCCCGGCCCTAGGCCAGGCTCGTCTGGTGCTAGCCTGATCAACCAGGCTGTTTGAGAAAAATCCCACACACAGCTTTAAGAGTAGATATGACAACGCTCAGAAGACGAGGAACAATAAAGTCTACGAAACATAAAAGCTGGACTAGGAACCGTGAATCGACCCCCGCAAACACAAATAGGTGACACACTATTATTCATAACATCACTGCAACAAATAACACATCAGGCAGCTTTAAATACAAAATAAACGACGTTTCGCTCCTTCCCATTTCCCGTTTATTTGTGTAAAAGTACAAAAACTACCAACATGCGGTGAAAAGTGCTGACAGCAACAGTCTAGTGGATCTAGAGCCTCGCCACGGGGACAGCTGGTGGAGGCCGTGCTGGAGGTAAATCCCCCATTTAAATACAAAGGGTTCTTACCCTGGAGGCCACAGAGCAAAGCTCAAGGATGAGAAGTTAGTCTGGGAGGCTGTGATCTCCCTCCTGGGAAATCCAAACAGTGGCACACCAACACCAGATTTGACTCACACAACATTCTCACCTCCACGGGGGTGAGTCAGACTCTTTACTCACACCATCATTTTACTCATTTACTCACTCGCTTTATCCTGTGTGCTAAACTGATGAATCTTCGTCTCGTGAACACGAAAGGTGACAGGTAAATGTTACTGGGTTTTAATCCTGTGGGCCCTCACAGCCTGTACACATCTGGGGACCCACAGCCTGTACACATCTGGGGACCCACAGCCTGTACACATCTGGGGACCCACAGCCTGTACACATCTGGGGACCCACAGCCTGTACACATCTGGGGACCCACAGCCTGTACACATCTGGGGACCCACAGCCTGTACACATCTGGGGACCCACAGCCTGTACACATCTGGGGACCCACAGCCTGTACACATCTAGGGACCCACAGCCTGAACACATCTGGGGACCCACAGCCTGTACACATCTGGGGACCCACAGCCTGAACACATCTGGGGACCCACAGCCTGTACACATCTGGGGACCCACAGCCTGTACACACCTGGGGACCCACAGCCTGAACACATCTGGGGACCCACAGCCTGAACACATCTGGGGACCCACAGCCTGAACACATCTGGGGACCCACAGCCTGTACACATCTGGGGACCCACAGCCTGTACACATCTGGGGACCCACAGCCTGTACACATCTGGGGACCCACAGCCTGTACACATCTGGGGACCCACAGCCTGTACACATCTGGGGACCCACAGCCTCGGAGAACTATATAAAAACGGCCTAGTGGAAAAACAGTCCAACGTATCCTTAAAGATGTTACCTGTGATATACCTTTGCCGAGTTTCGAGAGTTGTTCTACTCCCGGAACCCGGCCATGGGCCAGGCTCGTCCACTTTATTCATTCCACTTGTTTTAACAACACAAACAGGTACATTTTTCTCGTAATGTGGTACACAGAATTTGAAGGAATACACTGATGGTACAAAGCTGGAACAAAACTTAATACATTGATGGTACAAAGCTGGAACAAAACTTAATACATTGATGGTACAAAGCTGGAACAAAACTTAATACATTGATGGTACAAAGCTGGAACAAAACTTAATACATTGATGGTACAAAGCTGGAACAAAACTTAATACATTGATGGTACAAAGCTGGAACAAAACTTAATACATTGATGGTACAAAGCTGGAACAAAACTTAATACATTGATGGTACAAAGCTGGAACAAAACTTAATACATTGATGGTACAAAGCTGGAACAAAACTTAATACATTGATGGTACAAAGCTGGAACAAAACTTAATACATTGATGGTACAAAGCTGGAACAAAACTTAATACATTGATGGTACAAAGATTAAATATACAACAAATGAGGTATGAGAGACATAACGAATACACACAAGTGTCCGTCAATAAATACATTATGAATATGGTATGCTGCTGTGAGCTGGGATACAGTGTTCCCAGGATACACCAGGTATTACACCTGTGAACCACCACACTGAACCCCTGGCCCAGGATACACCAGGTATTACACCTGTGAACCACCACACTGAACCCCTGGCCCAGGATACACCAGGTATTACACCTGTGAACCACCACACTGAACCCCTGGCCCAGGATACACCAGGTATTACACCTGTGAACCACCACACTGAACCCCTGGCCCAGGATACACCAGGTATTACACCTGTGAACCACCACACTGAACCCCTGGCCCAGGATACACCAGGTATTACACCTGTGAACCACCACACTGAACCCCTGGCCCAGGATACACCAGGTATTACACCTGTGAACCACCACACTGAACCCCTGGCCCAGGATACACCAGGTATTACACCTGTGAACCACCACACTGAACCCCTGGCCCAGGATACACCAGGTATTACACCTGTGAACCACCACACTGAACCCCTGGCCCAGGATACACCAGGTATTACACCTGTGAACCACCACACTGAACCCCTGGCCCAGGATACACCAGGTATTACACCTGTGAACCACCACACTGAACCCCTGGCCCAGGATACACCAGGTATTACACCTGTGAACCACCACACTGAACCCCTGGCCCAGGATACACCAGGTATTACACCTGTGAACCACCACACTGAACCCCTGGCCCAGGATACACCAGGTATTACACCTGTGAACCACCACACTGAACCCCTGGCCCAGGATACACCAGGTATTACACCTGTGAACCACCACACTGAACCCCTGGCCCAGGATACACCAGGTATTACACCTGTGAACCACCACACTGAACCCCTGGCCCAGGATACACCAGGTATTACACCTGTGAACCACCACACTGAACCCCTGGCCCAGGATACACCAGGTATTACACCTGTGAACCACCACACTGAACCCCTGGCCCAGGATACACCAGGTATTACACCTGTGAACCACCACACTGAACCCCTGGCCCAGGATACACCAGGTATTACACCTGTGAACCACCACACTGAACCCCTGGCCCAGGATACACCAGGTATTACACCTGTGAACCACCACACTGAACCCCTGGCCCAGGATACACCAGGTATTACACCTGTGAACCACCACACTGAACCCCTGGCCCAGGATACACCAGGTATTACACCTGTGAACCACCACACTGAACCCCTGGCCCAGGATACACCAGGTATTACACCTGTGAACCACCACACTGAACCCCTGGTCCGGGATACACCAGGTATTATACCTGTGAACCACCACACTGAACCCCTGGCCCAGGATACACCAGGTATTACACCTGTGAACCACCACACTGAACCCCTGGCCCAGGATACACCAGGTATTACACCTGTGAACCAGCACACTGAACCCCTGGCCCAGGATACACCAGGTATTACACCTGTGAACCACCACACTGAACCCCTGGCCCAGGATACACCAGGTATTACACCTGTGAACCACCACACTGAACCCCTGGCCCAGGATACACCAGGTATTACACCTGTGAACCACCACACTGAACCCCTGGCCCAGGATACACCAGGTATTACACCTGTGAACCACCACACTGAACCCCTGGCCCAGGATACACCAGGTATTACACCTGTGAACCACCACACTGAACCCCTGGCCCAGGATACACCAGGTATTACACCTGTGAACCACCACACTGAACCCCTGGCCCAGGATACACCAGGTATTACACCTGTGAACCACCACACTGAACCCCTGGCCCAGGATACACCAGGTATTACACCTGTGAACCACCACACTGAACCCCTGGCCCAGGATACACCAGGTATTACACCTGTGAACCAGCACACTGAACCCCTGGCCCAGGATACACCAGGTATTACACCTGTGAACCAGCACACTGAACCCCTGGCCCAGGATACACCAGGTATTACACCTGTGAACCAGCACACTGAACCCCTGGCCCAGGATACACCAGGTATTACACCTGTGAACCAGCACACTGAACCCCTGGCCCAGGATACACCAGGTATTACACCTGTGAACCAGCACACTGAACCCATGGTCCAGGATACACCAGGTATTACACCTGTGAACCAGCACACTGAACCCCTGGCCCAGGATACACCAGGTATTACACCTGTGAACCACCACACTGAACCCCTGGCCCAGGATACACCAGGTATTACACCTGTGAATCACCACACTGAACCCCTGGCCCAGGATACACCAGGTATTACACCTGTGAACCACCACACTGAACCCCTGGCCCAGGATACACCAGGTATTACACCTGTGAACCACCACACTGAACCCCTGGCCCAGGATACACCAGGTATTACACCTGTGAACCACCACACTGAACCCCTGGCCCAGGATACACCAGGTATTACACCTGTGAACCACCACACTGAACCCCTGGCCCAGGATACACCAGGTATTACACCTGTGAACCACCACACTGAACCCCTGGCCCAGGATACACCAGGTATTACACCTGTGAACCAGCACACTGAACCCCTGGCCCAGGATACACCAGGTATTACACCTGTGAACCAGCACACTGAACCCCTGGCCCAGGATACACCAGGTATTAAACCTGTGAACCAGCACACTGAACCCCTGGCCCAAGATACACCAGGTATTACACCTGTGAACCAGCACACTGAACCCCTGGCCCAGGATACACCAGGTATTACACCTGTGAACCAGCACACTGAACCCATGGCCCAGGATACACCAGGTATTACACCTGTGAACCAGCACACTGAACCCCTGGCCCAGGATACACCAGGTATTACACCTGTGAACCACCACACTGAACCCCTGGCCCAGGATACACCAGGTATTACACCTGTGAACCACCACACTGAACCCCTGGCCCAGGATACACCAGGTATTACACCTGTGAACCACCACACTGAACCCCTGGCCCAGGATACACCAGGTATTACACCTGTGAACCACCACACTGAAACCCTGGCCCAGGATACACCAGGTATTACACCTGTGAACCACCACACTGAACCCCTGGCCCAGGATACACCAGGTATTACACCTGTGAACCACCACACTGAACCCCTGGCCCAGGATACACCAGGTATTACACCTGTGAACCACCACACTGAACCCCTGGCCCAGGATACACCAGGTATTACACCTGTGAACCAGCACACTGAACCCCTGGCCCAGGATACACCAGGTATTACACCTGTGAACCAGCACACTGAACCCCTGGCCCAGGATACACCAGGTATTACACCTGTGAACCAGCACACTGAACCCCTGGCCCAGGATACACCAGGTATTACACCTGTGAACCAGCACACTGAACCCCTGGCCCAGGATACACCAGGTATTACACCTGTGAACCAGCACACTGAAACCCTGGCCCAGGATACACCAGGTATTACACATGTGAACCACCACACTGAACCCCTGGCCCAGGATACACCAGGTATTACACCTGTGAACCACCACACTGAACCCCTGGCCCAGGATACACCAGGTATTACACCTGAGAACCACCACACTGAACCCCTGGCCCAGGATACACCAGGTATTACACCTGTGAACCACCACACTGAACCCCTGGCCCAGGATACACCAGGTATTACACCTGTGAACCACCACACTGAACCCCTGGCCCAGGATACACCAGGTATTACACCTGTGAACCACCACACTGAACCCCTGGCCCAGGATACACCAGGTATTACACCTGTGAACCACCACACTGAACCCCTGGCCCAGGATACACCAGGTATTACACCTGTGAACCAGCACACTGAACCCCTGGCCCAGGATACACCAGGTATTACACCTGTGAACCACCACACTGAACCCCTGGCCCAGGATACACCAGGTATTACACCTGTGAACCACCACACTGAACCCCTGGCCCAGGATACACCAGGTATTACACCTGTGAACCACCACACTGAACCCCTGGCCCAGGATACACCAGGTATTACACCTGTGAACCACCACACTGAACCCCTGGCCAAGGATACACCAGGTATTACACCTGTGAACCAGCACACTGAACCCCTGGCCCAGGATACACCAGGTATTACACCTGTGAACCAGCACACTGAACCCCTGGCCCAGGATACACCAGGTATTACACCTGTGAACCACCACACTGAACCCCTGGCCCAGGATACACCAGGTATTACACCTGTGAACCAGCACACTGAACCCCTGGCCCAGGATACACCAGGTATTACACCTGTGAACCAGCACACTGAACCCCTGGCCAAGGATACACCAGGTATTACACCTGTGAACCAGCACACTGAACCCATGGCCCAGGATACACCAGGTATTACACCTGTGAACCACCACACTGAACCCCTGGCCCAGGATACACCAGGTATTACACCTGTGAACCACCACACTGAACCCCTGGCCCAGGATACACCAGGTATTACACCTGTGAACCACCACACTGAACCCCTGGCCCAGGATACACCAGCTATTACACCTGTGAACCACCACACTGAACCCCTGGCCCAGGATACACCAGGTATTACACCTATGAACCACCACACTGAACCCCTGGCCCAGGATACACCAGGTATTACACCTGTGAACCAGCACACTGAACCCCTGGCCCAGGATACACCAGGTATTACACCTGTGAACCACCACACTGAACCCCTGGCCCAGGATACACCAGGTATTACACCTGTGAACCAGCACACTGAACCCCTGGCCCAGGATACACCAGGTATTACACCTGTGAACCAGCACACTGAACCCCTGGCCCAGGATACACCAGGTATTACACCTGTGAACCAGCACACTGAACCCCTGGCCCAGGATACACCAGGTATTACACCTGTGAACCAGCACACTGAACCCCTGGCCCAGGATACACCAGGTATTACACCTGTGAACCAGCACACTGAAACCCTGGCCCAGGATACACCAGGTATTACACCTGTGAACCACCACACTGAACCCCTGGCCCAGGATACACCAGGTATTACACCTGAGAACCACCACACTTAACCCCTGGCCCAGGATACACCAGGTATTACACCTGTGAACCACCACACTGAACCCCTGGCCCAGGATACACCAGGTATTACACCTGTGAACCACCACACTGAACCCCTGGCCCAGGATACACCAGGTATTACACTTGTGAACCAGCACACTGAACCCCTGGCCCAGGATACACCAGGTATCACACCTGTGAACCAGCACACTGAACCCCTGGCCCAGGATACACCAGGTATTACACCTGTGAACCAGCACACTGAACCCCTGGCCCAGGATACACCAGGTATTACACCTGTGAACCAGCACACTGAACCCCTGGCCCAGGATACACCAGGCATTACGCCTGTGAACCACCACACTGAACCCCTGGCCCAGGATACACCAGGTATTACACATGTGAACCAACACACTGAACCCCTGGCCCAGGATACACCAGGTATTACACCTGTGAAACACCACGCTGAACCCCTGGCCCAGGACACACCAGGTATTACACCTGAGAACCAACACACTGAACCCCTGGCCCAGGATACACCAGGTATTACACCTGTGAACCAACACACTGAACCCCTGGCCCAGGATACACCAGGTATTACACCTGTGAACCACCACACTGAACCCCTGGCCCAGGATACACCAGGTATTACACCTGTGAACCACCACACTGAACCCCTGGCCCAGGATACACCAGGTATTACACCTGTGAACCACCACACTGAACCCCTGGCCCAGGATACACCAGGTATTACACCTGTGAACCAGCACACTGAACCCCTGGCCCAGGATACACCAGGTATTACACCTGTGAACCAGCACACTGAACCCCTGGCCCAGGATACACCAGGTATTACACCTGTGAACCAGCACACTGAACCCCTGGCCCAGGATACACCAGGTATTACACCTGTGAACCAGCACACTGAACCCCTGGCCCAGGATACACCAGGTATTACACCTGTGAACCAGCACACTGAACCCCTGGCCCAGGATACACCAGGTATTACACCTGTGAACCAGCACACTGAACCCCTGGCCCAGGATACACCAGGTATTACACCTGTGAACCAGCACACTGAAACCCTGGCCCAGGATACACCAGGTATTACACCTGTGAACCACCACACTGAACCCCTGGCCCAGGATACACCAAGTATTACACCTGTGAACCACCACACTGAACCCCTGGCCCAGGATACACCAGGTATTAGACCTGAGAACCACCACACTGAACCCCTGGCCCAGGATACACCAGGTATTACACCTGTGAACCACCACACTGAACCCCTGGCCCAGGATACACCAGGTATTACACCTGTGAACCAGCACACTGAACCCCTGGCCCAGGATGCACCAGGTATTACACTTGTGAACCAGCACACTGAACCCCTGGCCCAGGATACACCAGGTATCACACCTGTGAACCTGCACACTGAACCCCTGGCCCAGGATACACCAGGTATTACACCTGTGAACCAGCACACTGAACCCCTGGCCCAGGATACACCAGGTATTACACCTGTGAACCAGCACACTCAACCCCTGGCCCAGGATAACCAGGCATTACGCCTGTGAACCACCACACTGAACCCCTGGCCCAGGATACACCAGGTATTACACATGTGAACCAACACACTGAACCCCTGGCCCAGGATACACCAGGTATTACACCTGTGAAACACCACGCTGAACCCCTGGCCCAGGATACACCAGGTATTACACCTGTGAACCAACACACTGAACCCCTGGCCCAGGATACACCAGGTATTACACCTGTGAACCAACACACTGAACCCCTGGCCCAGGATACACCAGGTATTACACCTGTGAACCAACACACTGAACCCCTGGCCCAGGATACACCAGGTATTACACTGGTGAACCACCACACTGAACTCCTGGCCCAGGATACACCAGGTATTACACCTGTGAACCACCACACTGAACCCCTGGCCCAGGATACACCACGTATTACACCTGTGAACCACCACACTGAACCCCTGCCCCAGGATACACCACGTATTACACCTGTGAACCACCACACTGAACCCCTGGCCCAGGATACACCAGGTATTACACCTGTGAACCACCACACTGAACCCCTGGCCCAGGATACACCAGGTATTACACCTGTGAACCACCACACGGAACCCCTGGCCCAGGATACACCAGGTATTACACCTGTGAACCACCACACTGAACCCCTGGCCCAGGATACACCAGGTATTACACTGGTGAACCACCACACTGAACCCCTGGCCCAGGATACACCAGGTATTACACCTGTGAAGCACCACACCGAACCCCTGGCCAGGATATACCAGGTATTACACCTGTGAACTAGCACACTGAACCCCTGGCCCAGGATACACCGGGTATTACACCTGTGAACCACCACACTGAACCCCTGGTCAAGGATACACCAGGTATTACACCTGTGAACCAGCACACTGAACCCCTGGCCCAGGATACACCAGGTATTACACCTGTGAACCACCACACTGAACCCCTGGCCCAGGATACACCAGGTATTACACCTGTGAACCACCACACTGAACCCCTGGCCCAGGATACACCAGGTATTACACCTGTGAACCAGCACACTGAACCCCTGGCCCAGGATACACCAGGCATTACACTGGTGAACCAGCACACTGAACCCCTGGACCAGGATATACCAGGTATTACACCTGTGAACCAGCACACTGAACCCCTGGCTCAGGATACACCAGGTATTACACCTGTGAACCAGCACACTGAACCCCTGGCCCAGGATACACCAGGTATTACACCTGTGAACCAGCACACTGAACCCCTGGCCAAGATACACCAGGTATTACACCTGTGAACCAGCACACTGAACCCCTGGCCCAGGATACACCAGGTATTACACCTGGGAACCACCACACCGAACCCCTGGCACAGGATACACAAGGTATTACACATGTGAACCACCACACTGAACCCCTGGCCCAGGTTACACCAGGTATTACACCTGTGAACCACCACACTGAACCCCTGGCCCAGGTTACACCAGATATTACACCTGTGAACCACCACACTGAACCCCTGGCCCAGGTTACACAAGGCATTACACCTGTGAACCACCACACTGAACCCCTGGCCCAGGATACACCAGGTATTACACCTTTGAACCACCACAATGAACCCCTGGCCCAGGATACACCAGGTATTACACCTGTGAACCACCACACTGAACCCCTGGCCCAGGATACACCAGGTATTACACCTGTGAACCACCACTCTGAACCCCTGGTCCAGGATACACCAGGTATTGCACCTGTGAACCACCACACTGAACCTCTGGCCCAGGATACACCAGGTATTACACCTGTGAACCACCACTCTGAACCCCTGGCCGAGGATACACCAGATATTACACCTGTGAACCAACACACTGAACCCCTGGCCCAGGATACACCAGGTACTACACCTGTGAACCCCCACACTGAACCCCTGGCCCAGGATACACCAGGTATTACAACTGCGAACCACCACACTGAACCCATGGCCCAGGATACACCAGGTATTACACCTTTGAACGAGCACATTGCACCGCTGGCCCAGGATACACCAGGTATTACACCTGTGAACCAGCACACTGAACCCCTCGCCCAGGATACACCAGGTATTACACCTGTGAACCACCACACTGAACCCCTGGTCCAGGATACACCAGGTATTACACCTGTGAACCACCACACTGAACCCCTGGCCCAGGATACACCAGGTATTACACCTGTGAACCAGCACACTGAACCCCTGGCCCAGGATACACCAGGTATTACACCTGTGAACCAGCACACTGAACCCCTGGCCCAGGATACACCAGGCATTACACTGGTGAACCACCACACTGAACCCCTGGCCCAGGATATACCAGGTATTACACCTGTGAACCAGCACACTGAACCCCTGGCCCAGGATATACCAGGTATTCCAACTGTGAACCAGCACACTGAACCCCTGGCTCAGGATACACCAGGTATTACACCTGTGAACCAGCACACTGAACCCCTGGCCCAGGATACACCAGGTATTACACCTGTGAACCAGCACACTGAACCCCTGGCCAAGATACACAAGGTATTACACCTGTGAACCAGCACACTGAACCCCTGGCCCAGGATACACCAGGTATTACACCTGGGAACCACCACACCGAACCCCTGGCACAAGATACACAAGGTATTACACATGTGAACCACCACACTGTACCCCTGGCCCAGGTTACACCAGGTATTACACCTGTGAACCACCACACTGAACCCCTGGCCCAGGTTACACCAGATATTACACCTGTGAACCACCACACGGAACCCCTGGCCCAGGTTACACAAGGCATTACACCTGTGAACCACCACACTGAACCCCTGGCCCAGGATACACCAGGTATTACACCTTTGAACCACCACAATGAACCCCTGGCCCAAGATACACCAGGTATTACACCTGTGAACCACCACATTGAACCCCTGGCCCAGGATACACCAGGTATTAAACTTGTGAACCACCACACTGAACCCCTGGCCCAGGATACACCAGGTATTACACCTGTGAACCACCACTCTGAACCCCTGGCCCAGGATACACCAGGTATTACACCTGTGAACCACCACATTGAACCTCTGGCCCAGGATACACCAGATATTACACCTGTGAACCAACACACTGAACCCCTGGCCCAGGATACACCAGGTATTACAACTGCGAACCACCACACTGAACCCCTGGCCCAGGATACACCAGGTATTACACCTGTGAATCAGCACACTGAACCCCTGGCCCAGGATACACCAGGTATTACACATGTGAACCACCACACTGAACCCCTGGCCGAGCATACACCAGGTATTACACCTGTGAACCACCACACTGAACCCCTGGCCCAGGATACACCAGGTATTGCACCTGTGAACCAGCACATTGAACCCCTGGCCCAGAATATACCAGGTATTACACCTGTGAACCACCACACTGAACCCATGGCCAAGGATACAGCAGGTATTATACCTGTGAACCAGCACACTGAACCCCTGGCCCAGGATACACCAGGCATTACACCTGTGAACCAGCACACTGAACCCCTGGCCCAGGATACACCAGGTATTACACCTGTGAACCAGCACACTGAACCCCTGGCCCAGGATATACCAGGTATTACACCTGTGAACCACCACACTGAACCCCTGGCCTAGGATACACCAGGTATTACACCTGTGAACCACCACACTGAACCCCTGGCCCAGAATACACAAGGCATTACACTGGTGAACCACCACACTGAACCCCTGGCCCAGGATACATCAGGCATTACACTGGTGAACCACCACACTGAACCCCTGGCCCAGGATACACCAGGCATTACACTGGTGAACCACCACACTGAACCCCTGGCCCAGGATACACCAGGCATTACACTGGTGAACCACCACACTGAACCCCTGGCCCAGGATACACCAGGCATTACACTGGTGAACCACCACACTGAACCCCTGGCCCAGGATACACCAGGCATTACACTGGTGAACCCCACACTGAACCCCTGGCCCAGGATACACCAGGCATTACACTGGTGAACCACCACACTGAACCCCTGACCCAGGATACACCAGGCATTACACTGGTGAACCACCACACTGAATCCCTGGCCCAGGATACACCAGGCATTACACTGGTGAACCACCACACTGAACCCCTGGCCCAGGATACACCAGGCATTACACTGGTGAAGCACCACACTGAACCCCTGACCCAGGATACACCAGGCATTACACTGGTGAACCACCACACTGAACCCCTGGCCCAGGATACACCAGGCATTACACTGGTGAACCACCACATTGAACCCCTGACCCAGGATACACCAGGCATTACACTGGTGAACCACCACACTGAACCCCTGGCCCAGGATACACCAGGCATTACACTGGTGAACCACCACACTGAACCCCTGGCCCAGGATACACCAGGCATTACACTGGTGAACCACCACACTGAACCCCTGGCCCAGGATACACCAGGCATTACACTGGTGAACCACCACACTGAACCCCTGGCCCAGGATACACCAGGCATTACACTGGTGAACCACCACACTGAACCCCTGGCCCAGGATACACCAGGCATTACACTGGTGAACCACCACACTGAACCCCTGACCCAGGATACACCAGGCATTACACTGGTGAACCACCACACTGAACCCCTGGCCCAGGATACACCATGCATTACACTGGTGAACCACCACACTGAACCCCTGGCCCAGGATACACCAGGCATTACACTGGTGAACCACCACACTGAACCCCTGACCCAGGATACACCAGGCATTACACTGGTGAACCACCACACTGAACCCCTGGCCCAGGATACACCAGGCATTACACTGGTGAACCACCACACTGAACCCCTGGCCCAGGATACACCAGGCATTACACTGGTGAACCACCACACTGAACCCCTGGCCCAGGATACACCAGGCATTACACTGGTGAACCACCACACTGAACCCCTGGCCCAGGATACACCAGGCATTACACTGGTGAACCACCACACTGAACCCCTGGCCCAGGATACACCAGGCATTACACTGGTGAACCACCACACTGAACCCCTGGCCCAGGATACACCAGGCATTACACTGGTGAACCACCACACTGAACCCCTGGCCCAGGATACACCATTCATTACACTGGATGAACCCCTGGCCCAGGATACACCAGGCATTACACTGGTGAACCACCACACTGAACCCCTGGCCCAGGATACACCAGGCATTACACTGGTGAACCACCACACTGAACCCCTGGCCCAGGATACACCAGGCATTACACTGGTGAACCACCACACTGAACCCCTGGCCCAGGATACACCAGGCATTACACTGGTGAACCACCACACTGAACCCCTGGCCCAGGATACACCAGGCATTACACTGGTGAACCACCACACTGAACCCCTGGCCCAGGATACACCAGGCATTACACTGGTGAACCACCACACTGAACCCCTGGCCCAGGATACACCAGGCATTACACTGGTGAACCACCACACTGAACCCCTGACCCAGGATACACCAGGCATTACACTGGTGAACCACCACACTGAACCCCTGGCCCAGGATACACCAGGCATTACACTGGTGAACCACCACACTGAACCCCTGGCCCAGGATACACCAGGCATTACACTGGTGAACCACCACACTGAACCCCTGACCCAGGATACACCAGGCATTACACTGGTGAACCACCACACTGAACCCCTGGCCCAGGATACACCAGGCATTACACTGGTGAACCACCACACTGAACCCCTGGCCCAGGATACACCAGGCATTACACTGGTGAACCACCACACTGAACCCCTGGCCCAGGATACACCAGGCATTACACTGGTGAACCACCACACTGAACCCCTGGCCCAGGATACACCAGGTATTACACTGGTGAACCACCACACTGAACCCCTGACCCAGGATACACCAGGCATTACACTGGTGAACCACCACACTGAACCCCTGGCCCAGGATACACTAGGCATTACACTGGTGAACCACCACACTGAACCCCTGGCCCAGGATACACCAGGCATTACACTGGTGAACCACCACACTGAACCCTTGGCCCAGGATACACCAGGCATTACAATGGTGAACCACCACACTGAACCCCTGACCCAGGATACACCAGGCATTACACTGGTGATCCACCACACTGAACCCCTGGCCCAGGATACACCAGACATTACACTGGTGAACCACCACACTGAACCCCTGGCCCAGGATACACCAGGCATTACACTGGTGAACCACCACACTGAACCCCTGGCCCAGGATACACCAGGCATTACACTGGTGAACCACCACACTGAACCCCTGGCCCAGGATACACCAGGCATTACACTGGTGAACCACCACACTGAACCTCTGGCCCAGGATACACCAGGCATTACACTGGTGAACCACCACACTGAACCCCTGGCCCAGGATACACCAGGCATTACACTGGTGAACCACCACACTGAACCCCTGGCCCAGGATACACCAGGCATTACACTGGTGAACCACCACACTGAACCCCTGGCCCAGGATGCACCAGGCATTACACTGGTGAACCACCACACTGAACCCCTGGCCCAGGATACACCAGGCATTACGCTGGTGAACCACCACACTGAACCCCTGGCCCAGGATACACCAGGCATTACACTGGTGAACCACCACACTGAACCCCTGGCCCAGGATACACCAGGCATTACACTCTTGAACCACCACACTGAACCCCTGGCCCAGGATACACCAGGCATTACACTGGTGAACCACCACACTGAACCCCTGACCCAGGATACACCAGGCATTACACTGGTGAACCACCACACTGAACCCCTGGCCCAGGATACACCAGGCATTACACTGGTGAACCACCACACTGAACCCCTGGCCCAGGATACACCAGGCATTACACTAGTGAACCATCACACTGAACCCCTGGCCCAGGATACACCAGGCATTACACTGGTGAACCACCACACTGAACCCCTGGCCCAGGATACACCAGGCATTACACTGGTGAACCACCACACTGAACCCCTGGCCCAGGATACACCAGGCATTACACTGGTGAACCACCACACTGAACCCCTGGCCTAGGATACACCAGGCATTACACTGGTGAACCACCACACTGAACCCCTGGCCCAGGATACACCAGGCATTACACTGGTGAACCACCACACTGAACCCCTGGCCCAGGATACACCAGGCATTACACTGGTGAACCACCACACTGAACCCCTGACCCAGGATACACCAGGCATTACACTGGTGAACCACCACACTGAACCCCTGGCCCAGGATACACCAGGCATTACACTGGTGAACCACCACACTGAACCCCTGGCCCAGGATACACCAGGCATTACACTGGTGAACCACCACACTGAACCCCTGATCCAGGATACACCAGGCATTACACTGGTGAACCACTACACTGAACCCCTGGCCCAGGATACACCAGGCATTACACTGGTGAACCACCACACTGAACCCCTTGCCCAGGATACACCAGGCATTACACTGGTGAACCACCACACTGAACCCCTGGCCCAGGATACAATGAGCATTACAAGGCTAGCACCGGCAGGAAGTAACACATTATTACAGGAAGTAGCACAATAAGGCAGGAAGTAGCCCATAAGTAGCACAATAAGGCAGGAAGTAGCCCATAAGTAGCACAATAAGGCAGGAAATAGCCCATAAGTAACACAATAAGGCAGGAAGTAGCCCATAAGTAGCACAATAAGGCAGGAAGTAGCCCATAAGTAGCACAATAAGGCAGGAAGTAGCCCATAAGTAGCACAATAAGGCAGGAAGTAGCCCATAAGTAGCAAAATAAGGCAGGAAGTAGCCCATAAGTAGCACAATAAGGCAGGAAGTAGCCCATAAGTAGCACAATAAGGCAGGAAGTAGCCCATAAGTAGCACAATAAGGCAGGAAGTAGCTCATAAGTAGCACAATAAGGCAGGAAGTAGCCCATAAGTAGCACAATAAGGCAGGAAGTAGCCCATAAGTAGCACAATAAGGCAGGAAGTAGCCCATAAGTAGCACAATAAGGCAGGAAGTAGCCCATAAGTAGCACAATAAGGCAGGAAGTAGCCCATAACACAATAATGCAGGAAGTAGCCTATAAGTAACACAATAAGGCAGGAAGTAGCCCATAAGTAGCACAATAAGGCAGGAAGTAGCCCATAACACAATAAGGCAGGAAGTAGCCTATAAGTAACACAATAAGGCAGGAAGTAGCCCATAAGTAGCACAATAAGGCAGGAAGTAGCCCATAAGTAGCACAATAAGGCAGGAAGTAGCCCATAACACAATAAGCCAGGAAGGAGCCTATAAGTAACACAATAAGGCAGGAAGTAGCCCATAAGTAGCACAATAAGGCAGTAAGTAGCCTATAAGTAGCACAATAAGGCAGGAAGTAGCCCATAAGTAGCACAATAAGGCAGGAAGTAGCCCATAACACAATAGGGCAGGAAGTAGCCTATAAGTAACACAATAAGGCAGGAAGTAGCCCATAAGTAGCACAATAAGGCAGGAAGTAGCTATAAGTAGCACAATAAGGCAGGAAGAAGCCCATAAGTAGCACAATAAGGCAGGAAGTAGCCCATAAGTAGCACAATAAGGCAGGAAGTAGCCCATAAGTAGCACAATAAGGCAGGAAGTAGCCCATAAGTAGCACAATAAGGCAGGAAGTAGCCCATAAGTAGCACAATAAGGCAGGAAGTAGCCCATAAGTAGCACAATAAGGCAGGAAGTAGCCCATAAGTAGCACAATAAGGCAGGAAGTAGCCCATAACACAATAAGGCAGGAAGTAGCCTATAAGTAACACAATAAGGCAGGAAGTAGCCCATAAGTAGCACAATAAGGCAGGAAGTAGCCTATAAGTAGCACAATAAGGCAGGAAGTAGCCCATAAGTAGCACAATAAGGCAGGAAGTAGCCCATAACACAATAGGGCAGGAAGTAGCCTATAAGTAACACAATAAGGCAGGAAGTAGCCCATAAGTAGCACAATAAGGCAGGAAGTAGCCTATAAGTAGCACAATAAGGCAGGAAGTAGCCCATAAGTAGCACAATAAGGCAGGAAGTAGCCCATAACACAATAGGGCAGGAAGTAGCCTATAAGTAACACAATAAGGCAGGAAGTAGCCCATAAGTAGCACAATAAGGCAGGAAGTAGCCCATAAGTAGCACAATAAGGCAGGAAGTAGCCCATAAGTAGCACAATAAGGCAGGAAGTAGCCCATAAGTAGCACAATAAGGCAGGAAGTGGGAAGAAATTGTTAGTGGTGTTGTGTTGCTGAGTGTTGTGTTGCTGAGTGTTGTATTGCTGAGTGTTGTGTTGCTGAGTGTTGTATTGCTGAGTGTTGTGTTGCTGAGTGTTGTGTTGCTGTGTGTTGTGTTGCTGAGTGTTGTATTGCTGAGTGTTGTATTGCTGAGTGTTGTGTTGCTGAGTGTTGTGTTGCTGAGTGTTGTATTGCTGAGTGTTGTGTTGCTGAGTGTTGTGTTGCTGAGTGTTGTGTTGCTGAGTGTTGTATTGCTGAGTGTTGTATTGCTGAGTGTTGTGTTGCTGAGTGTTGTGTTGCTGAGTGTTGTGTTGCTGAGTGTTGTATTGCTGAGTGTTGTGTTGCTGAGTATTGTATTGCTGAGTGTTGTATTGCTGAGTGTTGTGTTGCTGAGTGTTGTGTTGCTGAGTGTTGTATTGCTGAGTGTTGTGTTGCTGAGTGTTGTATTGCTGAGTGTTGTGTTGCTGAGTGTTGTATTGCTGAGTGTTGTATTGCTGAGTGTTGTGTTGCTGAGTGTTGTGTTGCTGAGTGTTGTATTCCTGAGTGTTGTGTTGCTGAGTGTTGTGTTGCTGAGTGTTGTATTGCTGAGTGTTGTGTTGCTGAGTGTTGTATTGCTGAGTGTTGTGTTGCTGAGTGTTGTGTTGCTGAGTGTTGTGTTGCTGAGTGTTGTACTGGTGAGTGTTGTGTTGCTGATTGTTGTGTTGCTGAGTGTTGTATTGCTGAGTGTTGTATTGCTGAGTGTTGTGTTGGTGAGTGTTGTGTTGCTGAGTGTTGTGTTGCTGAGTGTTGTATTGCTGAGTGTTGTGTTGCTGAGTGTTGCATTGGTGAGTGTTGTGTTGCTGAGTGTTGTGTTGCTGAGTGTTGTGTTGCTGAGTGTTGCATTGCTGAGTGTTGTGTTGCTGAGTGTTGTGTTGCTGAGTGTTGTGTTGCTGAGTGTTGTGTTGCTGAGTGTTGTATTGCTGAGTGTTGTGTTGCTGAGTGTTGTGTTGCTGAGTGTTGTACTGGTGAGTGTTGTGTTGCTGAGTGTTGTATTGCTGAGTGTTGTGTTGCTGAGTGTTGTATTGCTGAGTGTTGTGTTGCTGAGTGTTGTGTTGCTGAGTGTTGTGTTGCTGAGTGTTGTGTTGCTGAGTGTTGTATTGCTGAGTGTTGTGTTGCTGAGTGTTGTATTGCTGAGTGTTGTGTTGCTGAGTGTTGTGTTGCTGAGTGTTGTGTTGCTGAGTGTTGTATTGCTGAGTGTTGTGTTGCTGAGTGTTGTATTGCTGAGTGTTGTATTGCTGAGTGTTGTGTTGCTGAGTGTTGTATTGCTGAGTGTTGTGTTGCTGAGTGTTGTGTTGCTGAGTGTTGTATTGCTGAGTGTTGTGTTGCTGAGTGTTGTATTGCTGAGTGTTGTATTGCTGAGTGTTGTGTTGCTGAGTGTTGTGTTGCTGAGTGTTGTGTTGCTGAGTGTTGTGTTGCTGAGTGTTGTGTTGCTGAGTGTTGCATTGCTGAGTGTTGTATTGCTGAGTGTTGTATTGCTGAGTGTTGTGTTGCTGAGTGTTGTGTTGCTGAGTGTTGTATTGCTGAGTGTTGTGTTGCTGAGTGTTGTGTTGCTGAGTGTTGTGTTGCTGAGTGTTGTGTTGCTGAGTGTTGTGTTGCTGAGTGTTGTATTGCTGAGTGTTGTGTTGCTGAGTGTTGTGTTGCTGAGTGTTGTGTTGCTGAGTGTTGTGTTGCTGAGTGTTGTATTGCTGAGTGTTGTGTTGCTGAGTGTTGTGTTGCTGAGTGTTGTGTTGCTGAGTGTTGTGTTGCTGAGTGTTGTATTGTGAGTGTTGTGTTGCTGAGTGTTGTGTTGCTGAGTGTTGTGTTGCTGAGTGTTGTGTTGCTGAGTGTTGTGTTGGTGAGTGTTGTGGTGCTGAGTGTTGGGTTGCTGTGTGTTGTGCTGAGTGTTGTATTGCTGAGTGTTGTGTTGCTGAGTGTTGTGTTGCTGAGTGTTGTGTTGCTGAGTGTTGTGTTGCTGAGTGTTGTGTTGCTGAGTGTTGTGTTGCTGAGTGTTGTGTTGCTGAGTGTTGTATTGCTGAGTGTTGTGTTGCTGAGTGTTGTGTTGCTGAGTGTTGTGTTGCTGAGTGTTGTGTTGCTGAGTGTTGTGTTGCTGAGTGTTGTGTTGCTGAGTGTTGTGTTGCTGAGTGTTGTGTTGCTGAGTGTTGTGTTGCTGAGTGTTGTATTGCTGAGTGTTGTATTGCTGAGTGTTGTGTTGCTGAGTGTTGTGTTGCTGAGTGTTGTGTTGCTGAGTGTTGTGTTGCTGAGTGTTGTGTTGCTGAGTGTTGTGCTTGCTGAGTGTTGTGTTGCTGAGTTTTGTGTTGCTGAGTGTTGTGTTGCTGAGTGTTGTGTTGCTGAGTGTTGTGTTGCTGAGTGTTGTGTTGCTGAGTGTTGTGTTGCTGAGTGTTGTGCTTGCTGCGTGTTGTGTTGCTGAGTGTTGTGTTGCTGAGTGTTGTGTTGCTGAGTGTTGTGTTGCTGAGTGTTGTGTTGCTGAGTGTTGTGTTGCTGAGTGTTGTATTGCTGAGTGTTGTATTGCTGAGTGTTGTGTTGCTGAGTGTTGTGTTGCTGAGTGTTGTGTTGCTGAGTGTTGTGTTGCTGAGTGTTGTGTTGCTGAGTGTTGTATTGCTGAGTGTTGTGTTGCTGAGTGTTGTGTTGCTGAGTGTTGTGTTGCTGAGTGTTGTGTTGCTGAGTGTTGTATTGCTGAGTGTTGTATTGCTGAGTGTTGTATTGCTGAGTGTTGTGTTGCTGAGTGTTGTGTTGCTGAGTGTTGTGTTGCTGAGTGTTGTGTTGCTGAGTGTTGTGTTGCTGAGTGTTGTATTGCTGAGTGTTGTGTTGCTGAGTGTTGTGTTGCTGAGTGTTGTGTTGCTGAGTGTTGTGTTGCTGAGTGTTGTGTTGCTGAGTGTTGTGTTGCTGAGTGTTGTAGTTGTATTGCTGAGTGTTGTGTTGCTGAGTGTTGTGTTGCTGAGTGTTGTGTTGCTGAGTGTTGTGTTGCTGAGTGTTGTGTTGCTGAGTGTTGTGTTGCTGAGTGTTGTGTTGCTGAGTGTTGTGTTGCTGAGTGTTGTGTTGCTGAGTGTTGTGTTGCTGAGTGTTGTGTTGCTGAGTGTTGTGTTGCTGAGTGTTGTGTTGATGAGTGTTGTATTGCTGAGTGTTTTGTTGATGAGTGTTGTGTTGCTGAGTGTTGTGTTGCTGAGTGTGTGTTGCTGAGTGTTGTGTTGCTGAGTGTTGTGTTGCTGAGTGTTGTGTTGCTGAGTGTTGTGTTGCTGAGTGTTGTGTTGCTGAGTGTTGTGTTGCTGAGTGTTGTGTTGCTGAGTGTTGTGTTGCTGAGTGTTGTGTTGCTGAGTGTTGTGTTGCTGAGTGTTGTATTGCTGAGTGTTGTGTTGCTGAGTGTTGTGTTGCTGAGTGTTGTGTTGCTGAGTGTTGTATTGCTGAGTGTTGTGTTGCTGAGTTGCTGAGTGTTGTGTTGCTGAGTGTTGTGTTGCTGAGTGTTGTGTTGCTGAGTGTTGTATTGCTGAGTGTTGTGTTGCTGAGTGTTGTGTTGCTGAGTGTTGTATTGCTGAGTGTTGTGTTGCTGAGTGTTGTGTTGCTGAGTGTTGTGTTGCTGAGTGTTGTGTTGCTGAGTGTTGTGTTGCTGAGTGTTGTGTTGCTGAGTGTTGTGTTGCTGAGTGTTGTGTTGCTGAGTGTTGTGTTGCTGAGTGTTGTGTTGCTGAGTGTTGTGTTGCTGAGTGTTGTGTTGCTGAGTGTTGTGTTGCTGAGTGTTGTGTTGCTGAGTGTTGTGTTGCTGAGTGTTGTGTTGCTGAGTGTTGTGTTGCTGAGTGTTGTGTTGCTGAGTGTTGTGTTGCTGAGTGTTGTATTGCTGAGTGTTGTATTGCTGAGTGTTGTGTTGCTGAGTGTTGTGTTGCTGAGTGTTGTATTGCTGAGTGTTGTGTTGCTGAGTGTTGTGTTGCTGAGTGTTGTGTTGCTGAGTGTTGTATTGCTGAGTGTTGTGTTGCTGAGTGTTGTGTTGCTGAGTGTTGTGTTGCTGAGTGTTGTGTTGCTGAGTGTTGTGTTGCTGAGTGTTGTGTTGCTGAGTGTTGTATTGCTGAGTGTTGTGTTGCTGAGTGTTGTATTGCTGAGTGTTGTGTTGCTGAGTGTTGTGTTGCTGAGTGTTGTGTTGCTGAGTGTTGTATTGCTGAGTGTTGTGTTGCTGAGTGTTGTGTTGCTGAGTGTTGTGTTGCTGAGTGTTGTGTTGCTGAGTGTTGTGTTGCTGAGTGTTGTATTGCTGAGTGTTGTGTTGCTGAGTGTTGTGTTGCTGAGTGTTGTGTTGCTGAGTGTTGTGTTGCTGAGTGTTGTGTTGCTGAGTGTTGTGTTGCTGAGTGTTGTGTTGCTGAGTGTTGTGTTGCTGAGTGTTGTGTTGCTGAGTGTTGTGTTGCTGAGTGTTGTGTTGCTGAGTGTTGTGTTGCTGAGTGTTGTGTTGCTGAGTGTTGTGTTGCTGAGTGTTGTGTTGCTGAGTGTTGTGAGTTGCTGAGTGTTGTGTTGCTGAGTGTTGTGTTGCTGAGTGTTGTGTTGCTGAGTGTTGTGTTGCTGAGTGTTGTGTTGCTGAGTGTTGTGTTGCTGAGTGTTGTGTTGCTGAGTGTTGTGTTGCTGAGTGTTGTGTTGCTGAGTGTTGTGTTGCTGAGTGTTGTATTGCTGAGTGTTGTGTTGCTGAGTGTTGTGTTGCTGAGTGTTGTATTGCTGAGTGTTGTGTTGCTGAGTGTTGTATTGCTGAGTGTTGTGTTGCTGAGTGTTGTGTTGCTGAGTGTTGTGTTGCTGAGTGTTGTGTTGCTGAGTGTTGTGTTGCTGAGTGTTGTATTGCTGAGTGTTGTGTTGCTGAGTGTTGTATTGCTGAGTGTTGTGTTGCTGAGTGTTGTGTTGCTGAGTGTTGTGTTGCTGAGTGTTGTGTTGCTGAGTGTTGTATTGCTGAGTGTTGTGTTGCTGAGTGTTGTGTTGCTGAGTGTTGTGTTGCTGAGTGTTGTGTTGCTGAGTGTTGTGTTGCTGAGTGTTGTGTTGCTGAGTGTTGTATTGCTGAGTGTTGTATTGCTGAGTGTTGTATTGCTGAGTGTTGTGTTGCTGAGTGTTGTGTTGCTGAGTGTTGTATTGCTGAGTGTTGTATTGCTGAGTGTTGTGTTGCTGAGTGTTGTGTTGCTGAGTGTTGTGTTGCTGAGTGTTGTGTTGCTGAGTGTTGTGTTGCTGAGTGTTGTGTTGCTGAGTGTTGTGTTGCTGAGTGTTGTATTGCTGAGTGTTGTATTGCTGAGTGTTGTATTGCTGAGTGTTGTATTGCTGAGTGTTGTGTTGCTGAGTGTTGTGTTGCTGAGTGTTGTGTTGCTGAGTGTTGTGTTGCTGAGTGTTGTGTTGCTGAGTGTTGTGTTGCTGAGTGTTGTGTTGCTGAGTGTTGTGTTGCTGAGTGTTGTGTTGCTGAGTGTTGTGTTGCTGAGTGTTGTGTTGCTGAGTGTTGTGTTGCTGAGTGTTGTATTGCTGAGTGTTGTGTTGCTGAGTGTTGTGTTGCTGAGTGTTGTGTTGCTGAGTGTTGTGTTGCTGAGTGTTGTGTTGCTGAGTGTTGTGTTGCTGAGTGTTGTGTTGCTGAGTGTTGTGTTGCTGAGTGTTGTGTTGCTGAGTGTTGTGTTGCTGAGTGTTGTGTTGCTGAGTGTTGTGTTGCTGAGTGTTGTGTTGCTGAGTGTTGTGTTGCTGAGTGTTGTGTTGCTGAGTGTTGTGTTGCTGAGTGTTGTATTGCTGAGTGTTGTGTTGCTGAGTGTTGTGTTGCTGAGTGTTGTGTTGCTGAGTGTTGTGTTGCTGAGTGTTGTGTTGCTGAGTGTTGTGTTGCTGAGTGTTGTGTTGCTGAGTGTTGTGTTGCTGAGTGTTGTGTTGCTGAGTGTTGTGTTGCTGAGTGTTGTGTTGCTGAGTGTTGTGTTGCTGAGTGTTGTGTTGCTGAGTGTTGTGTTGCTGAGTGTTGTGTTGCTGAGTGTTGTGTTGCTGAGTGTTGTGTTGCTGAGTGTTGTGTTGCTGAGTGTTGTGTTGCTGAGTGTTGTGTTGCTGAGTGTTGTGTTGCTGAGTGTTGTGTTGCTGAGTGTTGTGTTGCTGAGTGTTGTATTGCTGAGTGTTGTGTTGCTGAGTGTTGTGTTGCTGAGTGTTGTGTTGCTGAGTGTTGTGTTGCTGAGTGTTGTGTTGCTGAGTGTTGTGTTGCTGAGTGTTGTGTTGCTGAGTGTTGTGTTGCTGAGTGTTGTGTTGCTGAGTGTTGTATTGCTGAGTGTTGTGTTGCTGAGTGTTGTGTTGCTGAGTGTTGTGTTGCTGAGTGTTGTGTTGCTGAGTGTTGTATTGCTGAGTGTTGTGTTGCTGAGTGTTGTGTTGCTGAGTGTTGTGTTGCTGAGTGTTGTGTTGCTGAGTGTTGTGTTGCTGAGTGTTGTGTTGCTGAGTGTTGTGTTGCTGAGTTGATGAGTGTTGTGTTGCTGAGTGTTGTTTTGCTGAGTGTTGTGTTGCTGAGTGTTGTGTTGCTGAGTGTTGTGTTGCTGAGTGTTGTGTTGCTGAGTGTTGTGTTGCTGAGTGTTGTGTTGCTGAGTGTTGTGTTGCTGAGTGTTGTGTTGCTGAGTGTTGTGTTGCTGAGTGTTGTGTTGCTGAGTGTTGTGTTGCTGAGTGTTGTGTTGCTGAGTGTTGTATTGCTGAGTGTTGTATTGCTGAGTGTTGTATTGCTGAGTGTTGTGTTGCTGAGTGTTGTGTTGCTGAGTGTTGTATTGCTGAGTGTTGTATTGCTGAGTGTTGTGTTGCTGAGTGTTGTGTTGCTGAGTGTTGTGTTGCTGAGTGTTGTGTTGCTGAGTGTTGTGTTGCTGAGTGTTGTGTTGCTGAGTGTTGTATTGCTGAGTGTTGTATTGCTGAGTGTTGTATTGCTGAGTGTTGTATTGCTGAGTGTTGTGTTGCTGAGTGTTGTGTTGCTGAGTGTTGTGTTGCTGAGTGTTGTGTTGCTGAGTGTTGTGTTGCTGAGTGTTGTGTTGCTGAGTGTTGTGTTGCTGAGTGTTGTGTTGCTGAGTGTTGTATTGCTGAGTGTTGTGTTGCTGAGTGTTGTGTTGCTGAGTGTTGTGTTGCTGAGTGTTGTGTTGCTGAGTGTTGTGTTGCTGAGTGTTGTATTGCTGAGTGTTGTGTTGCTGAGTGTTGTGTTGCTGAGTGTTGTGTTGCTGAGTGTTGTATTGCTGAGTGTTGTGTTGCTGAGTGTTGTGTTGCTGAGTGTTGTGTTGCTGAGTGTTGTATTGCTGAGTGTTGTGTTGCTGAGTGTTGTGTTGCTGAGTGTTGTGTTGCTGAGTGTTGTGTTGCTGAGTGTTGTGTTGCTGAGTGTTGTGTTGCTGAGTGTTGTGTTGCTGAGTGTTGTGTTGCTGAGTGTTGTGTTGCTGAGTGTTGTGTTGCTGAGTGTTGTGTTGCTGAGTGTTGTGCTGAGTGTTGTGTTGCTGAGTGTTGTGTTGCTGAGTGTTGTGTTGCTGAGTGTTGTATTGCTGAGTGTTGTATTGCTGAGTGTTGTGTTGCTGAGTGTTGTGTTGCTGAGTGTTGTGTTGCTGAGTGTTGTGTTGCTGAGTGTTGTGTTGCTGAGTGTTGTGTTGCTGAGTGTTGTGTTGCTGAGTGTTGTGTTGCTGAGTGTTGTGTTGCTGAGTGTTGTGTTGCTGAGTGTTGTGTTGCTGAGTGTTGTGTTGCTGAGTGTTGTGTTGCTGAGTGTTGTGTTGCTGAGTGTTGTGTTGCTGAGTGTTGTATTGCTGAGTGTTGTGTTGCTGAGTGTTGTGTTGCTGAGTGTTGTGTTGCTGAGTGTTGTGTTGCTGAGTGTTGTGTTGCTGAGTGTTGTGTTGCTGAGTGTTGTGTTGCTGAGTGTTGTATTGCTGAGTGTTGTGTTGCTGAGTGTTGTGTTGCTGAGTGTTGTGTTGCTGAGTGTTGTGTTGCTGAGTGTTGTGTTGCTGAGTGTTGTGTTGCTGAGTGTTGTGTTGCTGAGTGTTGTGTTGCTGAGTGTTGTGTTGCTGAGTGTTGTGTTGCTGAGTGTTGTGTTGCTGAGTGTTGTATTGCTGAGTGTTGTGTTGCTGAGTGTTGTGTTGCTGAGTGTTGTGTTGCTGAGTGTTGTGTTGCTGAGTGTTGTATTGCTGAGTGTTGTGTTGCTGAGTGTTGTGTTGCTGAGTGTTGTGTTGCTGAGTGTTGTGTTGCTGAGTGTTGTGTTGCTGAGTGTTGTGTTGCTGAGTGTTGTGTTGCTGAGTGTTGTATTGCTGAGTGTTGTGTTGCTGAGTGTTGTGTTGCTGAGTGTTGTGTTGCTGAGTGTTGTGTTGCTGAGTGTTGTGTTGCTGAGTGTTGTGTTGCTGAGTGTTGTGTTGCTGAGTGTTGTGTTGCTGAGTGTTGTGTTGCTGAGTGTTGTATTGCTGAGTGTTGTGTTGCTGAGTGTTGTGTTGCTGAGTGTTGTATTGCTGAGTGTTGTATTGCTGAGTGTTGTATTGCTGAGTGTTGTGTTGCTGAGTGTTGTGTTGCTGAGTGTTGTGTTGCTGAGTGTTGTGTTGCTGAGTGTTGTGTTGCTGAGTGTTGTGTTGCTGAGTGTTGTGTTGCTGAGTGTTGTGTTGCTGAGTGTTGTGTTGCTGAGTGTTGTATTGCTGAGTGTTGTGTTGCTGAGTGTTGTATTGCTGAGTGTTGTGTTGCTGAGTGTTGTGTTGCTGAGTGTTGTATTGCTGAGTGTTGTGTTGCTGAGTGTTGTATTGCTGAGTGTTGTGTTGCTGAGTGTTGTATTGCTGAGTGTTGTGTTGCTGAGTGTTGTGTTGCTGAGTGTTGTGTTGCTGAGTGTTGTGTTGCTGAGTGTTGTATTGCTGAGTGTTGTGTTGCTGAGTGTTGTGTTGCTGAGTGTTGTGTTGCTGAGTGTTGTGTTGCTGAGTGTTGTGTTGCTGAGTGTTGTGTTGCTGAGTGTTGTGTTGCTGAGTGTTGTGTTGCTGAGTGTTGTATTGCTGAGTGTTGTGTTGCTGAGTGTTGTGTTGCTGAGTGTTGTGTTGCTGAGTGTTGTGTTGCTGAGTGTTGTATTGCTGAGTGTTGTGTTGCTGAGTGTTGTGTTGCTGAGTGTTGTATTGCTGAGTGTTGTGTTGCTGAGTGTTGTATTGCTGAGTGTTGTATTGCTGAGTGTTGTGTTGCTGAGTGTTGTGTTGCTGAGTGTTGTGTTGCTGAGTGTTGTGTTGCTGAGTGTTGTGTTGCTGAGTGTTGTATTGCTGAGTGTTGTGTTGCTGAGTGTTGTGTTGCTGAGTGTTGTGTTGCTGAGTGTTGTGTTGCTGAGTGTTGTGTTGCTGAGTGTTGTATTGCTGAGTGTTGTGTTGCTGAGTGTTGTGTTGCTGAGTGTTGTATTGCTGAGTGTTGTGTTGCTGAGTGTTGTGTTGCTGAGTGTTGTATTGCTGAGTGTTGTGTTGCTGAGTGTTGTGTTGCTGAGTGTTGTGTTGCTGAGTGTTGTGTTGCTGAGTGTTGTATTGCTGAGTGTTGTGTTGCTGAGTGTTGTATTGCTGAGTGTTGTGTTGCTGAGTGTTGTATTGCTGAGTGTTGTGTTGCTGAGTGTTGTGTTGCTGAGTGTTGTGTTGCTGAGTGTTGTATTGCTGAGTGTTGTGTTGCTGAGTGTTGTGTTGCTGAGTGTTGTGTTGCTGAGTGTTGTATTGCTGAGTGTTGTGTTGCTGAGTGTTGTGTTGCTGAGTGTTGTGTTGCTGAGTGTTGTGTTGCTGAGTGTTGTGTTGCTGAGTGTTGTATTGCTGAGTGTTGTGTTGCTGAGTGTTGTATTGCTGAGTGTTGTATTGCTGAGTGTTGTGTTGCTGAGTGTTGTGTTGCTGAGTGTTGTGTTGCTGAGTGTTGTGTTGCTGAGTGTTGTATTGCTGAGTGTTGTGTTGCTGAGTGTTGTATTGCTGAGTGTTGTGTTGCTGAGTGTTGTGTTGCTGAGTGTTGTGTTGCTGAGTGTTGTGTTGCTGAGTGTTGTATTGCTGAGTGTTGTGTTGCTGAGTGTTGTGTTGCTGAGTGTTGTGTTGCTGAGTGTTGTGTTGCTGAGTGTTGTGTTGCTGAGTGTTGTGTTGCTGAGTGTTGTATTGCTGATTGTCACTGAACCATCCTTACACCACTAAGGTTACTTCTCTCAGTACTACTACTACTCTTCCTCCTCCTCCTCCTCCTGCTCCTCCTCCTCCTCCTCCTCCTCTTCCTCCTCCTCCTTTTCCTCCTCCTCCTCCTCCTCCTCCTCCTCCTCCTCCTCCTCCTCTTCCTCCTCCTCCTCCTCCTCCTCTTCCTCCTCCTCCTGCTGCTGCTGCTGCTACTACTTCTGCTACCACTGCAGCTGTTGTTCTGCTGCTGCTACTACTGCTACTACCACTACTACTACCACTGCTACTACCACTGCTACTCATATAAATTCAGCCAAGCAAGACTTACTCAAGTCCCTCAACCTGTACTCTTGGGAACGTAGGCGAGAAAGATACATCATAATTAATACCTAGAAAATTCGTAAGTGAGTAGTGTCAAATCTACGAAGAAAAATTAGTTTGTAGCAGCGGAAGAGGCTCGGCGAAGGGTACGATATACCTCTGATGACCAAGACTCTCTTTATACATAAGGAGAATTACAGAAACACTCCTGGCTGTTTTCAAGGGGAAACTGGATGTGTAAGTTTGACATTGTAAATGGTCCAAGTCGGACCGAAACGTCGTCGGAAGCTCCTCTCTCCTATGTGCGGGTTATTTGTGTATTGTGAATTGGATATATTTATCATGTTAGTACTTGATCAGCGGCCAACAGTAACAGCCTGGTTGATCAGACCCAGATCCACCGGGAGGCCTGGTCAAGGACTGGGCCGCAGGGGGCGTTGACCCCCGGAACACCCTCCAGGTAGGTAAGATACATGGGTATCTTTATTGCTGAAACGTTTCGCCTACACAGTAGGGTTCTTCAGTCAAAACAGATACAGCAGGTGTAGTAATGAAGATGAGGTAATCAGTCCATCAATCCTGGAGAAACAGTATTTGAGGTGGTCAGTCCCTCACACTGGAAGGTTCAGCTCCACGGTCTAGAGCGATACCATTTTCCAACATTCAGGTTGACTTGGCAAACACCAGATGAGCCTGGCTTATGGCCGGGCTCCTGGGGTAGAAAGATTCTCGAAACTAATCAAAGGGTAAAGGCAGCCAGGCTATGCTGTGCTATGTGCGCGGCTAACGCCAACAGGCTGCTTGATGCGCAGGCCTAGTCTGGTACTGAGCCATGGGAAGGCCAGTGACTTCAGGCATCTCTTTACCCTCAATCAACAACCTCGTAGTTTAAATGTATCCTAGTAACACATAACACATATCTATCAACACTGGTAACACGTAACACACCTTCAATAACACTGGTAACACACTAGCACATTTTTCCACTGACCGTACTTGGCACTGCTAGGCCTACCGCTCTTGTAGGCCAGGCTCGTCTGCTGCACTTTACAAAGGTACGGACTATGACCCTCGTCAGCAAACAAGGTCTTGCAACAGTTGATGTTGTTGCAACAAGAATTAATGCCTGCTGACGAGTCAGCCACCGGGATGCTGGCTAGCATAAGTTGACCAACTAGCCACCAGGATGCTGGCTAGGATAAGTTGACCAACTAGCCACCAGGATGCTGGCTAGTATAAGTTGACCAACTAGCCACCAGGATGCTGGCTAGTATAAGTTGACCAATTAGCCACCAGGATGCTGGCTAGTGTAAGTTGACCAACTAGCCACCAGGATGCTGGCTAGTATAAGTTGACCAACTAGCCACCAGGATGCTGGCTAGGATAAGTTGACCAACTAGCCACCAGGATGCTGGCTAGGATAAGTTGACCAACTAGCCACCAGGATGCTGGCTAGGATAAGTTGACCAACTAGCCACCAGGATGCTGGCTAGGATAAGTTGACCAACTAGCCACCAGGATGCTGGCTAGGATAAGTTGACCAACTAGCCACCAGGATGCTGGCTAGGATAAGTTGACCAACTAGCCACCAGGATGCTGGCTAGGATAAGTTGACCAACTAGCCACCAGGATGCTGGCTAGTATAAGTTGACCAACTAGCCACCAGGATGCTGGCTAGTATAAGTTGACCAACTAGCCACCAGGATGCTGGCTAGTATAAGTTGACCAACTAGCCACCAGGATGCTGGCTAGTATAAGTTGACCAACTAGCCACCAGGATGCTGGCTAGGATAAGCGTCTAATGCACTGAAATATATTTGTATTTAACAAGTGAAAGAAATCAGCAGAACGAGCATCCGCAAGTTATCACATGGAAATCAATATCCCGGCTTATTCAATAAGTGTACAAGTGTACTGTCATGTGCTATTGTTGCTAGCAACGTGGTGGTTACTACCCACCAGTGTACTGTCATGTACTATTGTTGCTAGCAACGTGGTGGTTACTACCCACCAGTGTACTGTCATGTACTATTGTTACTAGCAACGTGGTGGTTACTACCCACCAGTGTACTGTCATGTACTATTGTTACTAGCAACGTGGTGGTTACTACCCACCAGTGTACTGTCATGTACTATTGTTACTAGCAACGTGGTGGTTACTACCCACCAGTGTACTGTCATGTACTATTGTTGCTAGCAACGTGGTGGTTACTACCCACCAGTGTACTGTCATGTACTACTGTTACTAGCAACGTGGTGGTTACTACCCACCAGTGTACTGTCATGTACTATTGTTGCTAGCAACGTGGTGGTTATTACCCACCAGTGTACTGTCATGTACTACTGTTACTAGCAACGTGGTGGTTACTACCCACCAGTGTACTGTCATGTACTACTGTTACTAGCAACGTGGTGGTTACTACCCACCAGTGTACTGTCATGTACTATTGTTGCTAGCAACGTGGTGGTTACTACCCACCAGTGTACTGTCATGTACTATTGTTACTAGCAACGTGGTGGTTACTACCCACCAGTGTACTGTCATGTACTATTGTTACTAGCAACGTGGTGGTTACTACCCACCAGTGTACTGTCATGTACTATTGTTACTAGCAACGTGGTGGTTATTACCCACCAGTGTACTGTCATGTACTATTGTTACTAGCAACGTGGTGGTTACTACCCACCAGTGTACTGTCATGTACTATTGTTGCTAGCAACGTGGTGGTTACTACCCACCAGTGTACTGTCATGTACTATTGTTGCTAGCAACGTGGTGGTTACTACCCACCAGTGTACTGTCATGTACTATTGTTGCTAGCTACGTGGTGGTTACTACCCACCAGTGTACTGTCATGTACTATTGTTGCTAGCAACGTAGTGGTTACTACCCACCAGTGTACTGTCATATACTATTGTTGCTAGCAAGGTGCTGGCTACTACCCACCAGTGTACTATCATGCACTATTGTTCCTAGCAAGGTGCTGGCTACAACCCACCAGTGTACTATCATGCACTATTGTTCCTAGCAAGGTGCTGGCTACAACCCACCAGTGTACTATCATGCACTATTGTTCCTAGCAAGGTGCTGGCTACAACCCACCAGTGTACTATCATGCACTATTGTTCCTAGCAAGGTGCTGGCTACAACCCACCAGTGTACTATCATGCACTATTGTTGCTAGCAAGGTGCTGGCTACTACCCACCAGTGTACTATCATGCACTATTGTTCCTAGCAAGGTGCTGGCTACTACCCACCAGTGTACTATCATGCACTATTGTTGTTAGCAAGGTGCTGGCTACTACCCACCAGTGTACTATCATGCACTATTGTTGTTAGCTAGGTGCTGGCTACTACCCACCAGTGTACTATCATGCACTATTGTTCCTAGCAAGGTGCTGGCTACTACCCACCAGTGTACTATCATGCACTATTGTTGTTAGCAAGGTGCTGGCTATTACCCACCAGTGTACTATCATGCACTATTGTTCCTAGCAAGGTGCTGGCTACTACCCACCAGTGTACTATCATGCACTATTGTTGTTAGCAAGGTGCTGGCTATTACCCACCAGTGTACTATCATGCACTATTGTTGCTAGCAAGGTGCTGGCTGCTACCCACCAGTGTACTATCATGCACTATTGTTGTTAGCAAGGTGCTGGCTATTACCCACCAGTGTACTATCATGCACTATTGTTCCTAGCAAGGTGCTGGCTACTACCCACCAGTGTACTATCATGCACTATTGTTGTTAGCAAGGTGCTGGCTATTACCCACCAGTGTACTATCATGCACTATTGTTGCTAGCAAGGTGCTGGCTGCTACCCACCAGTGTACTATCATGCACTATTGTTGTTAGCAAGGTGCTGGCTATTACCCACCAGTGTACTATCATGCACTATTGTTCCTAGCAAGGTGCTGGCTACAACCCACCAGTGTACTATCATGCACTATTGTTGCTAGCAAGGTGCTGGCTACTACCCACCAGTGTACTATCATGTACTATTGTTCCTAGCAAGGTGCTGGCTACAACCCACCAGTGTACTATCATGCACTATTGTTGCTAGCAAGGTGCTGGCTACTACCCACCAGTGTACTATCATGCACTATTGTTCCTAGCAAGGTGCTGGCTACTATCCACCAGTGTACTATCATGCACTATTGTTCCTAGCAAGGTGCTGGCTACTACCCACCAGTGTACTATCATGCACTATTGTTCCTAGCAAGGTGCTGGCTACTACCCACCAGTGTACTATCATGCACTATTGTTCCTAGCAAGGTGCTGGCTACTACCCACCAGTGTACTATCATGCACTATTGTTCCTAGCAAGGTGCTGGCTACTATCCACCAGTGTACTATCATGCACTATTGTTCCTAGCAAGGTGCTGGCTACTATCCACCAGTGTACTATCATGCACTATTGTTCCTAACAAGGTGCTGGCTACTACCCACCAGTGTACTATCATGCACTATTGTTGCTAGCAAGGTGCTGGCTACTACCCACCAGTGTATGTAGGAGTCTTGCACCACCAGGCACACAATCTCCTACACAATTAGATAACAGCCTCAGTGAGATACAAGTATAAATAAACATATATGTATGCAGAACCTAAACAATTGTCAACATGAGGTGTTGACTATATATTCAACTTGAACAATCAATCAACTGACTGGCACAAGGAACCATCAAACATTCCCTGGCACACTGCCCTAAGCATTCTAAATCCAATGCATGAAAAAAGATCAATAAAGAACTATACAGGGTTTTAAATGTGTACTCCCTGGAGCGGAAGAGAGATACATGATAATATATACCTGGAAAGTACTACTCGAGGGTCTGGTACTAAACCTGAACACTGCCATAACAACATACTGGAGTGAGAGATATGGGAGGAAGTGTAAAATAAACTCAGTGAAAAGCTGGGGTGCGGTGAGCACAATAAGAGAACACTGTATCAACATCCGTGGCCCCAGATTATTCAACATCTTACCAGAAGATATCAGAAACACTGCTGGAACAAGTGTAGAAGTCTTCAAGAAGAAACTGGACAAGTATCTTCACCAGGTGCCAGATCAACCAGGTTATGATAGATATATGGGTCAGCGGACCACCACTAGCAACAATCTGGTTGGCCAGGCAACCACCAGATGAGCCTGACCCATGGCCGGGCTCCAGGAATAAAAAAAAAACTGCCGAAGACACACGTGCAACACCTGGGTATCTTTACTGAAGACACATCATGTCAACCAATATCTTTTTTACAATTTAACACGGAAAATAAACACTAGCTACGGTGGGAAGTAATTTTGTGGTGTTCAGTTTCTCAGCCTTGCAAAGTGTTCACTCCCTCACCCTCTGACATACACAGGCTCGACAAAATAACATGATCTGTCAAATGAATAATAGATTTAATGTGTAGACCTGGAGAGGGTTTCGGGGGTCAGCGCCCCGGCAGCCAGGTCTGTGACCAGGCCCTTTACAGGGGCTATCTTTGCGTTATCTTCCAAGACGATAATGAACCAACTGACACGGCTAGAGTTGTTCAAAACTGGCGTGAAGAACACGAAAGTGAATCTGAACACCTGGACTGGCTCCCACAATCGCCGGATTTAAATATTATCGAGCATCTGTGGGGTCAACTGGAACAGCAAGTCTGGAACCCAGTTGCTCCACAGTCGTCTCTGGAAGAGTTAGAGCAGGTTTTGCTGGAGGTTTGACTCAAAATTTCCCTGGTTGATCAGGCTTTGATCCACCAGGAGGCCTGGTCACAGACCGGGCCTCCTGGTTACTGGATCAAATGTTATATGAATCAATTCCTGGACCAACTGGTGCTGTTGTGGCTGCAACTGGAGCACCGAATTCATATTAAAAATAAACAAACTGTTATAGAACGAGGTGTTCACGATATTTTATCACTATTCTCCATTCTCGATATGTGGGGCAGCGGGCCTCTAGCAGCAACAGCCTGATTGACCAGGCAACCACAAGACGAGCCTAGTCGATGGCCGGGCTCCGAGAATAATGAAACTCTTGAAACTCTTCAAAGGCATCTCAAAGGTAAAAGTACCCATCAAAGGTATAGCAATACACAAATAACCCGCACATAGAGACACTTTGGACGCAATCGTAACTTTCACCTATGTCCCAGTTTGTGTGATGTTCGAGTCCTTCTCAAGGTTGACCAACTGAATATTTCATGGTAATGTCTCCACTTCTTCCACTATCTTCACTATTTAGTCCTTGTACTGCACTGAAAAATCCATAGGTTGGCTAACATGGTGTACCTAGCAGCGTAGTACACCTAGCAGTGTGGTACATCTAGCAGTGTGGTACACCTAGCCGTGTGGTACACCTAGCAGCGTAGTACACCTAGCAGCGTAGTACACCTAGCAGTGTGGTACACCTAGCAGCGTAGTACACCTAGCAGTGTGGTACACCTAGCAGTGTAGTACACCTAGCAGTGTGGTACACCTAGCAGCGTAGTACACCTAGCAGCGTAGTACACCTAGCAGCGTAGTACACCTAGCAGTGTGGTACACCTAGCAGTGTGGTACACCTAGCAGTGTGGTACACCTAGCAGCGTAGTACACCTAGCAGTGTGGTACACCTAGCAGCGTAGTACACCTAGCAGTGTGGTACACCTAGCAGCGTAGTACACCTAGCAGCGTAGTACACCTAGCAGCGTAGTACACCTAGCAGCGTAGTACACCTAGCAGTGTGGTACACCTAGCAGTGTGGTACACCTAGCAGTGTGGTACACCTAGCAGTGTGGTACACCTAGCAGCGTAGTACACCTAGCAGTGTGGTACACCTAGCAGCGTAGTACACCTAGCAGCGTAGTACACCTAGCAGTGTGGTACACCTAGCAGGGTAGTACACCTAGCAGTGTGGTACACCTAGCAGCGTAGTACACCTAGCAGGGTGGTACACCTAGCAGCGTAGTACACCTAGCAGGGTGGTACACCTAGCAGCGTAGTACACCTAGTAGTGTGGTACACCTAGCAGCGTGGTACACCTAGGAGTGTGGTACACCTAGCAGTGTGGTACATCTAGCAGTGTGGTACGCCTAGCAGCGTAGTACACCCAGCAGTGTGGTACACCTAGCAGTGTGGTACATCTAGCAGCGTGGAACACCTAGCAGCGTAGTACACCTAGCAGTGTGGTACACCTAGCAGTGTGGTACACCTAACAGCGTGGTACACCTACCAGCGTAGTACACCTAGCAGCGTGGTACACCTAGCAGCGTAGTACACCTAGCAGTGTGGTACACCTAACAGCGTGGAACACCTAGCAGCGTGGTACACCTAGCAGCGTGGTACACCTAGCAGCGTGGTACACCTAGCAGCGTAGTACACCTAGCAATGTGGTACACCTAGCATCGTGGTACACCTAGCAGCGTAGCACACCTAGCAGCATGGTACACCTAGCAGCGTGGTACATCTAGCAGCGTGGTACACCTAGCAGCGTAGTACACCTAGGAGTGTGGTACACCTAGCAGTGTGTTACACCTAGCAGCGTGGTACACCTAGCAGCGTAGTACACCTAGCAGTGTGGTACACCTAGCAGTGTGGTACACCTAGCAGCGTAGTACACCTAGCAGTGTGGTACACCTAGCAGTGTGGTACACCTAGCAGCGTAGTACACCTAGCAGTGTGGTACACCTAGCAGCGTAGTACACCTAGCAGTGTGGTACACCTAGCAGCGTGGTACACCTAGCAGTGTGGTACACCTAGCAGTACACCTAGTACACCTAGCAGTGTGGTACACCTAGCAGCGTAGTGGTACACCTAACAGCGTAGTACACCTAGCAGTGTGGTACACCTAACAGCGTAGTACACCTAGCAGTGTGGTACAGCTAGCAGCGTAGCACACCTAGCAGCGTAGTAAACCTAGCAGTGTGGTACACCTAGAAGTGTGGTACACATAGCAGTGTGGTACACCTAGCAGCGTAGTACACCTAGCAGCGTGGTACACCTAGCAGCGTGGTACACCTAGCAGCGTAGTACACCTAGCAGCGTGGTACACCTAGCAGTGTGGTACACCTAGCAGTGTGGTACACCTAGCAGCGTGGTACATCTAGCAGCATAGTACACCTAGCAGTGTGGTACACCTAGCAGCGTAGTACACCTAGCAGTGTGGTACACCTAGCAGCATAGTACACCTAGCAGCATAGTACACCTAGCAGTGTGGTACACCTAGCAGCATAGTACACCTAGCAGCATACTACACCTAGCAGTGTGGTACACCTAGCAGCGTGGTACACCTAGCAGTGTGGTACACCTAGAAGCATAGTACACCTAGCACCATAGTACACCTAGCAGCATACTACACCTAGCAGTGTGGTACACCTAGCAGCGTAGTACACCTAGCAGTGTGGTACACCTAGCAGCGTGGTACACCTAGCAGCGTAGTACACCTAGCAGTGTGGTACACCTAGCAGCGTAGTACACCTAGCAGTGTGGTACACCTAGCAGCGTAGTACACCTAGCAGTGTGGTACACCTAGCAGCGTAGTACACCTAGCAGTGTGGTACACCTAGCAGCGTAGTACACCTAGCAGTGTGGTACACCTAGCAGTGTGGTACACCTAGCAGCGTGGTACACCTAGCAGTGTGGTACACCTAGCAGCGTAGTACACCTAGCAGTGTGGTACACCTAGCAGCGTAGTACACCTAGCAGCGTGGTACACCTAGCAGTATGGTACATCTAGCAGTGTGGTACACCTAGCAGCGTAGTACACCTAGCAGTGTGGTACACCTAGCAGTGTGGTACACCTAACAGCGTAGTACACCTAGCAGTGTGGTACACCTAGCAGTGTGGTACACCTAGCAGCGTAGTACACCTAGCAGTGTGGTACACCTAGCAGCGTAGTACACCTAGCAGTGTGGTACACCTAGCAGCGTAGTACACCTAGCAGTGTGGTACACCTAGCAGCGTAGTACACCTAGCAGTGTGGTACACCTAGCAAAGTAGTACACCTAGCAGTGTGGTACACCTAGCAGCGTAGTACACCTAGCAGCGTGGTACACCTAGCAGCGTAGTACACCTAGCAGCGTGGTACACCTAGCAGCGTAGTACACCTAGCAGTGTGGTACACCTAGCAGCGTAGTACACCTAGCAGCGTGGTACACCTAGCAGCGTAGTACACCTAGCAGTGTGGTACACCTAGCAGCGTAGTACACCTAGCAGCGTGGTACACCTAGCAGCGTAGTACACCTAGCAGTGTGGTACACCTAGCACTGTGGTACACCTAGCAGTGTGGTACACCTAGCTAGCACTGGTACACCCAGCACCCACACAGTAACAACATCTGTAGACGTTTCGCCATCCAGTGACTTTATCAATACAAGAATACAACGTGAACGCTACAGAACTATCTCATGTTTCGTATACAGTCTACTACCCATTATGTCCTGGTACTGTATTGATAAAGTCACTGGATGGCGAAACGTCTACAAATAAAGATACCCAGATGTTGCACATGTGTAATTCTTGACCAGCAACAGGCATCAACATGTTGCAACAAGAGCGCCACCTTTAATCAGTGACCTTCTGACCCTACAACAGACCTTGCTGACCCACCAACAACACCTTCCTCCAGTTGAATCACACGAAAAAAAAAATTAGTTCAATATTGGTTGGTAAATGTGAGCCTACAGGGGAGTATACAAGGGAGTATACAAGGGAGTATACAAAGGAATATACAAGGGAGTATACAAAGGAATATACAAGGGAGTATACAAAAGAATATACAAGGGAGTATACGAGGAAGTATACAAGGGAGTATACAAAGGAGTACAAAGGAATATACAAGGGAGTATACAAAAGAATATACAAGGGAGTATACGAGGAAGTATACAAGGGAGTATACAAAGGAGTACAAAGGAATATCGTGAGGTCACAGACCCTGAGCTGCTTTGGGGATTAGCGTGGACGGTTACAAAGCATGGCTTGCTTCTGCAGTGTTTTAAAATCTGAGGTTGGAGAGTTGAAGGAGGAGGTCTTGCTTCTCCAGGAGGAGATTAGGAGGCTGAAGGTCCACCTCAATGGGCCTGGGAGAGAGTGTGAGGTGGTTGGAGATGTGGGGAATGAGGCTTCTAGCAGTGAGGTGCAGTCTGTCTCTCACTGTGAGGAGGCTGTAGGTGGGGAGGTAGCAACGGCTACCAGCAGTGAGGTGCAGTCCAGCACCTGCTACAAGTGGCGAGTTGTTCACAGTAATGGGAGGCGCATCAGAGTAAGGAAAGTTAAGAGTGAAGATCTGAAGGTAGGAAATCGCTTCTCTGTTCTCCAGGATGAATGTACTTCAGTGGCCAGTGAAGGTAAGGGTACTACTGCCCCTGCTAATGAAGGTAAGCGCATTCTTGTGGTTGGTGACTCTCAGGTAAGATATGTTGACCGTGCTTTTTGTAATAGGAATAAGAAGATGAGAGATAGAGTGTGCTTCCCTGGAGCTGGTGTTGGGGACATTGTCAACAGGCTGGATAATATCATGTCAGGTAATGGGAACAAGCCCATTATCTGTCTCAGTGCTGGTGGAAATGATATTGGGAAGGGTAGGAGAGAAGAGCTGCTAGATAAGTACAGGTCAGCTATAGATTTCATTAAGTCTAAGGGAGGGATCCCAATCATATGTAGCATCTTGCCTAGAAGGGGAGTAGGAAATGAATGGTTGTCTAGGGCAATTGGTGTAAATTGCTGGCTAGACAGATACTGCAAGGAACTTGCAATCCCATTCATTGACAACTGGAACAACTTTTATGGCAAACATGATATGTATGCAAGGGATGGGGTACATCTCTCTGGGGCAGGGGTGGTAGCACTTGCAGACTCGATTGAGAAGGCCATTGGTGAAATGCCTATGATTTTAAACTGATGGAAGATAGAGGTATGGGTGTGTGTGGGAAACAAGCAGGTTGCAACACTAGGGTTGGAAACAGTAAATGTATAAAAGGCATTCAGCATGAAGTTATAAATAAAGACAATAGAACAGGTCAGCAAACAAAGGGGGACAGCAGAGGGCAGCAAGGGACTAGCTCCCTTAAGGTTTACTATACTAATAGCAGGAGTGTTAGAAATAAGATAGATGAGCTAAGATTAATTGCAAGTGCAGGAAACATAGATATTATTGCTATAACAGAGACATGGCTCAATCTGAAAGATAGAGAGATGCCCTCTGAATGTCACATACAAGGCTATAAATTATTCCACACTGACAGGGTCAACAGGAAAGGTGGTGGAGTAGCGATGTATGTCAGAGACAATTTAAATTGTTGTGTTAGACAAGATATTAAATTAGAAGCGTCAGCCACTGAATCTGTTTGGTTACAGCTTCTCGAGGGCCGAGAAAAACTAATTTTGGGTGTGATTTACAGGGCCCCAAATCTTGATAGGGAGTGCAGTAAACTTCTATGGGACGAAATTCGTAAGGCATCTACACACGAAAATGTTGTGCTAATGGGAGATTTCAACTATAGACAGATTGACTGGAGCAATTTGACAGGAAATTTAGAGTCGGGTGACTTTCTTGATACGATCCAGGATTGTTTTTTAAAACAGTTTGTGACAGAGCCAACTAGGGGAAATAACCTCCTTGACTTGGTTCTTGCCAGTAGGGAAACACTAATTAATAATCTTGAGGTTAATGATGAGCTTGGGGAGAGTGATCACAAATCACTCAGTTTTAACATATCATGGAATTCCCCTAATAATGGCAATCAAGTCTCCGTCCCTGACTTTCGCTTGGCTGATTTCATAGGACTGAAAAATTACTTAGGTGGGCTGAACTGGAATGACCTGACTAAGGGTCAGGTAGGTGGTGATGGTTGCCGATATGATGCTTTCCAGGGCATAGTTCTAGCTGCTCAGTCAAATTATGTTCCAAATAGGGAAATCAGATCAAACAAAAATGATCCTAAATGGATGAACAATAGATTAAAATATCTGATTGGTCAAAAGAGAGGCATATATAGGCAAATCAAAAGAGGAGAGGGGCAATTAAGAAATCGATATATTCAGTTAAAGAGAGAAATAAAAAAGGGAATTAGAAAAGCAAAAAGAGATTATGAGGTTAAAGTTGCAAGAGAATCGCAGACTAACCCAAAAGGATTCTTTCAGGTATACAGAAGTAAGATCAGGGACAAGATAGGCCCACTCAAAAGTTCCTCGGGTCAGCTCACTGACAGTGATAAGGAAATGTGTAGAATTTTTAACACATACTTCCTCTCAGTTTTTACACAGGAGGATACCAGCGATATTCCAGTAATGATAAATTATGTAGAACAGGACGATAATAAACTGTGCACTATTAGGGTCACAAGTGACATGGTCCTTAGGCAAATAGATAAATTAAAACCTAACAAATCCCCAGGCCCTGATGAACTGTATGCAAGGGTTCTAAAGGAATGTAAAGAGGAGCTTAGCACACCTTTGGCTAATCTTTTCAACATATCACTACAAACTGGCATGGTGCCAGATAAGTGGAAAATGGCAAATGTGATACCTATTTTCAAAACAGGTGACAGGTCCTTAGCTTCGAACTATAGACCAATAAGCCTAACCTCCATAGTGGGAAAATTTATGGAATCAATAATTGCCGAGGCAGTTCGTAGCCACCTTGAAAATCATAAATTAATCAACGAATCTCAGCATGGTTTTACAAAGGGGCGTTCCTGCCTTACGAATTTATTAACTTTTTTCACTAAGGTATTTGAGGAGGTAGATGATGGTAATGAATATGATATTGTGTATATGGACTTCAGTAAGGCTTTTGACAGGGTCCCACATCAGAGACTATTGAGGAAAATTAAAGCACATGGAATAGGAGGAGAAATTTTTTCCTGGATAGAGGCATGGTTGACAAATAGGCAGCAGAGAGTTTGCATAAATGGGGAGAAATCAGAGTGGGGAAGCGTCACGAGCGGTGTTCCACAGGGGTCAGTGTTGGGCCCCCTGCTGTTCACAATCTACATAAACGACATAGATGAGGGCATAAAGAGCGACATCGGCAAGTTTGCCGATGACACCAAAATAGGCCGTCGAATTCATTCTGACGAGGACATTCGAGCACTCCAGGAAGATTTGAATAGACTGATGCAGTGGTCGGAGAAGTGGCAGATGCAGTTTAATATAGACAAATGCAAAGTTCTAAATGTTGGACAGGACAATAACCATGCCACATATAAACTAAATAATGTAGATCTTAATATTACGGATTGCGAAAAAGATTTAGGAGTTCTGGTTAGCAGTAATCTGAAACCAAGACAACAGTGCATAAGTGTTCGCAATAAAGCTAATAGAATCCTTGGCTTCATATCAAGAAGCATAAATAATAGGAGTCCTCAGGTTGTTCTTCAACTCTATACATCCTTGGTTAGGCCTCATTTAGATTATGCTGCACAGTTTTGGTCACCGTATTACAGAATGGATATAAATTCTCTGGAAAATGTACAAAGGAGGATGACAAAGATGATCCCATGTATCAGAAACCTTCCCTATGAGGATAGACTAAGGGCCCTGAAACTGCACTCTCTAGAAAGACGTAGAATTAGGGGGGATATGATTGAGGTGTATAAGTGGAAGACAGGAATAAATAAAGGGGATGTAAATAGTGTGCTGAAAATATCTAGCCTAGACAGGACTCGCAGCAATGGTTTTAAGTTGGAAAAATTCAGATTCAGGAAGGATATAGGAAAGTACTGGTTTGGTAATAGAGTTGTGGATGAGTGGAACAAACTCCCAAGTACCGTTATAGAGGCCAGAACGTTGTGTAGCTTTAAAAATAGGTTGGATAAATACATGAGTAGATGTGGGTGGGTGTGAGTTAGACCTGATAGCTTGTGCTACCAGGTCGGTTGCCGTGTTCCTCCCTTAAGTCAATGTGACCTGACCTGACTAGGTTGGCTGCATTGGCTTAAGCCGGTAGGAGACTTGGACCTGCCTCGCATGGGCCAGTAGGCCTTCTGCAGTGTTCCTTCGTTCTTATGTTCTTATGTTCTTAATATACAAGGGAGTATACAAAAGAATATACAAGGGAGTATACGAGGAAGTATACAAGGGAGTATACAAAGGAGTACAAAGGAATATACAAGGGAGTATACAAAGGAATATACAAGGGAGTATACAAAAGAATATACAAGGGAGTATACAAAAGAATATACAAGGGAGTATACGAGGAAGTATACAAGGGAGTGTACAGAGGTATATACCTCGGTCTGTATATAAACCCGAGGTGGAGAGACTCAAATATAGTATGATGCAAGTCTCACTGTGTATAGACACAGTGGGTTTTTTAGGTCACTGTTTGGGCGAAACGTTGTCAATAAAATATCGCATTATACTGCATTTCTATTTATCCATCATGTCTGCATTTTGCATCATTTGTTTTGGCACCAGAAAGTTATGTGTCTGTGTTGATACAGCGGAAGTTATGTATCTGTGTTGATACAGCGGAAGTTATGTATCTGTGTATATATGACAAATATAACTAGTTGTTTATGTGGTATAGAAAGACAGGTAAGCAAACACTACATAATATAGGTGAAGAGTGAGGTATGAGTGATACTTAGTGACCTGAAGAATGACATATGTCATTCTTCAGGTCACTATGCATCACTGAACCAATTTGTCGGTATTTACTACCAAGGTTTATACCATTTTCTTATATAAAATCCGGGGGGGGGGGTTAAAAACCTCGTCCCGTATATGGGCTTTACTTAAAGCTGATGGAGCTGACACAATGACGACAGTAAGGAAACAAGTGAAGACACAACACGACTCTGTGTTCTGAGAATCAGTCATCAGTCTATAGATCGACGACCCAAAAGAATTTTTCATGAACTAGACTCAAAACACTCAAGATCTCCACAATTTTTGATGTAGCTTGAACCTCAGTTGAGGGACTGACCACTTCAAATACTATTTCTCCAAGGTTGATGGACTGATTACATCTTCATTTCACTACTACACCTGCTGCCTCTGTATTTGACTGAAGAAGTCATTGTGTAGGTGAAAACGTGTCAACAATAAAGATACCCAACTGGTACACGTATTTTAATACCATTAATACCATTTTCAATATGACTTCGAAGAAGCCATAGACAGCATGACCACTGACCATGCACTCTGCCCCAGGACCAGACTCCTGGAACTCCATATTTATCAAAAAAATACTAGAAACCATTACTGCGGTCTTTATTTTCAAATTAAAGGAGGCTGGACACAGGTATCATCCTACAGTCATTTAAAGCCACTGATAATGACCCAGTTCACAAAGTTGAGAGCAGAGCAATTCCAAGAAACTATAGGCCAATTATGTTAGTTTCACACAATATTAATATCAAAATCTTTGAATAGGTCCTACCTGAAGTCTACCTGGATTGTTCTGAGGGATCAACGCCCCCCCCCCTTCCTACGGCCCGGTGGTAGCCGCACAAGATCCAACAAAAGCACCACAGCTTAGCTGATGAGGCACTACGGAAATCTGTTTAGATCCTCCTTGTGACTACAGCCAGTAGTGACAGCCTAGTTGATCAGGCCCTGATGCACCAGGAGGCCTAGTCAAAGACTGGACCGCGGGAGTGTTGACCCCCGGAATACCCTCCAGGTAAACTCCAAGTAGACATCACATTGTTGTCACTGGCCACTGGAAGACGTAGTTTGTATCAGCTGGAAGGTCTGTTGTGTCCTCACTGGATGGCACTCTCATACAAATCCTAGCATCGTCTGTAAAGGATGATACAATGCTGTGACTTATGCCACTGTGTCGGATATGAGAATGAGAAAGAGAACAAGGGTCAGTACTGTGCCTTGGGGAACAGAACTTTTCACTGTGGCAGTCACTGATTTCACTCGTTTTACCATTACACTTTGAGTTGTGTGTATGTTGGAAAATTACATATACATGTACCCACTTCGCTAGTTATTCAAACAAATAACCCGCAACAAAGAGAGAAACTTACGACGTTTCGGTCCGAGTTGGATCATTATATAATCACTATTTAATGATCCAAGTCGGACCGAAACATCGTCATAAGTTCCCTTCTATGTGCGGGTTATTTGTGTATTGTTCCAGTCATGGTATTGCGCCTCTTTGTTCTTCACCAGTTATTCATTTTGCACACATTTTGTTTTCCAGTGCATCCAAGACTGCTGTTAATGGTCCAGTAGTTACGAGAGGAAGGAGCGACCTGTTCTGAACTCATACTGCCCGGGGTTGTGCAACTGTTGTGATTCCATGTGATAAGCAATGTTGTTTCTGAAAACATGACTCAAGAAATCGTAATGACACGATTGCAAATAAACCATACCCCCGGCCGGGATTGAACCCGTGGTCATAGAGTCTCAAAACTCCAGCCCGTCGCGTTAGCCACTAGTCTAGTGGCTAACGCGACGGGCTGGAGTTTTGAGACTCTATGACCGCGGGTTCAATCCCGGCCGGGGGTATGGTTTGTTTCTGAAAACTATTTCGAAGATTTTGATATTGTCGGATGTCAATGCTGGTTCAGTAGTTACTGGAGGCAGGAGTGGGATATCAGTTCTATTGGTCAATAGATTGTCCTTTGTGATTCCTTGACTGTCATCTATGTGGATTGGGGCCCTGCCGGTGGTTTTAATGCCTGGGATGACTCCTGTCTCCAGCATCCTCTTCCATACTACATTTAAGGCACGTGGTAATAGTCTCTTGCTATCCATCATGAATATGGAGTTCCATGAGTGAGGACATGGGCAGAGTGCATGAACCATGAGAGAAGGGATGGGTGGGAGTTGAAGGAAGAGATGGGTGGGAGTTGAAGGAAGGAATGAGTGGGAGATGAATGGATAAGAAAGAGAAGGAGATGAGAGGGAAATGAAGGGATGAGAGGGAGGGAGAGGGGGGAGTGGGAATGTGACTTGTCTCTCAGTAAGGGGTCAGTGACCGCGCCTCCCCTCCTGCCCCCACTCCCACACCTGCCTCTACCCCACACTAATCAGGCCCCACCCCCAAACCTGCCCCTCCCACACATACCCCACTCCTGCCCCTCTTCCCACACCTGCTCCTTTCCCCACACACCCTACTGCTCCCCCTCTCCCACACCCATTCCTTCCTTCCACACTCCACTATCCCTCTCCCACATACCCCACTCCAGATGTGCAACACATCTCACTGGTGACAACATTCAACGAATAATCGTAAGGTCCCGGGTTCGATTCCCTGCCCTGGAGAAATATATGGGCCTGTTGAGTTACACTCCTATCTACCTAGCATCAGAGATAGGTACCTGTGTGTTAGTCCACCCTTGTGGGTTGCATCCTGGAAAAATGTGTAAGAAACTCCAATACCTGCTGGAATGTTATACTGTGTTAAGAAACTCCAGTACCTGTTGGAACCTGTTGGAATGTTATACTGTGTTAAGAAACTCCAGTACCTGTTGGAATGTTATACTGTGTAAGAAACTCCAGTACCTGTTGGAATGTTATACTGTGTTAAGAAACTCCAGTACCTGTTGGAATGTTATACTGTGTTAAGAAACTCCAGTACCTGTTGGAATGTTATACTGTGTAAGAAACTCCAGTACCTGTTGGAATGTTATACTGTGTTAAGAAACTCCAGTACCTGTTGGAATGTTATACTGTGTAAGAAACTCCAGTACCTGTTGGAATGTTATACTGTGTTAAGAAACTCCAGTACCTGTTGGAATGTTATATTGTGTAAGAAACTCCAGTACCTGCTGGAATGTTATACTGTGTTAAGAAACTCCAGTACCTGCTGGAATGTTATACTGTGTAAGAAACTCCAGTACCTGCTGGAATGTTATACTGCGTTAAGAAACTCCAGTACCTGCTGGAATGTTATACTGTGTAAGAAACTCCAGTACCTGCTGGAATGTTATACTGTGTAAGAAACTCCAATACCTGCTGGAATGTTATACTGTGTTAAGAAACTCCAGTACCTGTTGGAATGTTATACTGTGTAAGAAACTCCAGTACCTGTTGGAATGTTATACTGTGTTAAGAAACTCCAGTACCTGTTGGAATGTTATACTGTGTAAGAAACTCCAGTACCTGTTGGAATGTTATACTGTGTTAAGAAACTCCAGTACCTGTTGGAATGTTATACTGTGTTAAGAAACTCCAGTACCTGTTGGAATGTTATACTGTGTAAGAAACTCCAGTACCTGCTGGAATGTTATACTGTGTTAAGAAACTCCAGTACCTGTTGGAATGTTATACTGTGTTAAGAAACTCCAGTACCTGTTGGAATGTTATACTGTGTAAGAAACTCCAGTACCTGCTGGAATGTTATACTGTGTTAAGAAACTCCAGTACCTGTTGGAATGTTATACTGTGTAAGAAACTCCAGTACCTGCTGGAATGTTATATACTATGTAAGGAACTCCAGTACCAGGTATGTACCTGGTGGGCCACGGTGCTTCCAGGAACTATTCCTGGCACACATTTTGGAAGCATGAAATCCCGTCGTATCAACCAATGAATTCAACAATTTTGTGCAGCACAAAGTATCTTTCACATAGACATAGTTATTTATCATAATTTCAGCTTGCAAAACATCCTTGTTTCTGTGAGTGCTACAAACATGGCATTCGCTTCCGTGAGAAGCCTACTGATACAGCTGTCATTTTCACTTGCTTTCAAACCCTGTTTGCAAAAGGAAGCAAGATTTATCATTTACCATTTAGTGTACAAATTAACAACTAGTACAACTTAGCTGTACAATTGTCTGTTGTATATTCGACTCTATTGTGCGTACGACTGACTTCGTTTGTTCCACCGTTGTGCATTTCTGTATCACCTGTTAACGAACAAAAAGGAACAATTCCGTTACTGGAACAATACACAAAAAACCGCACACAGGAGAAAGAAGCGTACAACGACGTTTCGGTCCGACTTGGACCATTTGCAGTGCGACTTGTAAATAGTCTGAGTCGGACCAAAACGTCGTCGTGTACGGGTTATTTGTGTATTGTGTTAGCAGTGTTACTGTGTACTTACCTGGAGGTTACCCGGAGGTTATTCCGGGGATCAACGCCCCCGCGGCCCGGTCCATGACCTACTTGTGTAGTATACTTAGATAATCCCAGCTACTTTATAGATAGGCTCCCTTGCTAGCTATGATGTCACCAGACCCATCACATGTGAACAGTAGACAGAGGCCTCTTGCTCAGTTCCCACTAAGCACAGACTGGACAAGGCAAGGCTCCTGGGCTACCCTTCAAGACTCTTAATTATACATCTCCAAGACATCCAACGTGTGTATTTCTTACTCCAACATCTCCTCACGAACCCCCACGACAATTGTACGAATTATTTGTGTAATGTACCACCTATTGTTCCTCCTTTTTTTGGATCTGTTAGTTTGTCTCAAAAAGAATGCTGTTAGTTTTTGCGTGCCGCTCCTCCCACCTGGTAGTCTGGACAGCTAAGGTTCTAACAATCTCTGAGCTGAAAGTTAAGACACATGTGCAACATCTGGATATCTTTATTGTAGACGTTTCGCCATCCAGTGGCTTTATCAATACAGATTCTAGGACATAATAGGAAGACAGTAGAACTATATACAAAAGATGAGGTAATCAGTCCCTCGGCCTTGGAGTTAGTGTTCACAGCATCGTGGTGGAGGGACTGATTACCTCATCTTTTGTATATAGTTCTACTGTCTTCCTATTATGTCCTAGAATCTGTATTGAAAACGTCTACAATAAAGATATCCAGATGTTGCACATGTGTCTTAACTTTCATATTGTCGGTATTTTATACCTTTCTTACACAATCTCTGAGCTGCTTGCAGGCTTTGCACATCTCTGGATGGTGGTGCCTGCATTCCTTTTTTTAAAGCGGCACTTCCCGTTCCCTAGCATATCTGAACACTGTGTTGATACCAACATTCTCTCATGTGCACACATCCCTTCAGAGTAGCTTTCACTGTTGGTCCTACTACCCACATTCACTGTAGTTTATTCTTGATTTCTGAGAGGTTATCCGGATTCTTTTGTGCACCTCTTCTTGGGAAAATTTCTCCAGCTTGTTCTGGTTCTTGTTTTCCTGCTATTTCCGTCTATTCGCCCTCTCTTTATCCTCGTTGTCTTGTGTCCTTATTCCCGTGTCTTCTGTCCTGTCATTAATATCTGTTTCCACTCACATTTTTTTTAGCTCTGTGTTCCCTATCTTTTTCTTCCCACTCTTTGTAGGTTTCTATCAAGCTCCTGGACTCTGCTGGAGGATGTTCCGGGGGTCAACGCCCCCTCGGAACGGTCCATAACCAAGCCTCGTGGTGGATCAGTGTCTGATTAACCAGGCTGTTACTGCCGGCCGCACGTAAACAGACGTGCTAACCACAGCCTGGCTGGTCAAGTACGGACCTCAGGAAATTCCTTATATTATTTAAATTTGTAATTTTCAATACTATCATTATGCCTACCCAATTTTCCACCTTTCTAGGGCAGATCCATGAACATCTTTCCCAGTTAAGGTCACTGGTGTTATTTCTCTTGTTTTGAAAGTTCTCGTTATTCACATCAGCTTTTAAGCATTTATATACCTCTGATATACCTTTGAAGAGTTTCGAGAGTTTCTCTACTCTCTGAGCCCGACCATGGGCCAGGTTCGTCTGGTGCTTGCCTGGTCAATCAAGCTGTTGCTGCTGGAGGCCCGCTGCCCCACATATCCATCACAGCCTGGTTGATCTGGCACCAGGTGAAGATACTTGTACAGTTTCCTCTTGAAGTCTTCTACACTTGTTCCAGCAGTGTTTCTAATATCTTCTGGTAAGATGTTGAATAATCTGGGACCACGAATGTTGATACAGTGTTCTCTTATTGTGCTCACCGCACCCCTGCTCCTCACTGGGTTTATTTTATATAGTTAGTTATCTAAATGAATTGAATATATTACATTCCACAATGGTGTTTCTTATATTTACTACCAGTACATGTACAAGGTATACAGACCATAGTTGACATCAAGGACATAATACTACTATATAGAAAGTCGCTTGTTATGCTGAGCATTTCCCGCAAATTAGGTCAATTTTGTCCCAGGATGCGACTCACACCAGTCTGCTAATACCCAGGTACCTATTTTACTGATGGGTGAACATGGACAACCAGTTTAAGGAAACACGTCCAATGTTTCTACCATCGCCAGGAATCGACCCCGGACCCTCACCGAGTGAAGCTAGAGCGTTAGCCACCTGGCCACGGGCCTCACGGACACCAATAATGGTTGTAATTATAACAATAATTTTTAAAGTGGTCGAGGGGTAAGCCAATGGAAGGCCTCTGTTAGATGACCAAAACCTGAAGCTGTGAGTCATCATATGACAGAGACCAGCGTCAGGAAACACCTGTCATGTTTCCTGACAAAACTAATACTTACCTTCATTCTTCCTTCTATATAAACAACTGAAGTTTGTACACTGCTGATCAATACTTATTTTTGTTCTGCCGTTGTAAAACTTTCTTCATATCTAATTCTAATTTTTCAGTCCATTCTGCTAAAGTGATCTTAATATTTATTTTGGTATCGTTAGTAAAGGATGACACAAAGGTGTGACTGGTGATTTAGTCCGAGTCTGCTATGCCCTTGACATACCTTTGATGAGTTTCGAGAAGCTTGCTCTCGGAGCCCGGCCATGGGGCAGGCTCGTCCGGTGCTTGCCTGGTCAACCAGGGTGTTGCTGCTGCTGGTCCACTGACCCATAAACCTATCATAGCCTGGTTGATCTAGCACCTAGAGAAGCAGTGTTTCTATGAGGATGAGACACGGAAAAGGAGTCAGAACCGTGCCTTGGCGTGCAAGGCACGGTTCTGACTGCACGTACCTTTGTAAAGTAAAAGGGACACAAGTGCAACTAATCTGACATTTTGGCCGATAATTCTATTATTACTAACACTGTCATATGTTATAAGTTTGTATATTCATTATTTTAACAGCACTCTGAAGGAGGGGTGTTAATGTTGCAGTTTAAAAACTGTAGTGTAAAGCATCCTTCTGGCAAGACAGTGATGGAGTGAATGATGGTGAAAGTTTTTCTTTTTCAGGCCACCCTGCCTTGGTGGCCACCCTGCCTTGGTGGCCACCCTACCTTGGTGGCCACCCTGCCTTGGTGGGCCACCCTGCCTTGGTGGGCCACCCTGCCTTGGTGGGCCACCCTGCCTTGGTGGGCCACCCTGCCTTGGTGGGCCACCCTGCCTTGGTGGGCCACCCTGCCTTGGTGGGCCACCCTGCCTTGGTGGGCCACCCTGCCTTGGTGGCCACCCTGCCTTGGTGGGCCACCCTGCCTTGGTGAGCCACCCTGCCTTGGTGGGCCACCCTGCCTTGGTGGGCCACCCTGCCTTGGTGGGCCACCCTGCCTTGGTGGCCACCCTGCCTTGGTGGGCCACCCTGCCTTGTTGGGCCACCCTGCCTTGGTGGCCACCCTGCCTTGGTGAGCCACCATGCCTTGGTGGGCCACCCTGCCTTGGTGGGCCACCCTGCCTTGGTGGGCCACCCTGCCTTGTTGGGCCACCCTGCCTTGGTGGCCACCCTGCCTTGGTGGGCCACCCTGCCTTGGTGGGCCACCTTGGGGTGAAATTTGACTCCAAACTGACCATGAAGAACCATGTTGTAAATCTTGCAAACAAGGCAGCCAGGAAGCTTACAGCACTTCGCCGTATCTCACATCTGCTTGACAGTAGGGGTTGCAAGATTCTGTACGAGGCACAAGTACGCTCACACCTTGAGTATGCTCCACTTTCTTGGTTTGCCTGCCAACCCTCTCATCTGCGACTGCTTGACAGAGTAGAGAACAGAGCAAGACGTCTCATCTCTCGCCTGGACCCATCCTGGATAGATCTGTCATTTCAGCAGAGCCTTCAACACAGGAGGGATGTGGGTGGCCTTACTGTTATGTACAAGGCCAATATTGTCAAAGTACCACACTTGGATCCACTTCGAGGACAGCGTGAAACAAGCTTTTATGCCACAAGACGGGCAGAAAGCAGCAACTTCACTTTGGCTGTACCCTTCTCCAGAACATCACTCCATCTGAGATCATATATACCCAGGATGACTCGAGTATGGAACACATTCGTACAGCATAATGATGTCAACGAGATAAAGTCAGTTGATCAAATGAAAATGCTGGCCCACAGATGGCTCCAACTTCATCCTGTTCCCTACTTGAATGTCTCATAACAATAAAAATGCTTTCAAATGACCTGATGTAGGTAACAGCTCTTAGCTTGCCAATAAAGTTAGGAATCCTTAACCTGTAAATATTTTTTTTTTTTTTTTATTATCACACCGGCCGATTCCCACCAAGGCAGGGTGGCCCGAAAAAGAAAAACTTTCACCATCATTCACTCCATCACTGTCTTGCCAGAAGGGTGCTTTACACTACAGTTTTTAAACTGCAACATTAACACCCCTCCCTCAGAGTGCAGGCACTGTACTTCCCATCTCCAGGACTCAAGTCCGGCCTGCCGGTTTCCCTGAATCCCTTCATAAATGTTACTTTGCTCACACTCCAACAGCACGTCAAGTATTAAAAACCATTTGTCTCCATTCACTCCTATCAAACACGCTCACGCATGCCTGCTGGAAGTCCAAGCCCCTCGCACACAAAACCTCCTTTACCCCCTCCCTCCAACCCTTCCTAGGCCGACCCCTACCCCGCCTTCCTTCCACTACAGACTGATACACTCTTGAAGTCATTCTGTTTCGCTCCATTCTCTCTACATGTCCGAACCACCTCAACAACCCTTCCTCAGCCCTCTGGACAACAGTTTTGGTAATCCCGCACCTCCTCCTAACTTCCAAACTACGAATTCTCTGCATTATATTCACACCACACATTGCCCTCAGACATGACATCTCCACTGCCTCCAGCCTTCTCCTCGCTGCAACATTCATCACCCACGCTTCACACCCATATAAGAGCGTTGGTAAAACTATACTCTCATACATTCCCCTCTTTGCCTCCAAGGACAAAGTTCTTTGTCTCCACAGACTCCTAAGTGCACCACTCACTCTTTTTCCCTCATCAATTCTATGATTCACCTCATCTTTCATAGACCCATCCGCTGACACGTCCACTCCCAAATATCTGAATACGTTCACCTCCTCCATACTCTCTCCCTCCAATCTGATATTCAATCTTTCATCACCTAATCTTTTTGTTATCCTCATAACCTTACTCTTTCCTGTATTCACCTTTAATTTTCTTCTTTTGCACACCCTACCAAATTCATCCACCAATCTCTGCAACTTCTCTTCAGAATCTCCCAAGAGCACAGTGTCATCAGCAAAGAGCAGCTGTGACAACTCCCACTTTGTGTGTGATTCTTTATCTTTTAACTCCACGCCTCTTGCCAAGACCCTCGCATTTACTTCTCTTACAACCCCATCTATAAATATATTAAACAACCACGGTGACATCACACATCCTTGTCTAAGGCCTACTTTTACTGGGAAAAAATTTCCCTCTTTCCTACATACTCTAACTTGAGCCTCACTATCCTCGTAAAAACTCTTCACTGCTTTCAGTAACCTACCTCCTACACCATACACTTGCAACATCTGCCACATTGCCCCCCTATCCACCCTGTCATACGCCTTTTCCAAATCCATAAATGCCACAAAGACCTCTTTAGCCTTATCTAAATACTGTTCACTTATATGTTTCACTGTAAACACCTGGTCCACACACCCCCTACCTTTCCTAAAGCCTCCTTGTTCATCTGCTATCCTATTCTCCGTCTTACTCTTAATTCTTTCAATTATAACTCTACCATACACTTTACCAGGTACACTCAACAGACTTATCCCCCTATAATTTTTGCACTCTCTTTTATCCCCTTTGCCTTTATACAAAGGAACTATGCATGCTCTCTGCCAATCCCTAGGTACCTTACCCTCTTCCATACATTTATTAAATAATTGCACCAACCACTCCAAAACTATATCCCCACCTGCTTTTAACATTTCTATCTTTATCCCATCAATCCCGGCTGCCTTACCCCCTTTCATTTTACCTACTGCCTCACGAACTTCCCCAACACTCACGACTGGCTCTTCCTCACTCCTACAAGATGTTATTCCTCCTTGCCCTATACACGAAATCACAGCTTCCCTATCTTCATCAACATTTAACAATTCCTCAAAATATTCCTTCCATCTTCCCAATACCTCTAACTCTAAATTTAATAACTCTCCTCTCCTATTTTTAACTGACAAATCCATTTGTTCTCTAGGCTTTCTTAACTTGTTAATCTCACTCCAAAACTTTTTCTTATTTTCAACAAAATTTGTTGATAACATCTCACCCACTCTCTCATTTGCTCTCTTTTTACATTGCTTCACCACTCTCTTAACTTCTCTCTTTTTCTCCATATACTCTTCCCTCCTTGCATCACTTCTACTTTGTAAAAACTTCTCATATGCTAACTTTTTCTCCCTTACTACTCTCTTTACATCATCATTCCACCAATCGCTCCTCTTCCCTCCTGCACCCACTTTCCTGTAACCACAAACTTCTGCTGAACACTCTAACACTACATTTTTAAACCTACCCCATACCTCTTCGACCCCATTGCCTATGCTCTCATTAGCCCATCTATCCTCCAATAGCTGTTTATATCTTACCCTAACTGCCTCCTCTTTTAGTTTATAAACCTTCACCTCTCTCTTCCCTGATGCTTCTATTCTCCTTGTATCCCATCTACCTTTTACTCTCAGTGTAGCTACAACTAGAAAGTGATCTGATATATCTGTGGCCCCTCTATAAACATGTACATCCTGAAGTCTACTCAACAGTCTTTTATCTACCAATACATAATCCAACAAACTACTGTCATTTCGCCCTACATCATATCGTGTATACTTATTTATCCTCTTTTTCTTAAAATATGTATTACCTATAACTAAACCCCTTTCTATACAAAGTTCAATCAAAGGGCTCCCATTATCATTTACACCTGGCACCCCAAACTTACCTACCACACCCCTCTGTAAATATCTTGTCAATAAAGCTAGGGATCCTTAACCTTGTCAAACCCTGTGTAAAGAGAGAGAGAGAGAGAGAGAGAGAGAGAGAGAGAGAGAGAGAGAGAGAGAGAGAGAGAGAGAGCAATGTGTAAGTGGTCAGAGACTATTCAACAGTCTACCTTCATATATAAAGGGGATTACCAACAGACCCCTGGTTGTCTTCAAGACAAAACTTGGCAAGTTCCTCAGTTCCTGATCAGCCGGGATATGGATCGTGCAACTTGCAGGAACAGCCTGGCTGACCAGGCCTTGATCCATCAGGAAGCCGCGGGGACGCTGACCACCAATAACATCCTTCAAGTATGAGGTACCTCTGCTACCTCCTTGGTGATGAGGGGCAGCAGGTGTCAGGTAAAATGCTCAACATCCTCCCCCCCCAGTGCCGGGGATCGAACCACTGACCCCCAGTATGTGAGCGAAGGGTTCTACCAAGTGAGCAACTTGCGATTATGTCTATGATAAGTTCCACATTGTTTACAAAGCATTTCTATTGAGCTGAGTTATTCAAGTCTGAGGAGCTTCCTGGAACAATGTCTCGACAACTGGGAAATTGAACTGGTTCCTGTGTAATGTAGTAGTCTGAAGATCTTCCAGGCTGCTGTGTGTTTCTATCTGGTATAAACCATGGCAACAGGTACCCACAAATTGATTTAGAGAGACAGGTGAGCAAACACCAGGACGTATTTACTGGGTAACGTTTGTGTCCTGCGACCTTGATCACTTCTAACACACACATGTTAAACATGAGAGAATATTTATAGACGGAGGAAGTCAAGCAGACACAACATCACCTAGCTAACAACACAGGAGTCACGTGATCACCTAGCTAACAACACAGGAGTCACGTGACCACCTAGCTAACAACACAAGGAAAATAATGCAACTGCGTTGTACTTGCCATCGGTCTTCTGAGCTAGTACGGCACCTATGCCAATTGAACTAGCATCAGTTGTCAGATAAAAGGGCTTAGAAAAATCTGGAAATTTCAAAATTGGAGCAGATGTTAGCTTTTCTTTTAGAGTTTGGAATGCTCTTTCTTGACGGAAGGTCCAAACAAAAGGAGCATCTTTCTTAAGCAACTCAGTTAGAGGAGCAGCTATGGAGGAAAAATTGGCAATGAAAGATCTATAAAAACCTGCTAAGCCCACAAAGGATCTTACGGCATCAGCAGTGTTGGGTGTTGGAAAATTCTCAGTAGTAGTAACCAGTTACCAGTAACCAGTGTACCAGTAGTTGACTCACTACCAACCGTCTCTGCCTGAGTCACTGTCTGAATTCATATTGTGCTGACCATAGCAGTATTCAAAGACACCCTCACATATGGGTACTGTGGGCGGCCAGTCAGTGTTACGAGAGTGAGCAAGGAGACAAGGTTACGGCTGTAAGGGCGCTCCCCACATTATCTGTAATTATACGTACTACCAGCCTACGTGAGTATTACTTTACCCAATCCACGTGTTCGAACTCCCACATGATATAGCTAACAACACAGGAGTCACGTGACCACCTAGCTAACAACACAGGAGTCACGTGACCACCTAGCTAACAACACAGGAGTCACGTGACCACCTAGCTAACAACACAGGAGTCACGTGATCACCTAGCTAACAACACAGGAGTCACGTGACCACCTAGTTAACAACACAGGAGTCACGTGATCACCTAGCTAACAACACAGGAGTCACGTGACCACCTAGCTAACACAGGAGTCACGTGACCACCTAGCTAACACAGGAGTCACGTGACCACCTAGCTAACAACACAGGAGCCACGTGACCACCTAGTTAACAACACAGGAGTCACGTGACCACCTAGCTAACAACACAGGAGTCATGTGACCACCTAGCTAACAACACAGGAGTCACGTGATCACCTCGCTAACAACACAGGAGTCACGTGACCACCTAGCTAACAGCACAGGAGTCACGTGACCACCTAGCTAACAACACAGGAGTCACGTGACCACCTAGCTAACAACACAGGAGTCACGTGACCACCTAGCTAACAACACAGGAGTCACGTGACCACCTAGCTAACAACACAGGAGTCACGTGATCACCTAGCTAACAACACAGGAGTCACGTGACCACCTAGCTAACAACACAGGTGATCACCTAGCTAACACGTCACGTGACCACCTAGCTAACAACACAGGAGTCACGTGACCACCTAGCTAACAACACAAGTCACGTGATCACCTAGCTAACAACACAGGAGTCACGTGACCACCTAGCTAACACACACATCACCTAGGAGTCACGTGACCACCTAGCTAACAACACAAGTCACGTGATCACCTAGCTAATAACACAGGAGTCACGTGACCACCTAGCTAGCAACACAGGAGTCACGTGAACACCTAGCTAACAACACAGTCACGAGTAATAACACAGGAGTCACGTGACCACCTAGCTAACAACACAGGAGTCACGTGATCACCTAGCTAACAACACAGGAGTCACGTGACCACCTAGCTAACAACACAGGAGTCACGTGACCACCTAGCTAACAACACAAGTCACGTGATCACCTAGCTAATAACACAGGAGTCACGTGACCACCTAGCTAGCAACACAGGAGTCACGTGATAACAACACAAGTCACGTGATCTAGCTAACAACACAGGAGTCACGTGACCACCTAGCTAACAACACAGGAGTCACGTGACCACCTAGCTAACAACACAAGTCACGTGATCACCTAGCTAATAACACAGGAGTCACGTGACCACCTAGCTAGCAACACAGGAGTCACGTGATCACCTAGCTAACAACACAGGAGTCACGTGACCACCTAGCTAACAACACAAGTCACGTGATCACCTAGCTAACAACACAGGAGTCACGTGACCACCTAGCTAACAACACAGGAGTCACGTGACCACCTAGCTAACAACACAAGTCACGTGATCACCTAGCTAATAACACAGGAGTCACGTGACCACCTAGCTAGCAACACAGGAGTCACGTGATCACCTAGCTAACAACACAGGAGTCACGTGACCACCTAGCTAACAACACAGGAGTCACGTGACCACCTAGCTAACAACACAGGAGTCACGTGACCACATAGCTAACAACACAGGAGTCACGTGACCACCTAGCTAACAACACAGGAGTCACGTGACCACCTAGCTAACAACACAGGAGTCACGTGACCACCTAGCTAACAACACAGGAGTCACGTGATCACACTGTCTACCTGTCTTCATCCCAATATATTCTTCAGGTCACTGCATCACTCACACCTCACTCTTCACCTGTACATACCGTCCTTTTAACCTGTGTATGTTAAAAGTTTCGGTCCCAGGACCGAAACGTTTTCAAATAATTATGTCCTAGCGTTTACTCACCTGTCACATTTCCCTTCTGATCAGTGCATTCCACTGGCGGTGGAAAGAGCTGGTATATAAAATATCAACAAGGTGGAAACACATACAACTGCAAAATAATGTCATCTGCCCTTTCGCCCACTCAACTTGAAAAAGTCCACTGCGTAGGCGAAACGCGGTCAATAAGGGATGACAATATTCTGCGTCTGTGTGACTCCATCTTCTCCCTTCAGTGACGGTGGCTTGTACAAGTCTATAACAAGATTACCAGTTGTTTTTTGTCTCCAGTTTTAGTCCAGTCACTTCTACTATACCGTCTGATAATTTTACAGTTCAGAGCAACTGAGACATACAAATATATCCTTCCCTACAACTTATCGAGTCCTGCAGTCTGCTAATATCGGGAGACGGGCAATGTTCCGAGATAACACTCTTATCCACTCACCCACAAATGCCACACAAGTCGGGAAGCCTGGTTCACAAGCTATGTTTTCTGCGTAGGGCATTGATATATATATATATATATATATATATATATATATATATATATATATATATATATATATATATATATATATATATATATATGTCGTGCCGAATATGTAAAACTGGTCAATTAGCAAGAACTTATTTAAAATTAAGTCCTTTCTAAAATTTTCTCTTATACGTTTAAAGATATATTTTTTTCATTAATGTTGATGTAAAAATTTATAATTTTGCACCAAAAGAATCTTAGAAAACTTACCTAACCTTATTATAACAAGAACAATTTATTTTAGCCTAACCCAACTAAATATATTTTAGATTTGTTTACAATAATTTAATACTAAACAAACACAGTGAAATGTATTTTTTTCGTTAGGTTCAGAATGATTTTGGCGAAATTATTGCATACACAAATTTTCACTTGTCCTATATGGCAAGATGAGGGTTGCTATTTAAGCCAAGATCGCAAGTTCTGCCTATTCGGCACGACATATATATATATATATATATATATATATATATATATATATATATATATATATATATATATATATATATATATATATATATAAAAGCATTGTCTCTACGTCCACAGCAGGACTCGAACCTGCTAACTATGTATTAAAGTCTACAGTACTTTACCACGAGACTAGACCTGCGATAAGTATGGGCGCTTAGCCGAAGCTAAGCGATGTTACCCCATACCCCCGGGCACCATACCCCCAGGCACCATACCCCCGGGCACCATACCCCCGGGCACCATACCCCCGGGAACCATACCCCCCAGGCACCATACCCCAGGGCACCATACCCCCAGGCACCATACCCCCGGGCATCATACCCCCGGGCACCATACCCCCGGGCACCATACCCCCAGGCACCATACCCCCGGGCACCATACCCCCGGGCACCATACCCCCGGGCACCAAGCTTGTTTTGAAAGTTATTTCATCGAATCCTGCCACATGCAGTGGACAACGAAAGAAATCTGAAATCCTTAACAATTCGCAAACAGGCGAAGTTATTTACATTGTCTCTACGTCCACAGCAGGACTCGAACCTGAGTTAGCATCTTGTAGGAGTGAGGAAGAGCCAGTTGTGAGTGTAAGGGAAATTCGTGAGGAAGTAGGTAGAATGAAAGGGGGAAACGCAGCTGGAATAACGACAGAAATGTGAAAAACAGGTGGGGATATAGTTTTGAAGTGGTTGGTGCTTTTATTTAATAAATGTATGGAAGAGGGTAAGGTACCTAGGGATTGACAGAGAGCATGCATAGTTCCTTTGTATGAAGGCAAAGGGGACAGAAGAGAGTGCAAAAATTATAGGGGGATAAGTCTGTTGAGTATACCTGGTAAAGTGTATGGTAGAGTTATTATTGAAAGAATTAAGAGTAAGACAGAGAGTAGGATAGCAGATGAACAAGGAGGCTTTAGGAAAGGTAGGGGTTGTGTGGACCAGGTGTTTACAGTGAAACATATAAGTGAACAGTATTTACATAAGGATAAAGAGGTTTTTGAGGCATTTATGGATTTGGAAAAGGCGTATGACAGAGTGGTTAGGGGGGCAATGTGGCAGATGTTGGAAATGTGTGGAATAGAAGTTAGGTTACTGACAGCAGTGAAGAGTTTTTACGAGGATAGTGAGGCTCAGGTTAGAGTATGTAGGAAAGAGGGAGATTATTTCCCAGTAAAAGTAGGCCTTAGACAAGGATGTGTGATGTCACCGTGGTTGTTTAATATATTTATAGATGGGGATGTAAGAGAAGTAAATGAGAGAATCTTGGCAAGAGGTGTGGAGTTAAAAGATAAAAAACTAACACAAAGTGGGAGTTGTCACAATTGCTCTTTGCTGATGACACTGTGCTCTTGGGAGAATCTGAAGAGAAGTTGCAGAGGTTGGTGGATGAATTTGGTAGTGTATGTAAAAGAAGAAAATTAAAAGTGAATATAGGGAAGAGTAAGGTTATGAGGATAAAAAGATTAGGTGACGAAAGATTGGATATCAGATTGGAGGGAGAGAGTATGGAGGAGGTGAATGTATTCAGATATTTAGGAGTAGACGTGTCAGCAGATGGTTTTATGAAAGATGAGGTGAATCATAGAATTGATGAGGGGGAAAAAAGGGTGAGTGGTGCACTGAGGAGTCTGTGGAAGCATAGATGGGAATGCATGAGAGTATAGTTATGCCATTGCTCTTATATAGGTGATGAATGTTGTAACAAGGAGAAGGCTGGAGGCAGTGGAGATGTCATGTCTGAGAGCAGTGTGTGTGGTGTGAATATAATGCAGACAATTCGTAGTTTGGAAATTGGGAGGAGGTGCGGGATTACCAAAACTATTATCCAGAGGGCTGAGGAGGGTTTGTGTATAAATCTGTAGGGAAGGGAAGGTGGGGTGGGGTTGGCCTAGGAAAGGTTGGAGGGAGGGGATAAAGGAGGTTTTGTGTGAGAAGGGTTTGGACTTCCAGAAGCATGCGTGAGCGTGTTAGATAGAAGAGAATGGAAACAAATGGTTTTTAGGACTTGATGTGCTGTTGGAGTGTGAACAAAGTAACATTTATGAAGGGATTCAGGGAAACTGACAGGCTGGACTTGAGTCCTGGAGATGGGAAGTACAGTGTCTGCACTCTGAAGGAGGGGTGTTAATGTTCCAGTTTTATAAGTGTAGTGTAAAGCATCCTTCTGGCAAGACAGTGATGGAGTGAATGATGGTGAAAGTTTTTCTTTTTTCAGGCCACCCTGCCTTGGTGGCCACCCTGCCTTGGTGGGCCACCCTGCCTTGGTGGCCACCCTGTCTTGATGGCCACCCTGCCTTGGTGGGAAACCCTACCTTGGTGGCCACCCTGCCTTGGTGGCCACCCTGCCTTGGTGGCCACCCTGCCTTGGTGGGAAACCCTGCCTTGGTGGCCACCCTGTCTTGATGGCCACCCTGCCTTGGTGGGAAACCCTGCCTTAGTGGCCACCCTGCCTTGGTGGCCACCCTGCCTTTGTGGGAAACCCTGCCTTAGTGGCCACCCTGCCTTGATGACCACCCTGCCTTGGTGGGAAACCCTGCCTTGGTGGCCACCCTGCCTTGGTGGCCACCCTGCCTTGGTGGGAAACCCTGCCTTAGTGGCCACCCTGCCTTTGTGGCCACCCTGCCTTGGTGGGAAACCCTGTTTTAGTTGTCACCTTGCCTTGGTGGCCACCCTGCCTTGGAGGGCCACCCTGCCTTGGTGGGCCACCCTACCTTGGTGGCCACCCTGCCTTGGTGGCCACCCTGCCTTGGTGGGTCACTCTGCCTGGGTGGCCACCCTGCCTTGGTGGCCACCCTGCCTTGGTGGCCACCCTGCCTTGGTGACCACCCTGCCTTGGTGGCCACCCTGCCTTAGTGGGCCACCCTGCCTTGGTGGGCCACCCTGCCTTGGTGGGCCACCCTGCCTTGGTGGCCACCCTGCCTTGGTGTGCCACCCTGCCTTGGTGTGCCACCCTGCCTTGGTGTGCCACCCTGCCTTGGTGGGCCACCCTGCCTTGGTGGGCCACCCTGCCTTGGTGGGCCACCCTGCCTTGGTGGCCACCCTACCTTGGTGGCCACCCTGCCCTGGTGGGCCACCCTGCCTTGGTGGGCCACCCTGCCTTAGTGGCTACCCTGCCTTGATGGGCCACCCTGCCTTAGTGGGCCACCCTCCCTTGGTGGGCCACCCTGCCTTGGTGGGCCACCCTGCCTTGGTGGGCCACCCTGCCTTGGTGGGCCACCCTGCCTTGGTGGCCACCCTACCTTGGTGGCCACCCTGCCTTAGTGGCTACCCTGCCTTGATGGGCCACCCTGCCTTGTTGGGCCACCCTGCCTTGGTGGGCCACCCTGCCTTGGTGGGCCACCTGCCTTGGTGGGCCACCCTGCCTTGGTGGGCCACCCTGCCTTGGTGGGCCACCTTGCCTTGGTGGGCCACCCTGCCTTGGTGGGCTACCCTGCCTTGGTGGGCTACCCTGCCTTGGTGGCAACCCTACCTTGGTGGCCACCCTGCCCTGGTGGGCCACCCTGCCTTGCTGGGCCACCCTGCCTTAATGGCTACCCTGCCTTGGTGGGCCACCCTGCCTTAGTGGCTACCCTGCCTTGATGGGTCACCCTGCCTTGGTGGGCCACCCTGCCTTAGGTGGATGGGTCACATGCCCTAGTGGCTACTGCCTGATGTGGTTGGGCCACCCTGCCTTGGTGGGCCACCCTGCCTTGGTGGGCCACCCCTGCCTTGGTGGGCCACCCTGCCTTAGTGGCTACCCTGCCTTGATGGGTCACCCTGCCTTGGTGGGCCACCCTGCCTTAGTGGCTATCCTGGTGGGCCTTGACCCTGGATCACCATGCCTTGGTGGGCCACCCTGCCTTGGTGGGCCACCCTGCCTTGGTGGGCTACCCTGCCTTGGTGGGCCACCCTGCCTTGGCCACCTTGCCTTTTTGGCCACCCTGCCTTGGTGGGCCACCCTGCCTTGGCCACCTTGCCTTGGTGGCCACCCTGCCTTGGTGGCCACCCTGCCTTGGTGGCCACCCTGCCTTGGTGGCCACCCTGCCTTGGTGGGCCACCCTGCCTTGGTGGGCTACCCTGCCTTGGTGGGCCACCCTGCCTTGGCCACCTTGCCTTTTTGGCCACCCTGCCTTAATGGCTACCCTGCCTTGGTGGGCCACCCTGCCTTAGTGGCTACCCTGCCTTGATGGGTCACCCTGCCTTGGTGGGCCACCCTGCCTTGGTGGGCCACCCTACCTTGGTGGGCTACCCTGCCTTGGTGGGCCACCCTGCCTTGGTGGGCCACCCTGCCTTAGTGGCTACCCTGCCTTGATGGGTCACCCTGCCTTGGTGGGCCACCCTGCCTTAGTGGCTATCCTGCCTTGATGGGTCACCATGCCTTGGTGGGCCACCCTGCCTTGGTGGGCTACCCTGCCTTGGTGGGCCACCCTGCCTTGGCCACCTTGCCTTTTTGGCCACCCTGCCTTGGTGGGCCACCCTGCCTTGGTCACCTTGCCTTGGTGGCCACCCTGCCTTGGTGGCCACCCTGCCTTGGTGGGAAACGGCCTATGTATTAATATAAAAAAGCAACGTTTCGTCAAACTTGACAAAGCTCCTGAAGAGCGAAACGTTACCATAATAAAATGCCACAATAGTCGAATCTGCGTCCTAACATGAAGGTAATCTCCCCCTAATCTCCTTCCTTCAATCTCTCTTTCATCCCTTCGTTCATCTCCCTCTCACTCCTTCATTCATCTTCCTATCCTCCCTTGTTTAATCTCCCTGTCTGCCTCACCTCACTCGTCGTCAGGTCAAGGTTCATATTTGCATCTTAAAAGGTCACTCGGTTCAGAAGAACGGAATATGTTTAATGTTGAACCACTAGTGCATGATGTGCTCTCTCTCTCTCTCTCTCTCTCTCTCTCTCTCTCTCTCTGGGAACTCCTAAAATCAACACCAGGTAAACTCCAGACCTGGAAACTAGTCCACGCATAGTGATAGTACATTCCTGGGGATGGTTCCTGGGATCATGAGTCCTGCGACACGGTCTGAGACCAGGCCACCTAAGGATGCTCGTACGTTAGTACTAGCTATAGCAGGCCAACATATGCACCACTGCCTGGCTGATCAGGAACCGACTTGAGAAACCTATCAAGCTCCTTCTTGAAGACAGCCAGTACTTTTTTCGTGCGTAATTCCCCTTATTTATAAAGGGAGACAGCTGATGAGTCGTGGTTCCTTGAAGCTTACGGAATAATTTCTTAGTGTGGTAACATTAGGACGTGTTTCCTTAAGACACCTGCTGTCCATGTTCACCTAGCAGTATAGTAGGTACCTGGGTTTTAGTCATACAGCACCTGCTATCACTGTTTACCTAGCAGTAAGTAGGTACCTGGGTTTTAGTCACATTGCACCTGCTGTCCATGTTCACCTAGCAATATAGTAGGTACCTGGGTTTTAGTCACACTGCACCTGCTGTCATTGTTTACCTAGCAGTAAGTAGGTACCTGGGTTTTAGTCACATTGCACCTGCTGTCCATGTTCACCTAGCAATATAGTAGGTACCTGGGTTTTAGTCACACTGCACCTGCTGTCATTGTTTACCTAGCAGTAAGTAGGTATCTGGGTTTTAGTCACACTGCACGTGTTGTCACCGTTCGCCTAACAGTAAGTAGGTACCTGGGAGTTAGTCACATTACACCTGCTGTCCCTGTTCACCTAGCAGTAAGTAGGTACCTTGGAGTTAGACAACTGGTGTGTCTACCTACCTACCTGGAGGTAGGTAGCAGATGGGTCGTATCCTGGGGACAAAATTAACCTAAGTTGCGGGAAATGCTCCACATAAACAGGGACTTTCTATATAGTATATTAATTATATGAGCTATAGTTTGTATAAGCTATGTATTATTATTATGATAACGTCATACATAACAGTCTGATAGAACATGTCATCCAGCAGCAGGATCCAGACTAGGCCGCGGGGGCGTTGACCACCAAAACCGTACTCAGGGAAACCTGGTGTTAATAATGCTGCCTCGAGGCAGGTAACAAGCACCGTGAGTTCTGTTTTTACCCGGGGAGGGGAGGTGGGGAGGGGAGGTGGGGAAGGAGGTGGGGAGGGAAGGTGGGGAGGGAAGGAAAGATATGGAAGGGGAGCTTGGAGGTCCTGGGGTGGGTTGTAATTGTGGGGGTAGGGAGTGGATAGGTCCTGGGGAGAGTGATAATGGTGGGGAGGAGGGGAAGAAGTACTCCCCCATCCCCCCAGGCAAGAGACCGTCTCCAACATAGCTCTGGGGAGAACAACCATGCTACAGTACCACACCACTACCTCATCCTCCACCACTACCACTGTCCCACACCACCACCACACTACCGCTACATCCACACCATTCAACCACACTGCCATGAAAGTGAACCTAGTAGCGGTCAGAGGAGAGGCGAGGCCAGAAGCACAGTCTCAACTTTTGCAACCACAACTCACCGAGTAAAACTTGACACACTGCATCTGCCACTTCTCCGACCATTTAGATTATGCTGCACAGTTCTGGTCACCGTATTACAGAATGGATCTAAATGCTCTGGAAAACGTACAAAGGAGGATGACAAAGTTGATCCTTTGCGGATGATACTAGGATCTGCATGAGGCTGTCATCTGCTGAGGACGCGGTTAACCTCCAAGAAGATATAAACAAAGTTTTCCAGTGGGCAACGGTAAACAATATGATGTTCAATGAGGACAAATTCCAACTACTCCGTTATGGAAAACTGGAGGAGATAATAACTAGAAGAGAGTATACTACTGACTCCGGCCATACAATAGAGCGGAAAAATAATTTAAGGGACCTGGGAGTAGTAATGTCTGAGGATCTCACTTTCAAGGATCACAACAGTGCCACGATCGCACGTGCAAAGAAAATGATAGGATGGATAATGAGAACTTTCAAAACGAGAGATGCCAAGCCCATGATGATCCTTTTCAAATCACTTGTTCTCTCTAGGCTGGAATACTGCTGTACATTAACATCTCCATACAAAGCAGGTGAAATCGCAGATCTAGAGAGTGTACAGAGATCCTTTACTGCACGTATAAGTTCTGTCAAGCACCTTAAATACTGGGAACGCTTGAAAGCACTTGACTTGTACTCGTTGGAACGCAGGAGGGAGAGATATATCATAATCTACACTTGGAAAATCTTGGAAGGAATGGTCCCAAATCTGCACACAGAAATCACTCCCTACGAAAGTAAAAGACTGGGCAGGCGATGCAAAATGCCGCCAATAAAAAGTAGGGGCGCCATTGGTACACTAAGAGAAAACACCATAAGTGTCCGGGGCCCAAAACTGTTCAACAGCCTCCCATCAAGCATTAGGGGAATTGCCAATAAACCCCTGGCTGCCTTCAAGAGAGAGCTGGACAGATACCTAAAGTCAGTGCCGGATCAGCCGGGCTGTGGCTCGTACGTCGGACTGCGTGCGGCCAGCAGTAACAGCCTAGTTGATCAGGCCCTGATCCATCGGGAGGCCTGGTCGTGGACCGGGCCGCGGGGGCGTTGATCCCCGGAATAACCTCCAGGTAACCTCCAGGTATGTATCAGAAATCTTCCCTATGAGGATAGACTGAAGACCCTGAATCTGCACTCTCTAGAAAGGTGCAGAATTAGGAGGGATATGATTGAGGTGTATAAATGGAAAGCAAGAATTAACAAAGGGGATGTAAATAGCGTGCTAAAAATATCTAACCAAGACAGGACTCGCTACAATGGGTTTTTAGTTGGAAAAATTCAGATTCGGGAAGGATACAGGAAAGCACTGGTTTGGTAATAGAGTTGTGGATGAGTGGAACAAACTCCCGAGTACCGTCATAAAGCTAAAACGTTGTGTAGCTTTAAAAATACGTTAGATAAATACATGAGTGGGTGTGAGTTGGATCTGACAAGCTTGTGCTAATGGGTCTGATGCCGTGCTCCTTCCTTAAGTGGATGTGACCTGACCAGACTAGGTTGGGTCATTGTCTTAAGCCGGTGGAAGACTTGGACCTGCCTCGCATGGGCCAGTAGACCTGCTGCAGTCTTCTTTCTTTTTTATGTTCTTACATTCACTGCATCAGTCTGTTCAGATGTTCCTGCAGCACTCTAGCGTTCTCGTCAGCAAACTTGCTGATGTCGCTATTTATACCCTCATCTATATCGTTTATGTAAATTGTGAACAACAAGGAGCCCAACACTAACCCCTGTGGAACACCACTTGTGACGTGCCCCCACTCAGATTTCTCCCCATTTATGCAAACTCTCTGCTGCCTATCTGTCAGCCATGCATCTATCCAAAAAAAATTTCTCCTATTCCGTGTGACTCGACTTTCCTCAATAGCCTCTGATGTGGGACTCAGAAGCCTTACTGAAGTCCATATACATAATATCATATTCATTACCATGATCTACCTCCTCATATACCTTAGTGAAAAAAGTTAGTAAATTCGTAAGGCAGGAGCACCCCTTTGTAAAACTGTGATGAGATTCATTAATCAATGTGTCTTTCAAGATAGCTACGAATAGCCTCGGCAATTATAGATTCCATAAATTTTCTCACTTTGGAGGTTAGGCTTATTGGTCTGTAGTTGGAAGCTAAGGACCTGTCACCTGCTTTGTAGATAGGTATCACATTTGCCATTTTCCACTTATCAAACTCTATTGCTAGTTTGTAGAGATATGTTGAATAGACCAGCCAAAAGTTAACTAAGTTCCACCTTATATTCCTTTAAAAGTCTCGCAAACAGTTCATCAGGCTCCGGGGGATTTGTTAGGTATAACCATGTTACTATTGACTTGCATCCTGCATAGCTTATTTTCGTCCCGAAGAAGCCACTGGTTGGCGAAACGTTTTGTCAATAAAGATTCCGAAATGTTGCACAAGTTGATAACTTATATACATGTGCAACACTTGGGTATCTTTAATGAGGAAACGTTTCGCCACACACTGGCTTCATCAGTCCATACAGAGGAGAGTGGTGAATAACAGCAGTAGTTTGAGGTAATCAGTTCCTCAGCCTTGAGGTTTTCTAAACCATTTCCATCACATAACAGAAACTTATGACGACGTTTCGGTCCGACTAGGACCATTAACTAGTGAATATCAAAATGGTATACAATACCTACCATTAACTAGTGACACACTGTGATTAGTTAATGACTTACTAGTTTTTCTACTCATGGAGCCCGACCTTGGACCAGGCTCGTCGTCTGGTGCTAGCCTGGTCAACAGACGGTCACTCCAATTCCTTCGATCAAGAGCCCTTCACCATCAAGGGACCAACTTTCCCCTTCCGTCCTCCTCTTCCCTTCCGTGAGCGGAACTATGTAAGTACAGTTGTTCGTATTTGGGTCACAGACGGTGCGTGTTCGTGGCTGTGTTTAAGCCTTGGACCGTGCGTGTTCTAGGGTGTACTTACATCCTCAAACGGGCGTGTTCGTGGGCGTTATTAGGTCCTGGACCGTGCGTGTTTGGGGCCGTACTTGGGTCTGGCTTGAACGGAATACCTGGAGGTTACCTGGAGGTTATTCCGGGGATCAACGAACCCGCAGCCCGGTCCATGACCAGGCCTCCCGATGGATCAGGGCCTGATCAACTAGGCTGTTAGGGACAGACTGCTTGAATTAAGAGGACGAGGATCAAGGAGAAACCGGTAGAAGTTGAAGACACAGATGATAGTGATGTCAGGAAGTATTTCTTTAGTGTCAGGCTGGTTGAAAAGTGGAATGACTTGGATAAGGCAGCAGTAGAGGGAAACTCAATACACAGCTTCAAGACTAGATATGACAAGACCCAAGAAGCCAGAAGTGATGATCAAGGTGGTCTAGGTGGCGGGACCAGGAGCTGAGTCTCAACCCCCGTAAACACACCAGCAGTGTGTCGCTATCCTGTAAGCTTGAAACTGCTTGATAAAACTACTGGAGAGCGAAACGTTGCCACAATAAAATGTCACATTAGTTGCACTTGTGTCCTTATACCTAACAAATGTGTTGCTGCAGTACTCCATGTACAGCAGTAGTCTGGTAGACAACCATCCTGTAGTAGTCTGGTAGACAACCATCCTGTAGTAGTCTGGTAGACAACCATCCTGTAGTAGTCTGGTAGACAACCATCCTGTAGTAGTCTGGTAGACGACCATCCTGTAGTAGTCTGGTAGACAACCATCCTGTAGTAGTCTGGTAGACAACCATCCTGTAGTAGTCTGGTAGACAACCATCCTGTAGTAGTCAGGTAGACAACCATCCTGTAGTAGACTGGTAGACAACCATCCTGTAGTAGTCAGGTAGACAACCATCCTGTAGTAGACTGGTAGACAACCATCCTGTAGTAGTCTGGTAGACAACCATCCTGTAGTAGACTGGTAGACAACCATCCTGTAGTAGTCTGGTAGACGACCATCCTGTAGTAGACTGGTAGACAACCATCCTGTAGTAGTCTGGTAGACAACCATCCTGTAGTAGACTGGTAGACAACCATCCTGTAGTAGACTGGTAGACAACCATCCTGTAGTAGTCTGGTAGACAACCATCCTGTAACAGTCTGGTAGACAACCATCCTGTAGTAGTCTGGTAGACAACCATTATGGAAGGTACTACCCTCCTGTAGTAGGCTGGTAGACAACCATCCTGGGAGGTACTACCATTCTGTAGTAGGCTGGTAGACAACCATCCTGGGAGGTACTACCATCCTGTAGTAGTCTGGTAGACAACCATCCTGGGAGGTACTACCCTCCTGTAGTAGGCTAGTAGACAACCATCCTGGGAGGTACTACCATCCTGTAGTAGGCTAGTAGACAACCATCCTGGGAGGTACTACCATCCTGTAGTAGTCTGGTAGACAACCATCCTGGGAGGTACTACCATCCTGTAGTAGGCTGGTAGACAACCATCCTGGGAGGTACTACCATCCTGTAGTAGGCTGGTAGATAATCATCCTGGGAGGTACTACCCTCCTGTAGTAGGCTGGTAGACAACCATCCTGGGAGGTACTACCATCCTGTAGTAGGCTGGTAGACAACCATCCTGGGAGGAACTACCATCCTGTAGTAGGCTGGTAGACAACCATCCTGGGAGGTACTACCATCCTGTAGTAGGCTGGTAGACAACCATCCTGGTAGGTACTACCATCCTGTAGTAGGCTGGTAGATAATCATCCTGGGAGGTACTACCATCCTGTAGTAGTCTGGTAGACAACCATCCTGGGAGGTATTACCCTCCTGTAGAAGGCTGGTAGACAACCATCCTGGGAGGTACTACCCTCCTGTAGTAGGCTGGTAGACAACCATCCAGGGAGGTACTACCCTCCTGTAGTAGTCTGGTAGACAACCATCCTGGGAGGTACTACCCTCCTGTAGTAGTCTGGTAGACAACCATCCTGGGAGGTACTACCATCCTGTAGTAGGCTGGTAGACAACCATCCTGGGAGGTACTACCCTCCTGTAGTAGGCTGGTAGACAACCATCCTGGGAGGTACTACCCTCCTGTAGTAGGCTGGTAGACAACCATCCTGGGAGGTACTACCATCCTGTAGTAGGCTGGTAGACAACCATCCTGGGAGGTACTACCCTCCTGTAGTAGGCTGGCAGACAACCATCCTGGGAGGTACTACCCTCCTGTAGTAGGCTGGTAGACAACCATCCTGGGAGGTACTACCATCCTGTAGTAGGCTGGTAGACAACCATCCTGGGAGGTACTACCCTCCTGTAGTAGGCTGGTAGACAACCATCCTGGGAGGTACTACCCTCCTGTAGTAGGCTGGTAGACAACCATCCTGGGAGGTACTACCCTCCTGTAGTAGGCTGGTAGACAACCATCCTGGGAGGTACTACCATCCTGTGGTAGGCTGGTAGACAACCATCCTGGGAGGTATTACCCTTCTGAAGTAGGCTGGTAGACAACCATCCTGGGAGGTATTACCCTCCGAAGTAGGCTGGTAGACAATCATCCTGGGAGGTATTACCCTCCTGAAGTAGGCTGGTAGACAACCATCCTGGGAGGTATTACCCTCCTGAAGTAGACTGGTAGACAACCATCCTGGGATGTATTACCCTCCTGAAGTAGGCTGGTAGACAACCATCCTGGGAGGTAATACCCTCCTGAAGAAGGCTGGTAGACAACCATCCTGGGAGGTATTACCCTCCTGTAGTAGGCTGGTAGACAACCATCCTGGGAGGTATTACCCTCCTGTAGTAGGCTGGTAGACAACCATCCTGGGAGGTATTACCCTCCTGTAGTAGGCTGGTAGAGAACCATCCTGGGAGGTATTACCCTCCTGTAGTAGGCTGGTAGACAACCATCCTGGGAGGTATTACCCTCCTGTAGTAGGCTGGTAGACAACCATCCTGGGAGGTATTACCCTCCTGTAGTAGGCTGGTAGACAACCATCCTGGGAGGTATTACCCTCCTGTAGTAGGCTAGTAGACAACCATCCTGGGAGGTATTACCCTCCTGTATTAGGCTAGTAGACAACCATCCTGGGATGTATTACCATCCTGTAGTAGGCTGGTAGACAACCATCCTGGGAGGTATTACCCTCCTGTAGTAGGCTGGTAGACAACAATCCTGGGAGATATTACCCTCCTGTAGAAGGCTGGTAGACAACCATCCTGGGAGTTACTACCCTCCTGTAGTAGGCTAGTAGACAACCATCCTGGGAGGTACTACCCTCCTGTAGTAGGCTGGTATACAACCATCCTGGGAGGCACTACCCTCCTGAAGTAGGCTGGTAGACAACCACCCTAGGAGGTATTACCCTCCTGAAGTAGGCTGGTAGACAACCACCCTAGGAGGTACTACCCTCCTGAAGTAGGCTGGTAGACAACCATCCTGGGAGGTACTATCCTCCTGTAGTAGGCTGGCAGACAATAATCCTGGGAGGTACTACCCTCCTGTAGTAGGCTGGTAGACAACCATCCTCGGAGGTACTACCCTCCTGTAGTAGGCTGGTAGACAACCATCCTGGGAGGTACTGCCATCCTGTAGTAGGCTGGTAGACAACCATCCTGGGAGGTACTACCATCCTGTAGTAACCTGGCAGACAACCATCCAGGGAGGTACTACCCTCCTGTAGTAGGCTGGTAGACAACCATCCTGGGAGGTACTACCCTCCTGTAGTAGGCTGGTAGACAACCATCCTGGGAGGTACTACCCTCCTGTAGTAGGCTGGTAGACAATCATCCAGGGAGGTACTACCCTCCTATAGTAAGCTGGCAGACAACCATCCAGGGAGGTACTACCATCCTGTAGTAGGCTGGTAGACAACCATCCTGGGAGGTACTACCATCCTGTAGTAGGCTGGTAGACAACCATCCAGGGAGGTACTACCTTCCTGTAGTAGGCTGGTAGACAACTATCCAGGGAGGTACTACCCTCCTGTAGTAGGCATTTAGACAACCATCCTGGGAGGTACTATCCTCCTGTAGTAGGTTGGTAGTCAACCCTCCTGTAGTAAGCTGGTAGACAACCATCGTGGGAGGTACTACCATCCTGTAGTAGGCTGGTAGACAATCATCCTGGGAAGTACTATCATCCTGCAGAAGGCTGATAGACAACCATTCAGGGAGATACTACCCTCCTGTAGTAGGCTAGTAGACAACCACCCTAGGAGGAACTACCCTCCTGTAGCAGGCTGGCAGGCAACCATCCAGGAAGGCACCACCCTCCTGTAGTAGGCTGGTAGACAACCATCCAGGTACTACCCTCCTGTAGTAGGCTGGTAGACAACCATCCAGGTAGGTACTACCCTCCTATAGTAGGCTGGTAGACAACATCCATGGAGATACTACCCTCCTGTAGTAGGCTGGTAGACAACCATCCTGGGAGGTACTACCCTCCTGTAATAGGTTGGTAGACAACCATCCTGGGAGGTACTACCCTCCTGTAGTAGGTTGGTAGACAAAAATCCTGGGAGGTACTACCCTCCTGTAGTAGGCTGACAGACAACCATCCTGGGAGGTATTACCCTCCTGTAGTAGGTTGGCAGACAACCATCCTGGGAGGTACTACCCTCCTTTAGTAGGTTGATAGACAACCATTCAGGGAGGTACTACCATCCTGTAGTAGGTTGCTATACAAACATCCAGGGAGGTACTACCCTCCTGTAGTAGGCTGGAAGACAACTATCCTGGGAGGTACTATCCTCCTGTAGTAGGTTGTTAGACAACCATCCTGGGAGGTACTACCCTCCTGTAGTAGGTTGGTAGACAAAAATCCTGGGAGGTACTACCCTCCTGTAGTAGGCTGACAGACAACCATCCTGGGAGGTATTACCCTCCTGTAGTAGGTTGGCAGACAACCATCCTGGGAGGTACTACCCTCCTTTAGTAGGTTGATAGACAACCATTCAGGGAGGTACTACCATCCTGTAGTAGGTTGCTATACAAACATCCAGGGAGGTACTACCCTCCTGTAGTAGGCTGGAAGACAACTATCCTGGGAGGTACTATCCTCCTGTAGTAGGCTGGAAGACAACTATCCTGGGAGGTACTATCCTCCTGTAGTAGGTTGTTAGACAACCATCCAGGGAGGTACTACCCTCATGTAGTAGGCTGGTATACAACCATCGTGGGAGGTACTACCCTCCTACAGTAGACTGGTAGACAACCATCCAGTGAGGTACTACCCTCCTATATTAGGCTGATAGCCAACCATCCTTGGAGGTACTACCATCCTCTAGTAGGCTGGTAGACAACAACCCTCCTGGGAGGTACGACCGTCCTGTAGTACGTTGGTAGACAACAACCATCCTGGGAGGTACTACCCTCCTGTACTACGCTGGTAGACAACCATCCAGGGAGGTACTACCCTCCTGAAGTAGACTGGTAGACAACTAGCTAGGGAGGTGCTACTATCCTATCAAATGAATGTGTAATGGAAGCCTGATATTTTTTTGCACTCTGTTAAGATGACAGGTAAACCTCACAATCTATTTACATTCTGTAAACACAGACCACTGTCTCTCTAGGTACTTCTTAGTAGGTGCTGGTACTGTAACAGTTCCTTGGCAACTTAGGAGGCCTGGTGTAAGACAGTGCCTTGGTGTAAGGTTATCGCCAGAACCCCTGACAGGTAACAGATGTTAGTTACACTGTGGGAACACCAGCAATGTGTTGCTACACTGGGAACACCAGCAGTGTGCAGCTACACTATGATAGTTACACTTGTTCCAGTAGTGTTTCTGATATATTGTGGTAAGATGCTGAATAGTCTGGACCCACGGATGTTGATACACTGTTCTCTTATGGTGTCCACGGTACTCCTGCTTTTCGCTGGGTTTGACATTTTCTTTCATATTTCTCATTTTAGTATATTTTGATGATAATATGGTAATTAGGCCCTTAAATAACTTCCATGGATATATATATATATACATATATATATATATATATATATATATATATATATATATATATATATATATATATATATATATATATATATATATATATAGTGTCGAATAGGTAAAATTTGTGATTTTGGCTTAAACAACAACGCTCTTCTTGTCGAATAAGATAAGCGAAAATTTGTGTATGCAATAATGTCGCAAAAATCATTTTGAAACTAACGAAAAAAAATATATTTCATTGTGTTTGTTTATTAAATTATTGTAAACTTACCTAAAATATATTTAGATTAGGCTAAATTAAATTGTGCTTGTTATAATAAGGTTAGGTAAGTTTTCTAAGGTTCTTTTGGTACAAAATCATTAATTTTTACATTAACATCTAAACATTATATAATTTTTTTTAGAAAGGGCTTAAAATGATGATATAGAAGCTAGAAAAGAATATAAATAAAATACAAAAATAAAAGTTAGTATCTGACCTGGCCGCTGGAGGGACTCTTCACTAGGTAATTAACCGTGACTCACCTGTAAACAGAAATCAGGTAAACATTAGCTATATGATTAGATTTTTTACAATTGAATGAACAAAACTGAAAGTTTAGATACCAAGCAATTATGACCCTTACGTCAAGGTAATTTATGTTAGGAATGACGAAGTGTGTATAACTGTGACGTAACTGTGACGTACCTGTGGCGTATATGTAACATAACTGTGACGTACCTGTGACATAACTGTGACGTACCTGTGATATAACTGTAACATACCTGTGACGTACCTGTAATATACCTGACTTAACCTGGGACGTACCTGTAGCTTACCTGTGACGTATCTATGACGTACCTGTAACATACCTGACTTAACCTGTGACGTACCTGTAACATACCTGACTTAACTTGTGATGTACCTGTAACATACCTGTAACACACCTGTGACGTACCTGTAACATAACTGACTTAGCCTGTGACGTACCTGTAGCTTACCAGTGACATACCTGTAACATACCTGTGACGTACCTGTAATATATCTGCGACATACCTGTGACATACCTGTAACGCACCTGTGACATCTGTGCCAGGTGTCGAGGGTACTCCTACCCTGGCCCTCCCAGCTCTGAGGTCAGGCTTCTCTCTTGTATATAATTATGAGGCAGAAAAACTGGCAAAGGTTTAAGTCTTTAGTGTAAAGTAATGATGGTTACAGGTCATGGCAGGTTTCAGTTTGTCCATGCTGTCACATTTTAGTAGTGTCACCTTGAGGTGAGTTCAGTAGTGTCACCTTGAGGTGGCAGACTTTAGTAGTGTCACCTTGAGGTGACAGACTGTAGTGTCACCCTGAGGTGGCAGACTTCAGTAGTGTCACCCTGAGGTGGCAGACTTTAGTAGTGTCACCTTGAGGTGACAGACTTCAGTAGCACCTTGAGGTGACAGACTTCAGTAGTGTCACCTTGAGGTGGCAGACTTCAGTAGTGTCATTCAGTAGTAGTGTCACCTTGAGGTGGCAGACTTTAGTAGTGTCACCTTGAGGTGACAGACTTCAGTAGTGTCACCCTGAGGTGACAGACTTCAGTAGTGTCACCTTGAGGTGGCAGACTTCAGTAGTGTCACCGTGAGGTGACAGACTTCAGTAGTGTCACCTTGAGGTGACAGACTTCAGTAGTGTCACCCTGAGGTGACAGACTTCAGTAGTGTCACCCTGAGGTGACAGACTTCAGTAGTGTCACCCTGAGGTGACAGACTTCAGTAGTGTCAACTTGAGGTGACAGACTTTAGTAGTGTCACCTTGAGGTGGCAGACTTTAGTAGTGTCACCTTGAGGTGGCAGACTTCAGTAGTGTCACCCTGAGGTGACAGACTTCAGTAGTGTCACCCTGAGGTGACAGACTTTAGTAGTGTCACCTTGAGGTGGCAGACTTTAGTAGTGTCACCTTGAGGTGACAGACTTCAGTAGTGTCACCCTGAGGTGACAGACTTCAGTAGTGTCACCTTGAGGTGGCAGACTTCAGTAGTGTCACCGTGAGGTGACAGACTTCAGTAGTGTCACCTTGAGTGTGTCACCCTGAGGTGACAGACTTCAGTAGTGTCACCCTGAGGTGACAGAAGTGTCATTGAGGTGGCAGACTTTAGTAGTGTCACCTTGAGGTGGCAGTGTCACCTTGACAGGTAGTGTCACAGACTTCAGTAGTGTCACCTTGAGGTGGCAGACTTTAGTAGTGTCACCTTGAGGTGACAGACTTCAGTAGTGTCACCTTGAGGTGGCAGACTTTAGTAGTGTCACCTTGAGGTGACAGACTTTAGTAGTGTCACCTTGAGGTGACAGACTTTAGTAGTGTCACCTTGAGGTGGCAGACTTTAGTAGTGTCACCCTGAGGTGGCAGACTTCAGTAGTGTCACCCTGAGGTGACAGACTTCAGTAGTGTCACCTTGAGGTGACAGACTTTAGTAGTGTCACCTTGAGGTGACAGACTTTAGTAGTGTCACCTTGAGGTGGCAGACTTTAGTAGTGTCACCTTGAGGTGGCAGACTTTAGTAGTGTCACCTTGAGGTGGCAGACTTCAGTAGTGTCACCCTGAGGTGACAGACTTCAGTAGTGTCACCTTGAGGTGGCAGACTTCAGTAGTGTCACCCTGAGGTGACAGACTTCAGTAGTGTCACCTTGAGGTGGCAGACTTCAGTAGTGTCACCCTGAGGTGACAGACTTCAGTAGTGTCACCTTGAGGTGACAGACTTCAGTAGTGTCACCTTGAGGTGACAGACTTCAGTAGTGTCACCCTGAGGTGACAGACTTCAGTAGTGTCACCCTGAGGTGGCAGACTTCAGTAGTGTCACCTTGAGGTGGCAGACTTCAGTAGTGTCACCCTGAGGTGACAGACTTCAGTAGTGTCACCTTGAGGTGGCAGACTTCAGTAGTGTCACCTTGAGGTGACAGACTTCAGTAGTGTCACCTTGAGGTGACAGACTTCAGTAGTGTCACCATGAGGTGGCAGACTTCAGTAGTGTCACCCTGAGGTGACAGACTTCAGTAGTGTCACCTTGAGGTGGCAGACTTCAGTAGTGTCACCTTGAGGTGACAGACTTCAGTAGTGTCACCCTGAGGTGGCAGACTTCAGTAGTGTCACCTTGAGGTGGCAGACTTCAGTAGTGTCACCCTGAGGTGGCAGACTTCAGTAGTGTCACCTTGAGGTGGCAGACTTCAGTAGTGTCACCCTGAGGTGACAGACTTCAGTAGTGTCACCCTGAGGTGACAGACTTCAGTAGTGTCACCTTGAGGTGACAGACTTCAGTAGTGTCACCTTGAGGTGGCAGACTTCAGTAGTGTCACCCTGAGGTGACAGACTTCAGTAGTGTCACCCTGAGGTGACAGACTTCAGTAGTGTCACCTTGAGGTGACAGACTTCAGTAGTGTCACCTTGAGGTGACAGACTTCAGTAGTGTCACCCTGAGGTGACAGACTTCAGTAGTGTCACCTTGAGGTGGCAGACTTCAGTAGTGTCACCTTGAGGTGACAGACTTCAGTAGTGTCACCTTGAGGTGACAGACTTCAGTAGTGTCACCCTGAGGTGGCAGACTTCAGTAGTGTCACCTTGAGGTGGCAGACTTCAGTAGTGTCACCATGAGGTGACAGACTTCAGTAGTGTCACCTTGAGGTGGCAGACTTCAGTAGTGTCACCATGAGGTGGCAGACTTCAGTAGTGTCACCTTGAGGTGACAGACTTCAGTAGTGTCACCTTGAGGTGACAGACTTCAGTAGTGTCACCATGAGGTGACAGACTTCAGTAGTGTCACCTTGAGGTGACAGACTTCAGTAGTGTCACCTGAGGTGGCAGACTTCAGTAGTGTCACCTTGAGGTGACAGACTTCAGTAGTGTCACCTGAGGTGGCAGACTTCAGTAGTGTCACCCTGAGGTGACAGACTTCAGTAGTGTCACCTGAGGTGGCAGACTTCAGTAGAATAATGAGGATATACTCAAGTATTCCGCTAAAACTTCATCAGCTACGACAACTTCCTTCCAGCAGAGCTGCAGTTTACAATTACTTGGGAATTACCATCTCTGATAATAAAGAGAAGGGAGAAGTGTGAGAGAGGGAGAGGGAGAGAGGGGTGTAGGAAGGGAGAGAGGGAGAGGGAGAGAGGGGTGTAGGAAGGGAGAGAGTGGGAGGAGTGGCAGAAGGCATCCTTGGAATGCTGGTTATGATGTCACCACCTCCTACCCTCACCAACATACCAAGCCCCCAACCCCTACCATGAAGACCACCTCGTCACCACCTCCAACACCCCAGTCACCCACAAATCCTCTCCCTCAACATGTAAGATCACTAAGTCATATTAATATTAAACACACAAAGTATAGAACCCAGTGTCGACAAATAACATAAGAACAAGAGGGAGTACTGCAGCAGGAATATTAGCCCATACTAGGCAGGTCCAACTCACACCAGTGATAGTCACAAGTATCCCAATGGAAATAATTCACTTTCACCTAAATAAACTTATGACTCTTTACAATCCCCTCTTTTCTCTAGGTCTCTTTTAAGGCTGGCAAAGTTGTAGACCCTGAGAAAGTATGGAGAACCATCACTGTATATATAAATTCAGTCAAGTTCCTAAATTACTGGGAACCTTTGAAGTCACGTGACCTGTACGCTGTAGCCACCTTCTTCCCACTGTTGTTGTCCCTGAGACGGGATAATTTTGCACTGACATACTGGACACACCAGACTCACTCACGGCTACCGCACCGTCCACACGAAGAAACCTTCACCACTTTATCAGGACTCTCAAGTCACAGCAATGTCTATCAACTGAGGGACTGATTACCTCACATTCCACTGTCTTCTGTGTATAGTTCTACAAGACTGAGGGACTGATTACCTGCTCTACTGCATCCGTATATAATCTCTGTAATGAGTTGATAAAGTCGCTGGTTGGCAAAACGTCTTCAAATAGACACCCAATTGGTGCACATGTGCCTAATTCCTGGCAGGCAAGTAGGCCTGTTGTAATGTGCCTCCATTCTTATGTTCACTGTAAGAAACAGAAGGCTCTCTCACCATGTAGTAACCAACTCCAGGACTTCACTGTGATGGAGTTATATTAGAATAACATTACCAGTGTATGGTGTCTGGTAGCAGTGTTTAACACCTGTTTAATCCAGTGTCTGGTAGCAGTGTTTAACACCTGTTTAATCCAGTGTCTGGTAGCAACACCTGTTTAATCCATTGTCTGGTAGCAACACCTGCTTGATCCAGTGTCTGGTAGCAGTGTTTAACACCTGCTTGATCCAGTGTCTGGTAGCAGTGTTTAATACCTGCTTGATCCAGTGTCTGGTAGCAGTGTTTAATACCTGCTTGATCTAGTGTCTGGTAGCAGTGTTTAACACCTGCTTGATCCAGTGTCTGGTAGCAGTGTTAAACACCTGCTTGATCCGGTGTCTGGTAGCAGTGTTTAACACCTGTTTGATCCAGTGTCTGGTAGCAGTGTTAAACACCTGCTTGATCCGGTGTCTGGTAGCAGTGTTTAACACCTGTTTAATCCAGTGTCTGGTAGCAGTGTTTAACACCTGTTTAATCCAGTGTCTGGTAGCAACACCTGTTTAATCCAGTGTCTGGTATCAGTGTTTAATACCTGCTTGATCCAGTGTCTGGTAGCAGTGTTTAATACCTGCTTGATCTAGTGTCTGGTAGCAGTGTTCAACACCTGCTTGATCCAGTGTCTGGTAGCAGTGTTAAACACCTGCTTGATCCAGTGTCTGGAAGCAGTGTTTAACACCTGTTTGATCCAGTGTCTGGTAGCAGTGTTAAACACCTGCTTGATCCGGTGTCTGGTAGCAGTGTTTAACACCTGTTTAATCCAGTGTCTGGTAGCAACACCTGTTTAATCCAGTGTCTGGTAGCAACACCTGCTTGATCCAGTGTCTGGTAGCAGTGTTTAATACCTGCTTGATCCAGTGTCTGGTAGCAGAGTTTAACACCTGTTTAATCCAGTATCTGGTAGCAGTGTTTAACACCTGCTTGATCCAGTGTCTGGTAGCAGTGTTTAACACCTGCTTGATCCGGTGTTTGGTAGCAGTGTTTAATACCTGCTTGATCCAGTGTCTGGTAGCAGTGTTAAATACCTGCTTGATCCAGTGTCTGGTAGCAGTGTTAAATACCTGCTTGATCCAGTGTCTGGTAGCAGTGTTAAATACCTGCTTGATCCAGTGTCTGGTAGCAGTGTTAAATACCTGCTTGATCCAGTGTCTGGTAGCAGTGTTAAATACCTGCTTGATCCAGTGTCTGGTAGCAGTGTTAAATACCTGCTTGATCCAGTGTCTGGTAGCAGTGTTAAATACCTGCTTGATCCAGTGTCTGGTAGCAGTGTTAAATACCTGCTTGATCCAGTGTCTGGTAGCAGTGTTAAATA